>NC_081572.1:8860599-9188299 GCF_022355385.1 Mustela nigripes
GGGGTTGGCTTTTGAGAAGGGTTGGTTTACTTTAAATGGTATAGTTTTACTTTACATGTCATCCTACAATAACCAGAGAGACCAAAAGAACTCTGATGGGGGTACAAACTTGTTGGGAAATCACCAGAATTCCACACACGATGTTGATGACTTCTGCCTTACACAGCATGACTTGCATCCTCTGGACAAACTCTACAGCCATGCCTATGGCTAGTCCCCCCAAAATAGAGCCTAATGGTACAGATATGGTGGCGTTCAAGAAATGGTGTTTATAAGCCATATTCCCTGAGGCAGCTTCCAACCCCCATGTGATTTATTTTCCCAGCGATGATCTCTTCTTCCCTCAATGTATTCTTTGTGCTTGCTGGACTGGTTTGAAGTGTGAAGGTGAAGACACTGGGTGTGTATGTGGGAAGAAGTCCACACTACTACCTAGAGGCTGTTAATCATTCTCATTGTTATTTTAACATTGAGAATATACTTTATCTCTGGGACTAAAACCTATATACAGGAATCAGGTGACCACTGTTTCAAGATTGGACTACATAACTTTACTATTTTATGTAATATGTTAGCCTTTTTCATGTCTTAACAAGGATACAAGATCAGCTCTTTGAATTCTCCTGTGCATTAAATTTCTATAGGTGACATAGATTTGTACAACAAATCTTTAAATATTGGTTACCTGATTAAATTCACCCCTTGTTATAAGAGGCACATTTACTGCCAGCAGAAAAGCGGTTTGATCTTTTGACCTCAGTAAAGCCAAAGAAAATAACAAATAATCATGATATTAATATTGTTATAGGTTTTTTTTCTTTTATTTCTTTATCTTCCATCCAAAGACATATATATGTATTTTTGGTGAAATATCTGAAATCAGTCTTATCTGATGCCAAAAGTTAATTCAACATAAGCAATGGTAAGTAAGTTATATCACTGTTTTACCAGCTACCCATGAGGTGGAGAGCTGGACCTGATTGCCAGTTCCTAGTGCTTGGTCGGTCACATGTGCCTTGTACATAGGACGTACGCACGTTCCTTTCAGAACAGATTTACTTTTATTTTCGGTCTGTTTCTGGGAGAAGAGATACCGTCTTATTTCTTGGTCCAAATACCTTAACTACTGTGTTCTTTGATCCCATTCAATACTGACTACTTTGTTAAACTTCGTGTACCATCAAGTCTCTAGTAGGAAAAGATTAACACAGAATATTTGTATCCCAGTCCAGGGAGAGGTTAGGAGACAACTGAATGAATGGGTGAGCAGGAGAGCTTGCTTACCGATAGATGGTAGCTTCTTGGCTAAATTATTTCTCTAGAATTATTAGATGTTTTACTTTAGAAAAATAGAATTATATTACTAAAGAAACCATTGAAAATGTATAGATAGAGATAAAATCTGGACACATTAGAATCTGTTTCATACCATTAAAAATATAAACAAAATATCTGATATGATGTCACAAACCTAGAAAACAAGTCTCTATCCCATTTCTCAACACCATTGGTTAGATCCACTTAGGGACAGGACAATTAACCTGATATACCAAGACTGGTGGCAAGCATCTGCAAACAATGCATTAGTACTGGACAAAGTTAAAATATTTCTAAACAAAAAATGGAAAATTTACAGTGGAGTACTAAGACAGTTGTTTTAGATTTTCCTGAAAGCATATTACACCTGGTAAGGAAAGCTTGGTATGTATGACAAAAAGGAAAATACTGGAGAATATTCAGCCTGTGTCATTGTGCATGTGTGTGTGCATGTGTGCGTGTGTGTGTGTGTGTGTGTGTTTGGGGTGCTTTTAACACCTCCTTATAAGACATATATATCTTGAATTTAACCACAGTTGAGTTTCTTTACAAAATAATGTAGTGGAGCTCTTGCAGGTTTCTTCTCTCCTTACTGTTGTCCGAGGGAAGACTGGTACATGAAGATACGGGGTAGTTCCCAAGATGTACCAGAGGCTACTGAACCGGATCCAGAGCCTTTCGATAGGGGTAGAGTTTGTGGAGACGTCATTGTAACTCTGGGTAGGGCCTGTTCAAGGGGGTGTTCTGTTGTCTGTGGACAGAGTAATTGATGAGCCATCCTGGGTTGTTGGGATACATGATTTACCCAGGGAAGCATGACATTCCGGTGGTATCACTCAGCAGTAACAGGAGCAGAAGAGGGAGTCAGGTGCTCTTTATTGGGAGAATGTGGTGTCATGGGCCTTTCAGAAGAGTGATCAGACCTCAGGAAACTTTTTGCCTCCTGGGTGGGACCTGGATATGGTCTGGAAGTTTGACCATCTATACTGCCCTTTCAAATACTAGCTATAAAAGTGTGGCAAGTTATTTGCTGTCTGCCTTACAATGGGAGGAGAATTTTGAGAAAAAAAATGGGCAGATAGAAAGATTGGAAGCAATGGTGGGATCATGCGTAAAAGAAATGGTACCAGTTTGTTTGGTAGCTTAGGAACACACACAGTCACAGACGTGAGCACTAGACTCATGTTAGCTGTATCTCCCAAGTCTTTGGGAGGGCAGAGTCCACAAGACCACATTTGGCCATCTATTTAGTAACATTATTAGCATTAGTTTGGCAAAGCAACGTCAGACATAGAATTTAATAATGTGTTTTTCTGGACCGAGCCATTACAGTTGTTTGGTAGCAAAAGGATAAAATAAATGTCTGTTCAAGCTAATTACTGTCCAGCTTGTGATTTTTTTGTTGTTATTTAGCTTGTAATAAACCCAGCTCAGTTTATTGAGGTGGGATATAAAATAGTCCCTATATAATATTATAAATCCTGCAAAGACTTAAACATCTGCACTTTTTTTTTTTTTTTCCTGACAATGTGCACTTTAACTCAAAACGTCTGTAGCCAGTGACCAAAAGTAAATACACTGGGAAAATGAAAGTCCTCCAGTTCAACACTTTACTTTGGGATTTAAGTAATATTTAGAATGTGGATTTCCAGGTGACAATGAAAAGTATAAGGACCTCGGGAGAGGAAATAACATATTCCCTGGGCTAGAAACCCGTTATTTATTGAAAGGACCGGAGCAGTGGGGTTAACTGCTGGAGATGATGGGAGTGTGGCACCAGTCCACGAGAGCAACTTTTTGCTGAATTCCTCCCGCTGCTTACTTTAATCAGAGCAGGCTGTCATGGCCTTGGAGAGCGAACAGCTCATTCCAGTGTGCCTGGGACTTCCCCGGTTTTAATACTGAAGGTCCTGTGACTCAACAACTCCCCCAGTCCTGGGCAGACCAGGATATTATTCACCCCAACCCTGCGGAAGACAGCCAGCTTCTCAGGAAGCAAAATGCTTTACAAGAACACCTGCCTTTCTCCATCAGAGTCTCTGTGAAGCCAAGATAAGCAGAATGCACTCCTCCCTTTCAGGATACCAGAATTTCTTTGGTACCTGGATTTAGTTATTTCAGTCTTTGCCTCTCATAGAGTTCTATGGTTCTAAAGACAATCTCCTCATCTCAGGTCAAGTTAAGGTTTTGATGTACATATTTGAAGTGTCCTCTGGAAGTCACTTTCTGTGTGAAGCTTAAGTGGGGCAAGGTCATACGTTATCTACTCATCCCAATGACAAAGGGCACTTTTGTACTCAATAGAGGACATGGGTACTCTCACACCTTTCAGAGCCTCTCTTTGCTTTGATAGAGCAATCCCCATGGGAGTGGGGAGGAAACGGAGCGAGATCATCTGCAGGATAATTTTATTTCAGGTATAGCACATAGTCTTATTATGTAAGTGTATGACATTTGCTTGGAACAAAATCTACCATGAGGAACTGGGACAACCCCCAGCCCTAAGCATCTTACCTAGAAGGGAAGACTTGGGGAGGTTACCAGAGGCCAAGTGCAACGTGCCGTTCCTAAGTCAGCCTCCTGTTGAGGTATCCGTGCCGTCCGGGGTTACCGCATGATCCGCCGTGTACCAATTATGCCATTCATATGCTTCATTTACTATATACACACGTCAGAACTAGAGTTTATCTCAAGGGCAAAACCCAAATCAGGCCACCAAAGCCACAGATCACGTAAGCCTGTACCAAACACCCACAAAGAACAGTGCCGCATGCACTGAGGGTCCGTGGATATACATTTGTATATCGAAAGCTAAAACAACAGCACAGATTGAAGGGAAAACCCCAGACTGTCGACCTCCAGGGCACAGCATCTGAGACACCATTAGAAGCCAGAAATGCAGCTCCCTCATTCACCTAGGAGTTTTTTTTGCCAAACTTGAAAGATTCCAGTATTATATCCTCACGATGTCCTCTTTGAGTGAGGAGTCTTTTTGACGTGAACCGTTTTACTCTGGTCCTTCTGTCAGAGCACCAGGGCCTTTGACCAGCCCGCCTTAGTCATCTTCTGATCAGTCATCAAGTTCTGCCCTTGGGTTAAGTTCCAAATGACTGAAGACAGCATGAAGTTATATTCCTCACACAAAACCTGCAAGAAAAGGAAAGTTTGGTAAAGTGGGGTTTCAAACATCAGTTAGAGGAGGCGGTATTTATTTGGTAGTGGAGGTCTCCAGCACTTAAAATCAAGTCCCTGAGTCATTACCTCTTCCATAGCCTGTCACGTCCTGAAGAAGATGCTCCAACTGAGGAAGCTATTGAAATGCTTTGAAGAGTCTCCCTTTGAACTTGAGTCCAGTACCCTTTATTTTCTAACTGAAATCAGGAAGTTATTTTTACAGGACTGCAGTTATTTTTATAGGATGCCAACAATGTCTCAGGGCCAAATTTGGTTCTGTAAAAGGAAGGTGAAATTGAGACAGAACATGGGGGATATATCAGTCCTAATCATACTGATTTGATCTTTCTTTTACATGTGAGTGCTCTGAATTCAATAATGAAACTGCCTGGGTTATATATATATATATATATAAAGTAGTACATGAACAGATTGGAGGTGGTATCGGTAAATGTAATATGTAAAATGTAATAAATTCTATACAATTTCCTAGTTCCAGGTAATTCACTGACACTATTCAAATTGGTTAGAGGAAACTTGTGTGCGGACATGTGTGTGTGTGTGTTTTCCTAACAGCACCACTTTCACCTGTTTCTCAAATCAGTCCTAATGTGTAGACTAGACCTATAGTATCTGTAATTAGTAAGTGACACCCAAATGATTAGAATAATGAAAATCAGGTGCCTCTTTGTCATAAAGCTATACATTGTTACAGGTTTTAGAAGATTGTGCCACAAAATTTTGTGTCTGTTAGCTGGAATTTATTGAGTGCTTGCTGTGTGACAGGCATTGTGCTAAGTGCTTCATGTAATTGGTCTTATTTTATTTAAAAAAAAAAAACTACTATAAAGTTTTTAGAGATATGCCAGTACTTTTAAAAATAAATAATAAGGGGCGCCTGGGTGGCTCAGTGGGTTAAGCCTCTGCCTTTGGCTCAGGTCATGATCCCAGGGTCCTGGGATCGAGCCCTACATCGGGCTGTCTGCTCAGCGGGGAGCCTGCTTCCCCCTCTCTCTGCCTGCCTCTCTGCCTACTTGTGATCTCTGTTAAATAAATAAATAAGATCTTTTTAAAAAAATAAATACTAAAACTGAGATTTAGAAGGACATCTCCTCAAGTTGTTATTATATTAGTTATTCTAAGTATAAATATTCAATGATTAAAGGAACATCTATATTTCTAATGAGTGAGTTTAAAAAGTAAGGTGCAGTTTTTAATCTATATGTAAAGCAGTCATATGAAAACTGAATTCATCCCACAAAATTAGGACACTCCTTTAAAATTAAAATTTAAAAAAGTGTAGTAACCAAATAGGGATACAATTTTTAACATTATTTTATGAGCGAGACAAAGCACGCTTCTATGAAGTAAACTAACAGGTTTTTAAATTATTTTTCCAGTTGACTTAAGGGTACAAAGGGCGGCTTTTGACTACTGAAGAATGGAGGTCCATTTAACCTACATCGTGTAACACTGCAAAATTGTGCCAACAGAAAAATGGACACACATAGTAGGCACTTTAGAAGTATTAGACAATGAGGCTAATCAGTTGATAATCGTGTCTAAGTTCTTTGCAACTAAATTTTAAGCCACTTGAGTCTGGCCATTGCATAGAATAGATCAACTCTCCAACTTTACCTGTGCGTCTGGCAGATGGCTGAGGACACAAGAGGAGGAGGGTTATCGCGCCCTCTAGGGGTAACTTGTGGAAAAACCTCCCAAAGCGCAACTTCTCAAGCAAGTCATACTGCTCCTTCCTAGCCCAGCATAAGAGAGGAATCCATCGGCCTCTGGTGTGTGCCTCCGCTGGCTCCTTCTTGGAACTGCTCCGTCAGACCTTTCGGACATTCTAATTATTTTATTATTAAAAGGGCAAGTTTACAGCAGGCTGTCAATTTCAATTGCACAGTTATTTCTTTAGCCTTCATATTCCAAGATAACTGTTAGTGGATAGATTACTACCTTGGAGGGCAGGATCTGTACAGCGGTTTCCCCAGCCGGGGCTTCTGATGCCATGTGGTGCTTGCAACAGCCCCTCAAAATAACATCATGCGTTTTCTTTATTTAAAGAGCTTGAATCGCTGAGAATCAGGCTATCTTGGGAAGATAAGCCATGTCTTAGGGAGAGATAGTGAGAGGGAGAAATTCGTGATTTCAGCAACATCAATCCAAAACCAGAAAAAAATTGCTGAAAAGAAAGCAGAGAGCCAGGTACTAAGAATAAAAGGATGCATGGAGGAGTTAACCCTTACTGGGTGCCCAGGAAGCTGTAGACTAAGCAAATTATGTGTAGTAGCTTGTTTAGTGACTCACTATGCCCCTAAGAGATAGTTCTTGTTATCCTTATTTTTCAAGGAATGTGATAGTCATTTTGAAAAAAATAATATGTTCAGGGTCATACAGTCAGAAATTGGCAGAGAAAAATTAGATCTTTGGTCTTCCATTTCTGATGCTGTCTCCGATTACCGTCACTTCTGTCTTCTGTGAATGTACAACTTCATTTGATATATTTGGGGAGAACAGTATGATGTAAAAGAGATGAGAGCTCATGGTAAAGTTGATGGCACCCCTAATCAAAGTTGTGGTAAAATGAAATATAGAAGGGGGTAAGAGCTGTCTGTGTGCTGGAGGTTAGAGGACGTTTCAAGAGAAAGAAGGACTTACAATTACCACTAAAGACCTTTTAGAGAAGCCAAGGAGGGATAGAGGACGTTGGAAGATTTCAGGGAGAAGAGGAAGTGAAACATTATGAGCTAATGGACGTGTTAGCATTTTTCACGCGGTATTGCAAAGGAGTTCAGACTGCTGTTCTACGTCTGTCTGTGTTGTAAGGTAATTTGAAATTTGATTGGAGAGGAAAGGTCAGATGAGTGAAAGCAGTAGCAAGACAGACTTTTGAACTTAAGTAATACTGAAAGAAAGCCAGCTTAGACAAAGCACTGCAGTTATGAACTCTTAACTAAATAAAGTCATGAGGATTCGGGGGAATGAAAGAAAGTAGGTGTTAAAAGATTAGTGGAAGCACAAAAATATTATTGAGTGTCCTTTAGTCGAATTAGGCCCATTCCTCAGTTTTACTTAAGAATATGTTTTCTTGGGGGAGACTGGGTGGCTCATTTATCCAACTCTTGATTTCAGCCTCAGGTCATGGTCTCAGTGTCATGGGATCGAGCCCTTCATCCGGCTCCACACTCAATGGGAGTCTGTTTCTCTCCCTCTCCCTCTGCCTCTCCTCCCACTTGGGCTCTCTCTCTAAAGTAAAATAAATAAAGCTTTTTAAAAAGTATGTTTTCTTGAATGCGTAATTTCACATTTATCCTCATGAATGTTTTTCACCTCCTGGAAAGAGGAGACAAGTATAAATTAGGGAAGAACATTTTACAAAATGTTGGTGCCGTAGTGTGTGTCATGATGATGAACTTTAGGGAGAGGAGGCAGACCTCAGACTAGCCATGCATATTAATAGAAGATATACATTGGGCTTGTTCGGTTATGTCATATCCAAGCTACACACATGCATGTTTAAAGCAAATTAGGGAAGTAGTTTGAAGTTATCCACCTCCAACTAGAAAAAAATTTAAAACTCACTTGTACATTCTTGCCAACTTTTAGCTGTCCTTCATGTAAAACCAATGCATGCATGTAAAACCAATATTGTCAGTTGCTAGAGGTGAAGTGTATGTGATAGCCTTGAGAAAAAAAGTCTAAATACAGAGCACAATATACAGCAATAAAATGTGTCAAACAGATTCATCCCTAGATATAGTGGGAAAACAAGTGAATGGGCAAACACCTTAACTCCAGATAAGCAAATTTCTACTGGTAGGAAGAAAAAAAAATGTCCTTTCCAAGTGCAGGACATGAAAGGAAACATAAAGACTGAGTTGATTTTTTTTTTTAAACTATGAGGATAGTGACACAAAAACTTTGACCTTGGAATTTACATGTCTAGATATCTGAAATCTTATATAATGAAATTCCCCCTCTCCATTCTCCAAAACTTAGTTTTCTTTCATTACCGGTTTTGGAGCCTTGGATTCCTTCAGATAATGTTCTGAATTCACCTCTTTGTATTGTCCATAATGACATTGCCTAACAGAAAAATCAAGTTTCAGGCTTGATACATGTTTAAGAATTCACTTTCAACATCTTGATGTGAGCCAGAGGTCTGCCTAACAGCAACAAAGATGAATGCAGAAGGAAATTTAGGCTGACAAATACCAGTCCCACCTGTGCTGGTTAATAAGCAAGACTCCAGCCCAGCCAGTAATCCTCTGGTAACTGTCATTTCCATGTATCCAATCAGTTGCCTGGGAATTATCCCAATAAAAAGAATACAGTGTGTCATTTATCAGGCAGCCAATTAAAGGGCCTCTGTAGCGCTAGGATCGCTGGAAGCCAGTTCTCACAAAGGAAGCAGGATGGGGCCAAGTCAGGATGGCCTTGAGGGAGTTCAAGAAAGTAAGTTGTGGCTGATTCATAGAAGGACCAGATTTACAAAATATTAGAAGGAGTTGGTAGCAGTTCACTATGTCTCCTTGACAATCTGTGGAGGACCCCAGGGCATGGGATGACAGATAACAACGGACTTGTCTGATCTTACTAAAATGGCACTCTTCCTTTTCATAGCTATGAGATAGTTTTCAGAACATTTCCCTTGATCTCTGAGGCCTGTTTGGCATTAAAATCTTGAATATGTGAAGTAAATACAAATAAACGAAAATTAAGTAAGGACCAAAAAAGCTCCATGAGTTTATTGGGTGTCTTTGTCTTCCTAACTGGTCAGCAGGAGGAACCGGAGTTGATGGGGACATTCTATTCTCATTTTTTGAAAATGGAAACTATTCTGTGTCCTCAAAACCCTTCTACAACACAGGTTTTCACCCCCACGGTCACATTGGCTAGTCAAAGTTCTCTCTAACAATAATTTTAACCCGAAGATAGTTAAATATACTTTAGTCCTGCTTCAGCCAGTTAGTTAATTTGTAATGTTGAGTCAGTACTGAGACATGTCAGGAAGAAACAGGTGAATCTATCTCATGGATTCCAGGATGTACTTGTTTTTCTCTTTCTTTCTTTCTATTTCTTTCTTTTTTCCATATTTTAGTATCTCTAATTTGGGACAAGTCTATAAAGACTTGTGCATTAAATTAACTGATTCTAAAACATTGTGCAATGAATTAATTGTTGGCATTTAACATTTTTTTAGTCCAAAGTAAATTAGTGGTATGTCTTGCCATTAATGACATCTGACATTGGATGAAAAATGGGAATGGATTTTAAGTAAATTGGGTGAAGGGATTCCATCTGTCCACCAGGAAAATAAAATCTACCTGTTTAAAATATATTCTCAGTAGGTGAGCATATATAATGAATACGCTAGGCTCGAAGTATCACAGTGAAGAAGCGAGAGACTCTGATTAGGGAATCAGCATAACGTTCTTATATTCTTGGAAGATTCTTTTGAGTGGTCGAAAAAAAAAGACGCAATTGGAGATCTGTGTCTTAGTTTTCATAAAATAGATCTCAAAATCCAACGTATATAGCAATCAAACTAAAGTTAGTTGTTCAGTGAGCCCTGTCATCCATTTTCTGATTATCTTATTTAATCCAGTCTTAGTATTGAGATAACTTTAGTTAAAAGCACCCGAGGTTCACCTGATCTGTCGCATGGTACGCACTGCCTGTGAATTGTTTCAACAGTTAAATGCTTTGGGGAGCACTTGATGGCTTAACTTGTGGAAAAGATCCTATTTATAATAGTCAAATACATGAGCATTTTTTTTTTTTTGTAGCTACTCTAAGATTTTACCCTTAAAATACGTCCTGCTAGTGTTCAATTGAAATCACTAGGTATTAGCTGAATAATTGATTTGCACCCTAGAATGTCTAAGGGACAAGCTGGGATTCTACGTTCAACTTCCAAGCACAGCGTTTGCCAACTGTGTGATCTTGGACCCTTAACTTCCCTTCTCTGAGAACCCGTTTCTGTTTCTTTAAAATGGAGATAGTAACACTTAAACGCATCAGGTTTAGTTCCAAACAAGTAAGATCCTGTTGCGAAGTGCTTAGAAAGGGGCCTAGTACACAATGCACGCTCAGTAAATGGCAGCTGTAATAAGACTTTTTATTACAGTGAGCACTCTACTACAGGACCACACTAACAAGTCTAATTCAGTTAAAGAAGTGGTTTCCCATTTCTTCTGCCCAGAACAAATTAAAGGCTGAGCATTCTAACTCTGTCCTGAGACAGTGTCTAACGTGACTTGGCAAACCACAGATGGGTTCCAATTTTATTAGCTGTACAGGAAATTTCTGATTGATTTAACCTCCAAAAGACAATACCGTGTAATTAACATGTAACAAATGTCAACTCTTGTTATTGCTGGAACCGACAAGCCCTCCAGATCTCTGTCCTCCTGGCTTTTCTATGCATCAATGCGGTTTTTTCCTTTTCTTTCTTTCTTTTCACTTTCCCATAGCGCTTCGTTGAACCCAGCTTGCTTTGAGTGATATTAGGGACAATTTCAATTGTGGTTCTTCCTGAAAGTCAGTTATTTTGAAATATAAAGAGACATAAAGAGATAAACACCACCTACCTGCTCTGTTTTGGGTGGCACAGAGCCAGAGTGATGCAACTGGTGTGAAGGCTTATCAATAGGAGGTCCCCCCCCCATAGGATTCTTTGTATTTACATAACTTAGTAATTAAGGGATTTTTTTTCCCCCCAGAAGCAATTTGTCCAAATCCTTGAAAGACAGCATGACAGGAGAGAAAAAGACACGCACGCACAAACAAAACAAAACAAAACAAAAAAAAACCCTCTCCTCTTTAAAATGATGATATGATGGGGGTTAAGACAGTACAGTACCAAAATATACTGTTTCTTGCTGAAAGTCCTGGCTGTTAGTTCTTGAATCTACCAATAAGACCTTGAGCCAATCTCCTTTCTTCTCAAAGCTTCGAATTCATCCTCTTCACAAAGATTTCCAGAGGTCCCTTTTAGTTTTTGTATTTTATGACTCCACATTAAGAAATACACATCACTGAATGGCAATGCAGATTTCTAGCAAGGTTACCGATGAGGAGAAGTCAGGCTAACTCAGGCATGCTCTACCCTTTCTCTATAAAGATGCTTCTTTTGGTCTGTGGTATGTCGGCTATACGTTTCAAGCTTTCGCATTAGTAAAAATACTTCGTAACCACCTAGTAACTGGCTGGAGTTATGGCTGGAAAGAATTTCCTCTCTCATAAGCAAACTTAATTGTTTTTATCATCATGAAACAAAGCTTGGCCACATTAACCCTGAATTCTAGTTGATTGGCCCGAACGTTGAATGATGATGACAAATATAACAAAAGGGAAACAAAACTATTTCTTTTTAATTATGATTGTTTAGTGATTTTAGTCTCTGTTCCTCCACTGTTACCCAAACTCACTGTCCTAGCCCTTCACTAAACACACACACACACACATGTCACTTTCCTTTTTGTGTTTAGAGATAAGTTTTCATTCATTTTTTTTTCCCGCTCTATAGGTATTTATTGAGGACTTGGCAAAATTTTCGGCAAGGAACTGGAACAGATACTAATGGTTAAGACAAAGAGACGAGAGTCCTTCTCAAAGAGTTTGCACTTAAGAAGGAAAAATAGACAACGTATATAAATAGGATATAAAGTATACCCTGTAAAGTAAATAGGGTATAAAGGAGAGATTACACAGTGATGTGAACATACATATATTCATATAAATATACACATTCACATATCCAGGAAGTCAAGGAAGGAGAAATTACTCGTAAGTGGTTTTAGAAAAGACTTCATGGAGAAGGTGGCATTTACAGAGGCTTGTCCAAATCCTTGAAAGACAGCATGACAGGAGAGAAAAAGACAGGCACGCAAAAGACATGACGTCATGAACAAAGAACGTTCATTACAGCTGGAACCAAGGATTTTCACAGGAGCAGAGTGGAGGTTGGAGGGGTATGTGATGGTCAGGCCATGGAGGACATATGTGGCAGGGTAGAGAGTTGAGAGTGTGTCTGGTAGGCTCTGGGCAATTAGAAATGCTTCAGGCAGACTCCACAGGTATCTGCTTGGCTGGCCGCGTCCTACATGCACCTCTCAGGTCGAAAGCTGCTTTCCTCAGTGAGACCTTCCTTCTCTGGCTCTGTCGATTAAAGCAGGTGCTTACATGGCTCAGTTCCTTTACGTATTATATTCCTCTGTTTTGTTTTGTTAATAAAACAAATTACCATCTAGGACTGCCTTGCTTATGTGTCAGTGTGTTGATTGTCTGCTAACACCTCCTGGAACGTGGAATTCCAAGAGCAGAGGAACCTCATCATCCTCGGTCAGTGCTGCTCCCTAAGACTGGGCACGTAGGGGATCCGCATCTGAGAATTGTCCGGGAGATGATTGAATGAACTTGAACACGTCTGGTAAATTCTCAGTTTACAACTATCCTCAGCCTATAGACACACAGTTTTTCTTTCCTTCGCAGTCTCTGGTAAAGGGAATGAAAACGGTTTTAATAATAAAACTCAGCTTCTGCCAACCTGAATTAGCGGCATCCCCGACTACCGTAAGGGTCTCTGTATTTACAGCGACGCCTCTTCCAGACG
Organism: Mustela nigripes; assembly: GCF_022355385.1. Taxonomy (NCBI): domain Eukaryota; kingdom Metazoa; phylum Chordata; class Mammalia; order Carnivora; family Mustelidae; genus Mustela; species Mustela nigripes. The sequence goes on from NC_081572.1 coordinate 8,873,714, forward strand.
CTGCTGTGTGTTCTTTCTTTCCAAGTACAGCTCAAACCTCTCCTGTGTTCCAAAACCACATGCAAGTGGAACGTTAGATCTGGGGGTGGGCATGTCTGTGTAATTTCCTTCATTTCTATAAGATTTTGGTGGCTTTTTTTCTCCCTTAGGCCACAGATTAGCTTCACAATTGCAAATCTGCTTCAGAGGTTTTCTTTTAAAGAAAAAGGAAAAAAAAAAGATAACGTGTTTGAACAGGCGAGGCTTGGTGAAAGTCTCTTTGTTTTACATCCTGAACTCGTCACTCAGCTTCCAGTTACCCTCTTCTTTGGATCAGTAAAAATCATTTTATATATAATATAATATATATGTTTGTATATATATATATATATATATATATATATATATATATATATATTCATCTCTTCTTTCAGATTGTCCCAGGAATCAGAGAACATGATGGTCCCTTTATATTCCTGACCAGTATTGGCCTGTATGTGTGTGTGCGCGCATGTGCCCGCGTGTGCACTTTAATACAAATTCCCAAAGGAGGGAGAAAAAGAAGTGTAGTATAAATAAGCAAACAACCAATTGACTTAACAAATTCTTGTTTAGCTGGCCTCTGGTTTTATTTTTGAGAACCACTTTCCTTGTTTTGATTTGAAATGATGCCACCAAAACATATTACAGAAACTTTGCGCTTTGCAAAACAGAACAAGTCAAATGAGCCTCCCCAAGTGTAAACAGAAATCTTGTTTGGATGAACTGTTTTTAAGAATCCAAATTAAACCAAATGGCATCCTTTAAAAGTGCGTGTGTTTCCCTTAAGTGCTAAAACTATATTATGTTCCTACAATTCTTTTTTATCCCAAATGTCCCAGTTAAGCTGTGGTTTTTAAGACGCCTGGACTATGAATGGTTTTCATGCATTCGGCAAACATGATCCTGGAGTCACCCGCGATCACAGCCAGCATCTGGGTGTTATACGTGCTTCAGCATCCCCAGGGAACCAAGATTGGTAACACACAGCTTGGCAGAAACTAGTTGGGTGCCACTGTGTGAGGAAAGATGGGCAAGTTCCTTGCATCTGTTTGCCTGTAAATAAATCAAGTCTGTGTTTTCCTACCCTGAGTACACTTGACTTAAGTGCCTGCATTACGCCTTCTGTCACACATTGTGACTTTTCACTTTTCACTTCTCTATAAACCATTACTAGTTTCAAGGTCAGGTCCACTGGACTGAGTGTTACTTTCTCATTCACCCCTGAGAAGGTACGTTACGAGTGACAAGTCCAGGCATGAACATTTTAGGGGGGGGGGCCCAATTTGTCTTTTTTGGATTGATCCAAAATGGAGATAGTGTGTTCATTTTGAGCATGTTATCAAATCAGATCGTGTCTTGAGAGTCAGAGGAATAAGAAATTAATCTTTTACAAAAGTCCATTGTATCAGTGATCTCTGCTTGTTTACTTCCTACTTGGAAAATATGTCCATTTGCCCATTAGACATGGGACTGACTCTCAAAACTGACTCCTTCCTAGTCTCCCCCCCCTCCACCCAGCACACACACAACACGTACAGCGTCCTTAGCAGAGTTTTCTTAAGAGAGCTCAGTATGTGGAGACCTAGAGAGGGGGTCATGGCATTTACATGGGTTTTCACTGAGATAAATTTACTTTCAACTAACCTTGTCTCGCACCATCTTAAGCTAGCAGGATGTTGAACAGAAAGATCCGAAAAGTGAGAAAAAAAACTTCTGGCGGCCTTGTAGATCCTGGCCAGTGAGTTCATCCGTTCCCCTTACTTGTCTTTGGAGACAATGTGGTATGAAAAGAGAGAGGAGAAGACTAACCAGTAAATGAATGGAGTCACTTTAACAAATTTAACAAGTTACACATCCCCAAGGTGTAACTACCTTCAACTCAGTTCCTTTGGAAGTTTATATTAATTATTCATAAGCATTTTGGATGATTTTTAAATTTTTTTATTCATAAGCATTTTTTTTTCCCAGAAATTATTTTTAGAGCCCGAAACACATTCCTTGAATGTTTAAATATTTGAGGGCCGATATGACTTCGGCCGCAGCCAATTATTCTTCATAGTGTCAGCCAGGGAATCCCATTGGATCCCAGAACTAAAATCGCCAACTGTAAAATAGTGGGACCAATACTTCTACACATATAATAAAACATTTTTAAAGTCTAACAGGACTGTGAATGTAGACATGTGAAGTCTGTATTTTTTGTCTTTCCTTTTTTTTTTTTTTTTTCAACTGGCATCGCTCACATTCATACAGAGCTTCTTAGATGATTAATATGGGAGCAGAATACACATCAACTGGGTACAGATGAGCTCAAGGCTGCTAGGCAAAGGTGCAGTTTATTTTGATGTGGAAATCAGCACTCATTTTAGTATAGTGTCTTAGTGTTCCTAAAACGTGCCTATGGGGACAATGATATGAAGGAAGGAAAGTAGAACACAAAGAAGAAAGTAAGAGAAAATGGAGGGAAGGAAGAAGACAAGGTTGTGATGATACGGCGCTGGACAGGGGTGGTTAAAGGATCAGCAACAGCCCTTTGGGGGTTACTCAGTCGCATCGCTCCCAAGCAGTCCTTCTATGATTTGGAGAATGGCTTGTGTGATGATGATTGATTTTATATGTTAACTTGACAGAGTCATGGAGGGGAGAGATACTCGGTAAAACATTATTCTGGGTGTTTCTGTGAGGGTGTTTTTGGGTGATTTTCACATTTAAATTGATAGATCAAGTAAAGCAGATTGCCTTCCCTAATGTGGGTGGGCTTTATCGAAGAGTGAAAGGCCTGAATAGAACGAAAAGCCTGACCTTCCCCTGAGTAAGAGGAAACTCTTCCTCCCTGACTATCTTTAAAGTGGGACATCGGCTTTCCCTGCCTTCAGACTCAAGCTGAGACATCTCCTCCTCCTGGGTTTTGAGTCTACTGGCCTTCAGACTGGAACACGTCCTATTCTGGTTCTTAGGCATTGCTGCTTGGACTGGAGCTAAAGCATCAGCTTTCCTGGGGCTTCTGCTTGCAGACTACAGATCTTGGGACGTGTCAGCTTCCCTAATCATGTGAACCAATTCCTTAGAATAAAACTCTCTTCTTCTCTCTTCTGTCTCTGTCTCTCCATCTGTCTCTCTTTCTTCATAGAGATAGAGATAGAATACAGTTCCTGTTGGTTCTGTTTCTCTAAAGAACTCTGACTAATGCAGCTTGGCTACTCATAATGACCTTGTCGTCTAGAGTTTTGCTGACCTTGCCCTTCATAAATCTGCATCACCATATTAATGAATCTTGACAGATGAGAAAATCTAATCTCAGTCAAAAGGAGCTGGGGGCGGCGGAGTGGGGGGCAGGGGTAAAGACTAGTACTGGCAACAGCTTATTGTGGCTGCAAGTCTGTACCCTCAGGCTCCCTGGATTAGCACAATCAGCAGGTGGCTGGGGAAAGACATCTGAACCGGAAGAACCCTCCCCTTCCTCACTCTCACCCCTGCACCTCTATTCTGTTGGGGAGCATTACACATGTTTTAACTCTAACTGTGGAAGCGAATGCAGCTGCTCTTTGTAATTGTTTGTGAAACTGAGTTAAAGGGAGGTTGTTGTGGCACTGCAGGTGCAATCATTAGACGCATCTATGCTGTGTAATTAACCTCATTTCCATGTGAATGTCCGTGGTTTACCCGCTGCTGAGAGAACTCACGCCATGATCATTGCACTTACAGTCAATCCAATTAGACAAAGGTTCCCACACTTAGAGAAGGATCAGGACAAACCACAAGGGTAGGCCTCTCTCAAGAAGGTCTCTAGTTAAATGTCTCAAAATAAACAACTGTGGCCTAATTAATTGTATGGCTGGCCAAAGGAACACACCAAGGAGCTACTTATGTGTCTGGATCCCAATCCTAGGGAGCTGCTTAATAGAATCTCCCTTTGTCCACACTTTCAGTGGCTTAGAGATATGTAGGGAGAAGAAGGGTTGGTGGCTACCCTCCACCCTCTGTCTTATCACGAACCCCAGTTGCCCTATAAGATATCCAATGGCTTTATTTTGATTTATTCTATCCCCTTTATGTTCCCAGAACAATTAGGGGGGAAAAAAAAAATCCATGGGTACTTCTCAAAGAAAGTTAGGTTGGCAAGGTTTTCCACAATATCTTATCAGAGCTACAGCTAGAGGGTGCCACGGAAGGATATTTTCCCTGAATGTCCCAGATTTATTGACTTCCTTTTCTTCTAAATTTCTCTAATGCTGCAGATCTGACACTTTATTTTATTTTAAACATTTTTAATAACATACTGTTATGCACGTCCCTCCTTTCTCTGTAGGCTCATAAATAGTTCCTTGAACACATCTCAGAATTCTGTTCTCTCCCCAGAGCTGCCTCACATGTGCTGTTAACTTCAGGGGAGCCAGAAAATACCTGTGGACTAATGTTAAATGAGAAGGATCATGGCTCGTCAGATAGTCACAGGAATCTACACAGGCTTTTTATATCACAGAACACATCCAGGACTGCTTGAAACTCAAAAAAGGCAGGCCGCACGTAAAAGAAATTGGGAATGAGAGCAAAAAGATACGTAATAAACTATAACCCCTGGAAGAATCAAAGTTCGTGATACTTTTGTGCTAAACTTTAGCTGGAATCTGGCCCCTGATGCTATAATGTGGACCAACAGCAGTGGCATCCCCCACAGTGTGTTAGAAGGTCAGAGTCTCAAGCACCATTCCAAACCTACTGTATGAAAATCAGCATTTTACAAAGACCCTAGCTGCTTGTTACGCACTTTCGAGACTGAGAGGCACTTGGCCTTGGAACTGTAGAGGGCTGTAGGTTCAAGGCTCGGTGGCTCCCAGGAGAGCTCCAGGACTGTCCACCATTCCTCCCAGCTCCTGTTAATTATTGCCTTTTCCTTATCCCCTTCTTCTGCCGTCTCTCTACAGCTTTGTTTCTTATTCTTTTTTTAAAAATCTGAGATCCTATATTAGGGTAATAGATCTGGCATCTCCTCCTCCTCCTCTGTTGCTTTCCTGTGTCTGGACCTTCTCCTCCTCCTCCTCCCTCCCTCTTCTTCTCTTTAAAGATTTTATTTATTATTTGAGAGAGGAAGAGAGAGATGGAGAGAACGAGCGAGAGGAGGAGCAGAGGGAGAAGCAGACTCCCTTTGAAGCAGGAGCCCGAATGCAGGGAGCCCGACATGGGACTGGACCCAAGAACCCTGAGATGGTGACCTGAGCCAAAGGCAGACGCTGAATGGACTCAGCCACCCAGGTGCCCATGTATCTACCTTCTTAAGGGTACTTTGAATCACACTTATGGATTACTTCGAGGAAGCTTCTCCTAAGACTTCCAGGCTGGTTTGCTGCAAATTGGGTTTCTTTTGCACTTACAGTACTTACCAGATATTCCTAAGGATTTATTTACTTATTTAAATCTCTGTCTTCCTCATTAGACTTAGAAACACAGCAATTAGCATGGCATCTGGCATATAAATAATTGTCTGAAGCATGAAGGAAGGAAGAAAGCTCTTTAATTTCCAGTCTGGGGTGCTGTACATGCCACACACAAGTTAGTGTTCTTGACTATTTTGATTGGCTGTGACATTTTCTTTCATGCTTTCACGTATTCAAATGCTGATGGCAGGAAAAAGATATATACATATTTCGTCTCTGTCCTCAAGAAATTAAAATCTGATAGATCTGGGTTCCACAGTAATTATTTTTTAGGAGTTTTGGCAGTGTTTCTCAAAGTTAGCTGACTATATTTTGAAAATTATTTGTAGAGGTTTGTAAAAATCCCAACTCGGGGGGCTCCCCAGGAACAATTAAAATGGAATCAATGTCAGTGAGGCCCCAACGCAGGCATTTTGAAATGTTCTCTGGGTGATTCCAAAGTGCAGCCGCGGTGGAAAATCACTAATTGAAATGATCAGTGGGAGTTAAACTGTTATGATTAAACTAAGCTTGAACGGTGGTTTCTGATATGCTCATCTCAGAGTTCTTGTGGTCCCAGGGCTCCGAGTTTGTGGGTTTCATGGGAAGGCATTCGGAGGACGCTGAGATGGCTCTAGACCTCTTATACCCAACCGCATCAAAGCAGCGTCATTACGATTCAACCTCTGAAAAAGATTTCCTAAAAGAAAGGATCTTGTTTAAAAACAAATAAAAAAGGCTCTAAAACACTCATTTAGGGACCAGCTACAGGTGATAGAACATAAATGATTTATCATTTCTTTTTCTGTTTGTTTTCTTTGTCACTCTTTTGATTTAGGGATGTTTTTTAAAGAGCGACTGCAATCCCCTCGCTCAGCTTAACTCAGCTCTTATGAGTTTATGGAAAGTTTAAATGACCCTTTCTCAGTCAATGGTTTCAGGGAAAAGAATGTGAAGAATTAACTGAGTTGATGCCAAACCAACAAAATCGTTCAGCATAAAAGCCGATAATTAAAAATTAAGTAAAAATAGCATGAGGTTGTTCGTAAGAAAATTTACTTTTATTTTTTGTCAACAATAATTATTAAGCATCCATTATGTATAAAATACTAACCTAGCTCTAAGCAGTTTATAGCCTTATATATAATCTTATGTAACTGAAGTTACATATATAGTATATATGTACATATATATCATTATATGTGCACCATCTAAGCACACTCGGCAAGGAAGGAGATTTTATCCTATTGAGAGGAGCCATTTCCAAGAAGTATGCTGATAGCCTACATTTTTTAAAGATTTTTTTTTCCAAGAATATTTTTGAGACCTCTGAAGCAAATATGGCAGAAAGGTTAACATTAAAAAATCCTGGCAGTTAGTAAAATGTGATTGTTGCACGATACTCTAGATGATTAAAATACTAAGATGGGTAAAAGTAATCATAATACGGGAAAACAAAGAAGAAGAATGAAGAACGATTTGTATCGGCACAGTATTGTTTTAAAAAAATTACAATCGCACCGGCCATGTTTATCCATCGAATATGACGACTGTCAGTCTCTGGCTGACTGAAAGTCTGTAACCTGCCGTTGAACCTCTCCAGTGGTTCTGTCTGTGGGAAGATTTTTCTGCAGGACAAGCCAAGGCAAGTCTACAGTGATTCCTGTAGAAGAGTTTAGGAGTGACTGTAATTTAGAAAAGTCCAAACTCCCAACCGGGCACTATAGAATATACCCCTAGGAACAAGAGGCATGGCTTCTGCTGGATATTCGTTTATCCCTGTCCCTATTAACTTGCCGGCCTACTCCTTCCTACTTTACGCCCCAGAAAGCAGCCCTTATAATGAACTTCAACAACTGGGACCCCTTTGTCCTCTGGTAAAAAATATGTTAAGTCAGAAACTCAAGTATCCTATTAAATCTGATCATTCTTATTAGTGGAATGTTTCCCCATCAAGCCTCGAAGATATTCTACAGCAATACCTATAACATGGGACTTAAGCCACAGAGAGTGTGAGGTCCAATTAGTGAAAGTACTAATTACCTTCATAAAATAGTTGGTATGGGGAAAAAATGTAGAGATAGATACAATATAGTTTCTTTCCATTGGCCCATATAAGACCCAACCTGGGAAAATATCACCTAGGCATCAGGTCTCAGTTGGTCCTAAAATTTCTTTCCTGATCCATAATTGCTAATTCACTTAAGTAAAAACAATATTTGGTCTCACAGGTGCCAACCCAAGTAAGCCATTGCTTTGCTTGGAGTGGCTGGAAAAATACAACTATATTACATTCATGAACATACCTCCTTCTTGAAAGAATGCAGTTAACATTTGGAAAATGATTTGCTGCTAGATTATCTCAGTCCCTTAGTTCTAGAAAAATATGAATAATAAGTCATATATTTTTTAAAGCATAGGACTGTCACAGAACTGTCATAAAGACCTGGTATTGATACAAAAAAATTAAAATAATAAGCAATAATTAAAACTTTTGCGTTATGTGACTGAAAAATCCTAACACCACCTGCTGGAATGAGCTGTGAATATGTTGTTTTTACTCGACAGCTCCATCCAAAGGAACATCCCATCTTTTAGGGAACAATATTTCTTCAAATAGCTGCTCTCCCCAACAGTGCTCTTACGGTAGAAAGTATTACATCGCCTTTAGCAAATGTCACTAAAAGTCTGAATTTTGTAAGTTGCATGAGTTCATATGATAATTTGATCTGAAGTAAGACCTAGCAGTAACATGAATAGTAAGTAGTTCCTGGCTAATAAAGCCATTTTGGGATTGGCATTCATGGAGAGGAAGCCAATATTTTAAAATAAGAATGTTTAAATGAGTTTACGGGCTCTCTTTTTAGACTAATATAATTATATCTGCATTAAAGCTCTGCATCTCTCATTATAAAATAAATTAAATATAAATTATGCATAGTAAAAATCTTTAAAAGCAGCTAAGTAGGGGAAACAGACAGTTTTTTATTATATTTATCTTTTCGAGGCGTGGCCATGTGAGCACATTTTTTTTTTTTCTAACCATAACTATGCTTTCTCATTGCTGACTAATCTGTGTCCAGGTTTATCTAGTCCATGCCTGTATTTGTATAATAGGTAAAAGATGTATATATACTCTTTGAAAACAAGCAAAACTAAAGTCAATTTCTTGAGTGGTAAAGTAGGAAAATTGATGGATTTCTAATTCCTTGTAATTATTATGTTCAGCCAGACAATAAGAACCAGCCTCAGGCCAATAATTTATTATGCTAAATCACTCTCTCTGAAGTATATTTCATCCTTGGCGAATCTGACTCAAATGTTTAAAGTGCATCATCGGCCAGTATCTTAGCGAAGTCCGCTTACAGTGTTATTGAAACGAGACTCTGTAGATGGGGAGAAGCAAACAAGAAGGGAAAACTTGATCATTTTCCTTCTGCCTTGCAGACTGAGCGCCTGTCTTTCTGCAGATGATCACGGATGTGCGTGAATATTCATCTACCACCATTAGATGGAGAGTGGGTCTAGGTGAGAACTGGCAATTAACCCACAGTCAAATGATATCCAAGGAGTAGATTTATTTTGATATTAACTGCCATGAAGCTAGGGCCAGGGGCCTTTTATTTATCTTCTCAAAATCTCTAAGAAAGACTTGGGCAGAAATTGTAAGGACTTGAATTTAAAAAAAAAAAAAGTGCTTCAGTAATTTTTCAAATTTATTTTTGATGAAGGATTTGGGAGCCAGTCATTTTACTTATAAGTACTTCTGTATCATCTATACCCTTTTCAGGGTATTTAGTGCCAGGGCAAGATGCTTATGATATAATCCTTTTTTTTTAAACAATTTTTAAAAAGATTTTATTTATTTATTTGACAGAGAGAGTACACAAGTAGGCAGAGAGGCAGGCAGAGTGAGAGTAGGAAGCAGGCTCCCTGCTGAGCAGAGAGCCTGATGTGGGGCTTGATCCCAGGACCCTGAGATCATGACCTGAGCCAAAGGTGGAGGATTTAACCCACTGAGCCACCCAGGTGCCCCTTATGATATAATCCTAATGGACTATTTTAACAGAGTGTGGATTGTAATATTTATGAAACAATAACAACTAGAAATTGGGAGAATTTGTTATTTGAATGTACGTTCAAGGATCAGGTTCGTTCAGGGGTGGGGGGAGGGATGATGGAGGGAAGACTCATCTTTGTAAGATAAAGAAAAAAAAAAGGAAACATACTTAGGTGTACTTCCTATTAAACAGACATTTCCAGGGCGCCTGGGTGTCTCAGTGAGTTAAAGTTAAGCCTCTGCCTTCAGCTCAGGTCATGATCCTAGAGTCCTGGGATTGAGCCCCACATTTGGGTTTCTGCTCAGCAGGGAGCCTGCTTCTCCCTCTCTCTCTGCCTGCCTCTCTGCCTACTTGTGATCTCTATCTCTGTCAAATACATAAATAAAATCTAAAATAAAATAAACAGACATTTCCTGGTGAGAAACACAAATCTAGTATTTTCATATTTGTAAACTTTTATTGTTAAATTACACTCTGCCTAAGATGCATCATTAAGAATACCTCAGTATTTTTCAACAGAGCCACTGAAGTAGCCAATTACCTTACTCTTGAATGATCTTCATCAACATGTTATGAATTCATTCATTTAACTTTTGAGCAGTTTTGATGCAGACAACTGGGTTAGAATCTAAGGAAGCAAAATGAACAAAACATTGTTCATTAATAGAGGGTTCTCAGACGCATATAAGGAAATTATTACACTGTAGGCTTAGTTCAGTTTTATCAATCATTATAGAAAAATGTGGTAATTTATCAGACAGGATTATTGACTCTTCCCAGAAAGGAGAACCCAGGAAGTCTTTGGAGAGAGAGATCATAGTTGATTTCAAATACACAGTGTAGCACCTTGCCCATAATACAGGGGCATTAAGTAATCGTTGAATTAAATTTTTTCCAGAATAATATAAAATGTATAAATTGTATGCTATAACCAAGTCCAGATGGAAGATTTGCCTGGTTCAGTATTTTGTTTTGTTTTTAAATTTTATTTTATTTTATTTTATTTTATTTTATTTTCAGTGTTCCAACATTCATTGTTTATGCACCACACCCAGTGCTCCATGCAATCTGTGCCCTCCTTAATACCCACCACCAGGCTCACCCAACCCCCCAAGCCTCCTCCCCTCTAAAATCCTCAGTTAGTTCCTCAGAGTCCACAGTCTCTCATGGTTCAGGATTTTAAAAATGTATTTTAGGTTCAATAACTTTGCACATAATTCACTGGGGTCTTCTCAGCATATGATTTTAAATAAGGATAGGGTCAAATTTTATTGTTAAAAATGTATTGGCTTTGGGGTAACAAGACTGGCAGACTGAAGATAGAAATTTAAGACTATTATAAATCCAAGCAAAGGACATGAGATTATTTTGTCAATGAAGTGCTCTCTGTTGATTAATCCTACATCCCAGACCTGGGACGTTCTACGTTCTCATTTCAGTATCGTGAGTTCATCCTGATAAGCTTATTTTTCTGCACATGCGGTTTGCAGCAGGGCTGTTACATCTCCACAAGAAAGAGCAGCAGCTGAACCTCATCATAACCCTTTGTTTAGTGTGTCGATTTTTGCTTTAGGGACATCACATTTATTTGCTTGTTAGCTTTTACCTGCAAGGTTAACTAGGTCAGTGCGTGTCAAAAGAAGTTATTTTCACTTAAGACTTATTTCCCCATGGGTAGCCATAAAATATTCAAGTTACTAATGAGGGCATTGAAGTTAAGGTTTAAGTATATTATTAAGAGAAACATCACTGCCCGGAGAATAGCCATCCTACCTATTTTAGCCACATTAAATCCGTTTTAGGAAGGCAGGAAACCAAGTGTATGTGGGGGAGAGAGGGTGCAGGGGAGGAACATGCACATGTGTATGTATTTGTGAACATAAAACCAAAGATCAGTAAGCCATTTTTTTTTTAAGATTTCATTTATTTATTTGACAGAGAGAGAGGCCGTTGAGAGAGGTAGCACAGGCAGGGGGAGTGGGAGAGGGAGAAGCAGACTTTCTGTCAAGCAGGGAGCCCCATGTGTGGGGCTCCATCCTAGGACCCTGGGACCATGACCTGAGCCAAAGGCAGGTACTTCATGATTGGGCCATCTAGGTGCTCCACACTTCAATTTTTTAATCTGTTAACCTTTCCCCAAGGTAGACAGTTCTGTTGATTTACCTTGTTCTGACACTAACTTCAACCTATCTAAAATTATAAAATAATCTTATTTTATTCTGTCCTCTGGGTTTGATCTAAACAGGTCTGTCCCCCATACTACACTATATAATCCCCAGCTCAAAAAATGTCACTTTGTAATATTTATGTCCCTTGTTCTGTGCCTTTATGCTCATTCTTTGTCCTTCAGAGTCTTGACCTGCATATTATAAACACTCCAACTTTAAACACTGTAAGATATGCTTCTGGATCTTTATGGGCACGCAGATTACCTGCAAATCTTGGTAACATGCAGATTTTGACTCAGTAGGTCTGGGCTAGGGCGTGTTTCCAACAAGCCGTCAGGTCACCTTGTTTTGAGTGGTCATGTTTTGAGTGGCAGAGGTTTCCGGTGCACCTCCTCCTGGTTCCCCAGGGAGCTCATATCCATTCCTATCTACTATGAAAATGAAGCCATTCCTGAAAGGGAGTATAATTTGGGGGGATCACATTTGGTTTTATTAAACTTGGGTGTTGATATTATACCAGTGTAATATACATATGGGTATTAGTGTTGTTCCCTTCAGAACAGCTACCAACTACTTTTCCAGTGTGCAAACTCCGCTTCTGGAATTGTCTGTAGATACTCAAGGATGAAGAGTTACACATTCATTCATACCATAATTCAACAAATGTTTACTCAGTGCCTAAAAAGTCCCGAGTACTGAACCAGAGTCTTTGGGATACACAAGTGAGTAAGGGAAACTTGTTGCCCTTAAGGACTTGAGGAGGTCAAAGAGGAGACAAGGAGTAAACAAGCAAGAACCTTCCACCATAATAAATAAAAATGTGTGTGTATGTGTTGAGCATATTTGTTTTCTTAAACCAAATAAAAGCCCTTTGGACTTAAAACTGGTATCAAATCTGGTCATGCACTTTCTTATTGAAAATAATTTGGGGCTAAAACCAGTGAAACGTTTTCTTGAATGTCTTATAGCTTGATTCAGCATGCACTTAGAATTGGGTCAGGAATGGTGTTTTTGGAATACGCGATATGTGTATAGTGCCCCCAAATAACTGCTTTGAAGAAACCTACTCCTAGGTAACAGCATGATTGTGCCAGAATTAACTCCATTACTGCTGCTGCTGCTTCTTTTTTTTTTTTTTTTTAAGATTTTATTTATTTATTTATTTTAGAGAGAGAAAGAAAGAGAGATGACTTGCACACCAGGGAGAGGGGGAGGGAGAGGGAAAGAATCCCAAACAGGCTGCCCCCTGGATGCCCCCCCAACTCAAGGCTCCAGCTGACAACCCTGAGATCATAACCGGAGCCAAAATCCTGGGTTGGATGCACAACCGAGCCATCCAGGCACCCCTAACTCCATTATTTCCAGTTTAAAAGTATCTCATGAACTATGGATCTGGATGTGTGTGTTATCTGTATAATCTGTACACATGCATAATACCCTATACCAAATTTAATCATTTTTAGTAGTTCAATCTTATGCGTTACTGGTTTCTACAAACAAAAGACTATAGAATTAAAGAATTCTTAACTCACACCTCATACATAGCTTAAAGGTGGGTGCCCGGGGCACCTGGGTGGCTCAGTGGGTTGGGCCTCTGCCTTTGGCTCAGGTCACAGTTTCAGGGTCCTGGGATCGGGCCCCGCACTGGGCTTTCTGCTCAGCGAGAAGCCTGCTTCCCCCTCTCTCTCTGCCTGCCTCTCTGCTTACTTGTGATCTCTCTCTGTCAAGTAAATAAATAAAATATTTAAAAAAAAATAAAGGTGGGTGACCATATAAGTAATATCCACCCTTGAGAGTGAAAGGCCACACTAATAATATTTCTAACAGGATAACAGGTAAAATGGGGACTATTCTGGGGCAGCCAGGACGTAAGATCATCTAACAGAAAGACCAGAAAGAACTGAATAAAAACATCTCTGGTCTGGCCTGTTGGTCTTTTAGAATTAACTTATTAAAACATTGTAATTTTTCTGAAGAAATTGTGTTCAGTAAATTTCTGCCTCCATTCCAGAGAGTGAGGCTAGTGTTGGAGTTCTGGATCTCACGGTTTTCTCCTGGCACCAGTCCTCAGGACTGCACTTTGTCACAAACAGGGAGCTCTAGGAATTTCTGTAGACAAAACCGTTTTTTTGGAAATAATGAAACAGCTTGTGGGGGAGAAACCCCCTGCATTTGATAATTTTTTTTTCTTTTGATTTACCAACTGTTCTTTAGAATATGAGTTCTGGCTACAGTACGACTTAAAAGAGATTTTTAGAGGTGCCTGGGTGGCTCAGTCAGTTAGGCCACTGCCTTCAGCTCAGGTCATGATCCCGGGTCTTGGGATCGACCCCCATCAGCTCTTTGCTCAGTGGGAACCTGCCTCTCCCTCTCCTCTGCCTGCGGCTCCCCCTGCTTGTGCTCTCGTTCTCTTTCTAATAAATCAAAAAAAAAAAAAACAATTTTAGGGTAAAAACCTATACAGTTTATAAAAGTTGAAGGATGCTTCTTAAGGATATACCTACATACAGTTTTGGGTTAAACAGCCTATTTGGAAGACTCATTTGATCAGTGTTTTTTATATATATATATATATATACATATATGTATATATATATATATGAACTGTTTTATGAATGCAGGGTATTATTTTATAATTTACAGCTGCATTTCGCCAGACATTCTTGAAAAGGGGTGGGGTATGGATTGTACAGCTCTTTCATTCAATCTTGAAAAAAATTATATTGAAATACATTGAAAGAAAGAAAGAATAATTCACTAGGGCTTAATAGCTTATTTCTGTGGGCATAAAAAGAAAAAAAAAATTAAGGCCAGTTTTCGCTGAGCTCTGAATACACAATAAAACGGAACCCATATTTTCAGTTATAATTGAAATTCAAATTGTCATTGAAGAGTTGTTTTGCTCCTGCCTCAGACTGGCCTTACCTTTCACAACCTTCTATTTGATACTAATTTTTCATAAAACTGAATGGCCCCACTGATCTGAATGTTCTGTTTTTCTCTCTGCTGTAAGGGAACTGTGACACTTTAGCAGGTTATTTTTCACGGTTACTTTTGAAAAAGTGCCACCCGTATGTAGTTCCTCTGTTTGAAACAAAATAGATTGAATAAATAGTTAAATTGAAGTGTCAACACATAACTGACATCAGAAAGACTCGACTGATGTAATCTTTTATTTCTATGTGAACATTTCCAATTCATCTATTCTACTATTATTGCAGTACTTTTTTCGTTTCCAGTGTCAGTGCTTACTTTGATTTTGGGGCCTGCATTAATCCTATTTTCTTTTTATCGTTTTATCCTTCAGATCTTCTTCTGTTCTTTGGAAATACAATTTCCTTTAAAAATGCAGATGGTCAATTTCTTTGTCTCATTGTTTATCTAAAAGTTTACTCTTCTTTCAGCTTTTCTCATGGTCACATTTTTTTGTAGTTCTTAAACAATAGATTTGCGTGCAGTGTATGATGCTCGGTACACATAGGAGAACCATTCAAACTCCCTTTATAGTGGGTGATTTTAAGTATAGGTTGTTCAGAACCTGTATCTCATAGCCTCTGGTTTTAACATTAGTTGGACATAAGAAACTTAAAATGTGTGATGTAAGCCACAATGTTTTTGAGTAGAAAGAACAGAAAAAATATATTGATGATCCTAGGATTTCTGGGATTCAGGTGGAATAATGTTTGTTCCTCATACATAGGGTTTTGTTCCTCAGTAGACAGCAAGCCTTATAGATTCTCTGAATTATTAACTTTGACTTATCTGACGCGTTAGCCTCATTTTCAGTTTCAAATTTTTATTTAAATTTTAGTGAGATGATGGAATGGATTTTCATGATTTTTCCACTTTTTGCCCTTTGTAGAGAAACCAAAATATCAGAAGACAATGAAATGTGTTTATCTAAGAGGGCCGTAGGTATTTGAACTAGAAAGGTGAGAGAGAGAGAGAGAGAGAGAGTGTGTGTGTGTGTGTGTGTGTGTATTAACTACTATTTTCAATGCACAAAGAAACAGCTCTTTGGTTTTTACTTGAGTTACTGAGATTTGCCCAGAAAACCCTGGGAGAAAAGACACTACGTCAGACTATAAAAGTGAAACTTATTTATGTTTTTTCATTATGTCATCTCAATCATCCCAAAGCCAATGCTAGATGATTCCTCATCGTCTATTCTTGAAAGTTGACTAGTTTTATGTGGTTTGACCATTTACCTTGGAATACGATTCTTTGGCTAACAAGGATTCTATTTTGAAAAAGATAGTCTCCCTCTTGAATCCGCCACATGTGGCCAGTTTAATACACATCATGTTTTCCTGGGCACTGCGGTGATCAACAACAGCAACACAACCCCTGCTTGACCAGTGTAGGGCCATCCCTCACCATCCTGACATCGACCCTCCAGAGTGATCACACCTCTGTTCTGTAGCCAGACCCTTGGGAAAAATACTATTCACAATTTACCAATCATTGAAACTACTCTTACCTCTTTTTTCTGCTTTCAAATTTCCATTATCCCACTGTCCTTTCCTTGGAGGAACATTCCTGACGAGGGCAATTTGCTGAGTGTTTTTCAGTTCTTTCTTTGTCCCTGGTCAAAATCGCTTATGAAATACCCTAGGTCATGATTTGTCAGGAAAGGTGACACTGGAAAATACTACCTGTTTGTCTCAAGTTAGGCCTCCCCTAGTGTTACAGTAATGTTCAGAAGACCGCCTTATGAAACTCTTTATAGTCTTTGTAGACAAGATATTCTAATTTTACTGTCATTTAGTCATCTAACTCCCATTTCTGGCAGCCAACTCCATGTATAATCTCTTTCTTCATCATTAATGAAAACTCAATCAGTGGAGTCTAAATTAAGGAATCCATTTAATTAGATAACAGAGATACCAAATGGCATAACCACTTAATTATATTGCCAGAAAATTTGGACATATTTTTCAGATATAATACTCATATCAATAAATGAATAGTTTACACATCTGTCAAATGCTAGCTTTTATCCAGGGATCTTTATTAACACAGATTACCTTTCCTGACACTCTAAAGGCAACTTCATTCCTTTTACAGGTATGTGGGATATGCCCTTGTAACAAATTAATTTCTGAATATCAAATAAAATGCCCAGGAAACTCATGTGGCAAGTAATAATTAGAGAGTCATCACTAATGTGCATATTTAGGTGCATTTATGTTTCGCACTGTTACATGTGCTTCCTATACATAATCTTGTAAATCAACTCAAAACTATTTGTTTGGTCATCACCACTGTACAAAAAAGGAGACCAAGAAAGAAAAGTTAATCACACAGTTAAAAAATAAAAGTGGATTTCAGATCATGGCCTTTTTGCATCTGTATGTCATAGTTAGTCAATCTGGGTTATTGTTAAAGCATTTGTTTTCATACATCACTTTCCCTAACTGGCACGCAGCTCCTGCTTACAATGTTGTTTTCTTTTACCTTGATTTCTGCCCTTTACCCATGACTTACTCTTTTGTTCTTCCTCCCCCATTTTTTCCCTCTTTGCCAATGGTTTACAGTTGTGATGGCCTGCAGTGGCAATTATAAGTACCATTATTATTAGTTAGTTATGACTAAGTACATTGATAAAATTTACACTGAATTAACAACATCTCATTGCTCCTTTTTCCCCAGCACATAAAAATAATACCCCCCTAAAAGAAAGAAATAGGGTGAAGCCCTATTTTACACGTTTCCCTAGACTTTGCAGTGACTATGATTTAAACACATAACACATAACTGCAATTAGGAACTTTGGGCAGAGTCCTGTGACATTTGAGCTTTCTGTGGGGCTTCCCTATTTATGTGGGTAAGTGGGAATAAAAGGAAAGGTGTCTCAGGCTGAAATGTAAAAATGATACCAGGAATTCTTCCTGCCTAAGACAGGATTCTGGATGCTTAAAGTAGTTCTCATTTTAATGTTCATAATATTGCCTTGAGATCTTATTAAAATACAGATTTTGATAGAACAGGTCTGGGATGGCACCTAAGACTCTGCATGTCTAACACACTCTTGGCTCCTGAACAGTTGAGCCAATGCTCTCTGCTCACAAATTTATTCTGATCCTAGCACCTCAGCACATGTATCATAGGTTTGCACTGTGGCCAATAACAATGAGCTGGTGTCTGCGGATTTGGGGATAATAACATGTGGTCATTGCCATCAGGCATTCATCTCAGGATGAAGCTGTGCATATGCCCCACCATTTCAGCTGGATTTCATCAGTTGATCTGGAAAGGAGACACTGATTGGTATTCTTGCATAGCTCCTCAAGCTAAACACAGCATCTCAGAATGAAGACTCTGTATTCTTGTTAAAAATCGTGTGTGTGTGTGTGTGTGTGTGTGTGTGTGTGTGTGTGTAACCATTTAAAAATTTTGTCTGCATTCTGATATTCTCTTCCTGGACTAATTAAATGCCAACATTCACTCATTCATTCAACATTCAACATTTCTCAAATAATTGAGAAATTATTTAAAATTAACCTAACAACCATTCTCTTATACCATACACAAAGATAAACTCGAAATGGATAAAAGACCTCAATGTGAGGCAGGAATCTATCAAAATCCTACAGGAGAACATAGGCAGTAACCTCTTTGACATCGGCCACAGCAACTTCTTTCAAGATATGTCTCCAAGGGCAAAGGAAACAAAAGTGAAAATGAACTTTTGGGACTTCATCAAGATCAAAAGCTTCTGCACAGCAAAGGAAATAGTCAACAAAACAAAGAGGCAACCCACAGAATGGGAGGAAATATTCGCAAATGATACTGCAGAGAAAGGGCTGATATCCAAGATATATAAAGAACTCCTCAGACTCAGCACACACAAAACAGATAATCAAGTCAAAAAATGGGCAGAAGACATGAACAGACACTTCTCCAAAGAAGACATACAAATGGCTAACAGACACATGAAAAAATGTTCATCATCACTAGCCATCAAGGAAATTCAAATTAAAACCACATTGAGATGCCACCTTACACAAGTGAGAATGGCCAAAATTAACAAGACAATAAACAACATGTGTTGAAGAGGATGTAGAGAAAGGGGAACCCTCTTACACTGTTGGTGGGAATGCAAGTTGGTGCAGCCACTTTGGAAAACAGTGTGGAGATTCCTTAAGAAATTAAAAATAGAGCTTTCCTATGACCCTGCAATTGCACTACTGGGTATTTACCCCAAAGATACAGATGTAGTGAAAAGAAGGCCATCTGTACCCCAATATTCATAGCAGCAATGGCCACAGTCACCAAACTGTGGAAAGAACCAAGATGTCCTTTAATGGACAAATGGAATAATACAATGGAGTATTATGCCTCCATCGGAAAGGATGAATACCCAACTTTTATATCAATGTGGATGGGACTGGAGGACATTATGCTGAGTGAAGTAAGTCAAGCAGAGAGAGTCAATTATCATATAGTTTCACTTACTTGTGGAGCATAGGGAATAACACAGAGGACATTGGGAGAAGGAGAGGAGAAGTGAGGGGGGAAATCATAGGAGGAGTAAAACCATGAGAGACTGAACACTGAGAAACAAACTGAGGGTTTTGGAGGGGAGGGGGATGGGGAAGTTGGGTTAGCCTGGTGGTGGGTATTAAGGAGGGCACATATTGCATGGAGCACTGGGTGTGGTGCATAAACAATCTTGGAACAATGGAAAAAAATAAATAAAATTAAAAAAAAAGTAATGAGGAAATAGAAAAAATACAAAAAAATAAAAGATTACCCTAACAAGAATTTTATTTATTTATTTATTCATTCATTCATTCATTCATTTATTATTTTCTTTAAGGATTTCATTCATTCATTTGAGAG
Source organism: Mustela nigripes (assembly GCF_022355385.1). NCBI lineage: Eukaryota > Metazoa > Chordata > Mammalia > Carnivora > Mustelidae > Mustela > Mustela nigripes. The sequence continues at coordinate 8,893,223 of NC_081572.1, forward strand.
GGAGAGAGAGCACACAAGTAGGGGAGTGGCAGGCAGGAGGAGAGGGAGAAGCAGGCTCTCCATGGAGCAAGGAGCCCAGGGTAAGGCTCCATCCCAGGATTTTGGGATCATGACCTGAGTTGAAGGCAGACACTTAACTGACTGAGCCACCCTAACTGACTGAGCCATGCAGGCGCTCCCTAAAAGAATTTTAAAAGGAAAAGAAAAATCTAGTTTTCATGGTGTTTACAGGTACCAACAACTATTTGTTGCATAGAAAACTTCTGCAAGTCAACAGGGACTTCCTTTGGGAGTTGTGGATGCGTAGAAGACACCAGTGCCTACATCAGAGTAAATGACAAAGTGCCTATCATAGTTAAGTATATGTGTCAATTTGGCTAGGCTATGGTGCCTAGTTCTTTGTCAGACAGTAGTCTAGATTTTGCTGTGAAGGTATTTTCCAGTGCGATTAACATTTACAATCAGTTGCTTTTAAGTACAAGAAAGTCTCCTAATGTGGGTGGGCCTCATCCAATCAGTAGAAGGCCCCAAGAGCAAATCACTGAGGTGTCTCTGAGAAGAAAAAATTCAGCCTCAAGATTGTAACCTAGAAATCCTGTGCGAGGGGCACCTGGCTGGCTTGGCCAGTGGAGCATGTGGTTCTTGATCTCAGGACTGTAAGTTTTAGCCACAGTTTGGGTGTAGAGATTACTCAAAAAAATAAAAGTTTTTAAAAAAAAAGAAAGGAAAGAAAAAAAAGAAAAAGAAATCCTGCATGAGTTTCCAGCCTGCTAGGTTTCTCTGCAGATTTCAGACTCAAGACTACAGCATCAAGGCTTGTCTCAATTTCTAGCCTAACAGCTGCCCTACAGATTGCAGACTCGCCAGCCCCTACAATTCTGTAAACTCCTTAAAAATAAATCAATCTCCAATCTTCAATCTCCAAAGACAGATAAATATCTCTCTCTCTCTCTCTCTCTCTCTCTCTCTCTCTCTCCAGTATCTCTGAAGAATATATATTTATATTTCTTCTCTTGGTTCCTATTGGTTCTATTTCTGTAGAGAACAGATACAGTGCCCACCTTGCTTTAACCTCTTAGTCTATTTCCTTCATCCTATGTGTCACATGTTTCCTCAAAATAACTTGATTGAAATAATAATAGTTTCACTAAGGAATGTATGTTACATCATTCTGCAAGTATGGTACTTATTACTCTGGGTAGATGATTGCTGGTCCTAAAACACTCTAAGTCCTTAGAGTGTATTTAGTACTTTTGGAGACGAGATCCATGTATGAGAAAAGATAATGCAAGGGATTTAATAATAATCCAGTGTTAAAGTGTATAGCCAGGTGTGTAGTATCAATTATAAGTGCTGTAACTGTTTAATTAGGGAAGGAGAATTTAGTGGCACAATAGGTAGGAGGATTGACTTGAGCCATAAAATCGAAATGGTTGACATTTTTTTAGCAGTAGAGATTGTAGGGATTGAGATATTTAAAGCACAGGTAATGGTATGAGTCAACAAGTAGAGGTAAAATGAGATGTTACTGATCTAAAAGAAGTCCAGACTTATCAGGTAATCATGCCCCTATTTCCTCAGGCAATGTACACCTAGATCTTGAGCATCTGTTCCCTGTACAGAGATACTCCTCTGTGACTATACAGAGAAAATATTTCAGGACAGTTGTGCCTTCCAAAGGGAGTGTGGTTTTAACATGCCATAGGAAGGTCAAAATTCAGCATTTTTTTTCATGGTAACTAACCCAGCAAAGAGTGATGTGATGGAAATTAGCACTTTAAAAAATATGTGTGTGTGTGTGTGTGTGTGTGTGTGTGTAAAACACAGCCCCAATTGGACTTTTTAAAACCTCTGCTTCCTGCATCTTATGACTAAGTGTGGTTAATTAAGCCAAGATCACTTTTTCCACTCCACCCATACTTCATAAAAACCTGTTGTAATTTTTTTCTTGATTTATTTGCTCTTTTGTATTTTTCTTTTGCAATTTGCTAAAACAATAATCATTTCATATGAAAAGACTTTCATATCAATAGGTGACCCGATGATTTACTGATCCTTTTAACACTGTGAAAAGAGAAATCCATTACCTTCTGAGGTGGCGGGGTAGGAGACGGAAAAGAAGGCCTCCTAACAGTGGTGTTCTATATTTATAGCTTTGGGCTTTTGGCTCCATGAGAGGTTTGGAGGTGGAGGAGTAAATGATACTCATTTGTAAGTATCAGCCATATTCACCAAGAAAAATGAAAATTTGATTTGTGGAATCCATTAAGATATAGGCATGAATAATAACCTGAGAGTTAGCAGGGTGGGACTTTAAAAGGTACCTGAGTTTTAAAATGCATTCTATTTTGCACTTTCAAAAGTATGTGTTCCAAATGGTGAAACACATGCCCAAATCTGGCCCATGAAATAAAACATTCAAACCAGAAACCTTATTTACTTTGGCTTCACCTTGGCCTTCTTCTCTCTTATCCATCAATGAATCAATCAATTAGCATTTTTAGGGAGTCTGCTGTGGCCCAAGAGGGTGATGAGGAATATGGAAGAAGCGAGGAGAATATATACATGTTAAAACTAACAAAAAACTTTGGGATTCAGTCCAACTCTTTTGGGGTCAACTCTTCTCATTCTAGTTGCTTCCCAACATATCTCCTAACTCAGTAACTACTTCTTACCTAGTTTTGCCAGATTTAGCAAATATAAATACGGAGCACCTGTATTTATCTGGCAACTCAACCATCTGTGTAATCCTCCTCATCAACACTTTCCATAGCCTTCTACTCTAGGACAGACTACTATAAAATACGAGCAAACACCCTGATAACTCTTTATAAAGATAATGTCTGCTTGTTGTTATAATTACTATATAGGCTTTATCCTAAACCAGGAGCTGATTCCATAATTTTGGTGGTAAAGTTCAGCAAAGTGAAAAACACTTACTTCTTTACTACCAACGCCACCCTCCAACCAACCCGTGCCGCCTTTGACCTATTTCTTTAAACTAACCCAGATCTTTGCTTTGATGCTAATGAGAGTAAAGAAGAGACTGCAGGCACTGTCTTCTGGGAGCCATACGGGCATCTCCAAACCAGATTCACTTCTTGCCACATACCACCATGCTGTCTCCACAGAAGTCGGTGCTTGAAGAAGTTATTACTCAATAGAAGAGAAAGTGCCAGAGTCTTTTCCCACTCTTCATGGCAGATAACCTGCTGCCCAGCTCCCTGGCATCTTGGCCCGTGGATGGTTACAATCCCAGTCTGTGGCAAAAACACTGCTATTTTTGTAGAAAATCTCAGAACTTTTGGAGTATTGGTTGTTTGGGGCTCTGACCTAGTCTTAACCCAGATTTTCAGAAATTTGTATTTCTGAAGAAGCAAAACCATACATTTAGGAATCAGAATATAATTTTTATTATCTCACAATTTCCACCTCCCCCTCTTCCCCCCAATATCTTTGTCTTCTCCTGATCCCGCTTCTGAAAGTGCTGGCCAGCTGGGACCTGCTTAGAAAATGAAAATATTCACTAACCCGGGTATTACTGCCACAGCTGCAGGGAACCTTTGCTGCCAGCCCCAATGCTAAGGCCAGGGAAGTCTAGAGTTTCGCTGAAGTTTGCAAAGCTTTCAGTACATGTAGGCCAAGCCATGATTTCACGTGGAAATCGTGTGATATGTGGTCATTTTGCCCCCAAACCATGCAAAGCCTGGAAATGTAGTTGATGTTCAAGCTTGCATTGGACTTGGAGGGAGCATGGAGTATGAGTAGTAAGCACAGTGGTGATGGGGGAATTTCGGGTGTGTTGGACACACCAGCAGTGGCTTGCCAAACCTTTCTACCCAAAATGGCATTTGCCATCTGCTTCCAAATAGCATGGCCATATGTGTTTTAGATTTTTTTTTTCCCTAGAAGGAACCCTCATCTCCTGAAATCAGTACCTTATTCATTCCTCAATAGCACAGAATTGGCTTTGGAGAACATCTATTTCCAAGAGAATGTCATGCTGACTTAGCAATACCAAGGTTTTTTTTGTTTTGTTTTTTTCACATGGTGCTTCTGGCTACATGGAGACTAAGATACTGGCCAAAGCTATGATAGAGAAAAAACAAAACAAAACAAAACAAAACAAAACAATGAAAAATAACTCCAGTGTTCCTCTAGGTTGATGAGAACTTAATGGACCACCTCTGTCATCACTCAATAATCAGATTTAACATTTAACGTTCTAGTTGGTGATATTAGGGCGATTGTCTTAAGTATTGAAGGGCATTTGAATCAGGAGTCCCCATTTCAGAAATGGGTTTAGGCAATTTTCTCAGCTCCTTAATGGGGCCCTCAATTCTAGGCAACACCCCATAAGTGATGTCAGGGCTCCAAGGGAAAATAAAAAACTTACTTTCGAGCTCAGCAATGCCTTTCAAGTTTCTAACTCAAGGTGTAGTTGAAAGTGTGAACACCAGTCAGGACTACTCCTTTCCTTAAGGACTTCTGAATATGAACAGTGAGCACAAATTATATGCCATTTACTCAGTTTGGGGAAGCACCTCATTCCATGAAGATGGGACTAACAGCGTGGTAGACTCTATTCCAAGGGAACATGGAGTTCCCTGAATACGTGGGACAACTTTTGTTTGTTTCCTTCTTTTGAAACACAGCATATAAATACTTGCAAAATTACCTTGGATTTTATAGAGGTGGGGTATCTTGATTTCCAGATGTCCCAAATCACATGGTTGAAAACCTTTATTACAGACTCTTTTGGTTAATGTAGGGCGTGGCCCCTGATGATTTCCTATGTCAGAGGTTTAAGAAATACAAAGACTAAGGGGATAGAGACTGTTATTGTAAGAGGTGGTGGTTTGTGATGGGATCCCAGGCCTGGGTGTGGCTTTTCAAGTGCTACCTCTAGACTACAGAGAGGTGCCAGCTTGAAACTAGCATGAGGACTGGCAAGGGAGTAGGAACAAAACAGAATACTTCAGTGTGTTGTCAGTGATTTGTCTACTTTCCTTCTCCTTCCTGTTCTTATTCACTCACCAGATTCCTGACTTCCCCATCAGAAAGACATTTCATTCCTCCTGGTAGAGATAGGAACCTTGTTGGTGGACAGGGACATGAGAACACCACCACGTAACTAGAGAAGGAAAGCAACTGTCTCTTGTGTGACTGCCATGTGACAGATCTGTAGGTAGTTAAATTATGTGTATTCATGGGTTTTTCCTAAAAACCCATGGGGAAGGTGTTCTGGCTGCAACTTTGAGCAACTCATTGGCCAGCACAGTCTGCAGAGTGGCAAAAAAGTGAGATTGGGTTTCAAATCCAGGTCTGTTTACCAAGACTATCTACTCTTCTTTGAAATTATACCGAAAGTGTAATGAAAATGTCATTTTTATAAATTCTAACTTGAAGGGATATGGGTGCATTTTTCATGATCCCCAATTTATTGCTTCATCTTCCCATTTCTTTCTAAAAGAAATCATTTTGAAGCTGCTAGAGAGATAAGAAACAAAGGACTTGAAATCAGTCTTCAATAAGTCCTGAAAATAAACTCTCATTGTGGGGTGGGGGCGGGGAATGGAAGAAAGTTCACGTGAATGAATGGTTATACCAATTGTTCCCTTTGCTGAGAGTGATAATGACGATGATCAGAGGACGAACACAGGAGTGAGCACCATGTGTTACGCAATCTGCTGTATTCTCTATGCGCATCGCCTCACTTAATCTTCACAACAACCTTATGGGATATCTACCATTGATTAACTAAGAGAGGTCAATTACTTTATCCATGGGCACATGGGTCTTTCCAAATCCATGTTTTGACCCTTCAACACTGCATGCTGGATCATGCTCTTTCTATTTGAATGATGCAACTAAAATGATGCTTAATTTATCAATGGTTTATGATTTCAGAAGTGATATCCATGAATACCTGATAATTTCCATATATTGTGGCATTACCTTCAAACTGTGCAGAGGCAATTGTATGCCTTGACCTTGAGGGATGCCGGGTCTTACCTAAGAAAATATCTGGTATAGGAAAATCAGATGTTGGACTTAGAATGAACTGGCTCTTCTTTTGTGTATCGTTTTGGCTGGTCTTTTATATCTATCTATCTATAGATAGATAGATAGATAGATAGATAGATGCGGGCTGAGTATGTGGGCTTTAGTTTTTTTTTTTTTTTTTCTCTTTAAATTTTTGTATGCTGAAATCTTCATTTAATAGTGATACAGAGAGAAGACCATTGAGGGGCTATAGGGATATATATTTGGGGAAACAGATGAGAAGATATAATGGTCAGTAACGAGTTGGCAGAATGATTTTCATCTTTGTCTCCAAGCGTGAATGAAGAGAACATGAACCAATACACTCAAAGTATAAAATTTCAAATTTAGAAGTGGAAGGCAGAAGAGAATGGAATTTCTTAAGATCTGCTACATTCCGTCTACTTTAAATATATGCTTTGCCACCTTGTCAGTACTTGTCAATTTTTTTACTCATTTTGTATCGCAAGTATCGAGGTTCAAGTCAGTTGCCTAATATCACATTGTTAGTGAGATATCGCAGATGTAAAAACATGATCTTTATAGTTGTTAAAGCTGTGATCTGTTTAATACTTCATATTACCAGCTGTGTTCCAGCAAACATTTTAAAGTGTGTCCTATATGTAAGAGGTCGTGTGTAAAGAGCTGCTTTTTGGAGGAAATTGCCTATCATCACAAAAAAAATATATAGATAAAATAATAGTGTTGATCTGTTTGGGAGATTTGAGTGTTCGCTTGTTGAGGGAAAGGGGGCTATAAATAAATGGTCTTGAGAAAAACTTTTAGATCTCTATGGCTGTGATTCTGATCAGGGATCAGGAATCCGGTGCCGATGCTGGAAAGAACAGTGGTTTAAACAACAGAAGTTTCTTTCCTCTCAAAAGAATGCAGGCTGGAAGGGGGCCAGTAAAGAGATCAGATCCGATGATCAAGTCCTTAGAGACCCAAGTTTCTTTCCTTTTGTCTGTCTGCTCCTTAAAGCAAGAGGGTTTCTGTAATGAAGTTCATCTCGCACTCCCAAAATGTCACTGGAGTTCTAGCCTTTGGGTCTTCCCTCTAGGTGGGAAATAAAAGAAAGTTTGAGAAGGATGAAAGGGCAAATGCCAACACTCTACCCCCTTTTCGGGGCTTTCGCAAACGTCTCACACGCAAACTTCAAATTACATCTTATTGATCACCCTTAGCAACAAGGGATTTTGCAAATAAAGTCTTTTGGCTGGGCACATTGCCACACAGATTAAATTTGAGGTTCTATGACTAAGAAAGAATGGGATAATGGATATTGGATAAGCTACTTGGAGTATTAACCACAATTATCTAATCAGGTGCTCACTCCCAGTGGCCTGGCTTCCAATATAAATTCATTAAAATAACATCCTCATTGCCATGTGTGGTCTGGGATCATTAACAAATAATTGGATCAGCTGCCCACTCAAGGGAGAAGCCATGGAACAGTAGGATTTGGAGAGTATGTGTTTGAAACTGTGCAGTCTGAGGACTGTCACTGTGGATTGGGAAAAGAAGGAATGACTCACAAATGTTAATAGCGCTTAGTCATTGCCGTTCCGGATCTGTGTCAGTCATGTAGGAATCCACCAGGAGAAAGACAGCATGGGAAGCTGCATTCCCCATTGGCTCCAAACCAGATAGAGAGTCCCCACCCAGGCATCCTTATAGCTCATTTTCGAGTATTACATCTAAAGATATTTATGTTATTATGAACAAATAAGCATTTGATCATAAGACTAGAAGGAACCCCGGGCAATCTTCTAATGGAAGTAGGACTACATCTATACTTTCCCCAGATAGCTTTTGAAAGTAGGAGTTCAGTCAATCACCTTCCAAACTCCAAGAGTTTGGACTTATTAAACGATTTAAGAGTTTTATCCATCTACCCTTGAGTTAGTTTTAACAACCCCAGAGATTTTCTGTCTTTCTGGTTCCCGACTCCTACTTCCTTCCAAGGTTTGTGACAGTCTAGCTAGAGGCAGAGGCGTGGCTTGAATTTCCATCATGCAGCCTTCCCTCCAATCAGGCATGTCATGGTGGAATTTTTATTGGTCATAAATTTTTTTACTGGCTAGATTAATGTGATTGAAAGCATCACACCCAGTAAATACCGTCTGCTATTTGCTTTAGCAATACCTGTGGAAAAGGGCAACTTGGGACCCAGGCACCGTGGAGCTGGTGAAACCATTGGCTGTGCAAAACTCGTTGGGGGCCCCTTTGACTGATGACCAGAAGTTGCTCGTAGAGGGAGGTCCACCCAGCAAGAGGCTCCATTGGTGCATGCCACTGCCATGTGTAGCCATGATTCACTTCACTGACTATCAAAGCTTTCTACAACTTTGCTTGCTGACTTTTGACCAGAGGTTCCCTTTCAACACGAGGAAAATCTGCCTAGAGAGAGCAAGAGAGAAAGCACATTACGGAGAAATAAATGGCAGCGTGTTTCTGGCGGTCTTGGTTTTATTGCCTGAGGAGCTTCGGCCTGAGCCTGCCGTGCGGCGTTGCCCAGTGGATGTGTATTGTGGCATTTTATGGAGCATGGTTTACATCAGCATGGATTATTATAACAACAACAAGGGGGATATTCAATAAAACCTTGTTTGATGGCACAAAACACAAAACACCTCTCACAGGCCAGAGAAACGAGTGGAGTGTTTACAAAAGCACTACCCTCGGAAATCTGCTTTCACAGAAAACCGCCCTCTGAAACAGGTTTTAAAAGAAGGTGTGTGATCTGGGACCCTAGGCTCCCCATCTGTTTTCTCCCCTCTGACCTTTGGTTGTTTGACTACATGGTCATGACCCTATATTGAGTGGGGTAGATGGCCTGTAAAGATGTTCGTGCAGCTTTGCCTTCATGCCTCCCAGCCGTGCCCAAAGCCCTCCTACTCCCTCCTTCCTAGAAGAAATGCCAAAATTTCACTTCAAAAAAAAAAAAAAAAAAAGTTAGAAAAGAGAAACACAAATAGTGAACGTGCCAGATTGCTAAGGGGATCAAGGATTGAAATATAGCCCCAAAAGTTGCATGTACATAGAGAAACCCCAGACTTTCCCTAAACCCAACCTGGAACATTTATCTGCCCGACTCTCTTTTGTCTCAGGCCAGTTCTTAACCATTAGATGACTTCAAATTATAATGCTGGCAGTGGCTAGGTTAGACAGTAGCTGGGGGGAATTCTCTCTTTAAATTTAGTTCCTTGTGTAGGTGGGGTTGGCGAGGATGCAATAGCCCTTTGGTGCAGCTCCGAAGAACCCGGGATGCCTTTCCTGGGCTGGAGTCCTGTGGATCAGCGTTTGGAGATGCAAGTCGGGAAGAGAAAGAGAACCCGAAAAGAGGGCGATGTGGACAGTCTGAAAGGCCGGTGAAAGAAGGCGTGAGGGAGGAAAGAAAAGGACAGAAGTCATGAAAGATCACAAGAGAAAGAGAGAGGAAGGGATTCCCAAAATAGAAGGGTTGAGGGGAGGAAGGAGATGATAAGGAGACAGAGAAGGACCAAGTCGCTGGAAAATAGATGTACAAATCAAAAACATCTTCCGCTGGAAACCGTGAAGGCGATTTCATAAGAGCTCCTGCTGGTTTTGAAATATCTGGCTCCCTTCAGACCGGCTTCTTGCATTGTCCCAGACCAAGCCCTGCGTAACGGCAGAGATGCGGTGAGTGCCCAGCCTGTGTTTGTGGACGGGACGGGCCATGCAACAACCAGACGACTTTCTAGTATCGACAGAGGGAGAGAGAAGGACTTGATGAATAACAGAAACGGCCTTTTACATGAAACGCCGTTCAGTGCACTACCAGCCAGTGGCTCTAATCTCAGCCGAATGTGCCGTGTTTATTTTTCCAAGAATGGGGCCTTCCATGACTCACGGTACTCAGATGCTACTTACTAATGGACCCTTGTACAAGTCAAGAATGTGACACACGGCGAGACACGCAGCTTAACAATCACAAACAACAGCACGGTTAATGGGGGGTGAAGCTTCGGTGACATGTGTCACACCAAAGAGCCGACTCCTCATGCTCCCTGAGGCCACAAATGAAGGGTCTCTGGATTGTGTAATAATGATAAAATATTGCCATCTGTTGGCATCCTGTGTAAGCAGGCTCTGACATACATAACGTTGATGTTTTTCCAGACGGCCTCTCACGGGCCTCCAGGGAGAGGATATGTGAAAAGCACCAAGAACAGAGCAGAACATGGCGGCCTGACCTTACAGGAGGAAAAAAATAACATTCTAAAAGTTCAAACATGGAGGAGAACAGACTGTTGGATGTTGGTCTAATCTCTTACTTCAAGGCAGGGCAGCAGCCAAACCTGCCCGAGGTTGCCGACACCCAACAACGGAGATCATGGGATTCTGCTTCGGAGAAGTTGTCAGATGATTTGGGGGCACACGCATTCCTCTTCCCAGTGGGTTCGGGGTGTTTTAAATCCAGGGAGACCTTTATTTATTGCCAGTGAGTTAAAGACAAGGATGTTTGAACTATAAAAATCATACGTATTTTGGGCAAAAGGGTAAATTGCAGTCATCTTAAAGACCCCCCGTAATTATCCATAAATTCTGGATAAATCTGACATAATTGCTTTTGTTTTATTTTAGTTTTTTGGCTGAGCTTGCGAAATATACAAGAAAATTGTCTAGTTGAAAAAACAAAGGAGAAACTAGAAACCAGTGTAACAATTGAGTGAGGCTTTAGAAGCCTCCAGAAGTGTTGGTCAGACCTAGTAACCTAGAACTTGGGTTATTTTGTCGATTCAGAGACAGTACAAGGATGAGAATTAGCACGAGATCTCTATGTAAACCTGGGGTCCTTGAAGGGCGGCAGCTTCAGAAGGTGAGGGAAAAATGGATAAATAAGACTTGCAACGTAGGGACCCTTATCGACATTTGCCAGGCTCTGGCTGAAACAAACAAACAAAAACAAAGTCCTGAAAAAACCATACCACAAATCCTAGGACTTTCAGCAGTTTAAATTTACACTATTTTCATATTTTAGGAACCCCCAAACCAAAAAAATTTATGTTATCAGGGTCAGTGGTCACTGACTTAGTATCACTGTGGTATGTCCCAGCGGTGAACCCAAAATTGTTCTAGAATGATTTTCCCACAGATCAGCCCACAAGGAAGTCACACAAAAGAGTAGAGGAGAGAGAAATCAAAGTCCCACCAAAGAACTCTCAATATTATATTATTGTGACACATGGCAGTGGGGGGGTGGGGAACAAAACCAAAGCCTCCAGGAGCAATGCTTAAAAAATAATGGTGCAGAATTTTCTAGAACTGATGGATGCAAACATTGTAAGTTTAAAAATAAAACCAAAACCTAATCTGTGTGTAGACCCTTTATAGTGAATAAGGATCATTAAAGGAAGTCTAAATCTTCAGTGTGAAGTGAAAAGAAAGTCATCTCTGCGTGACCAACAATTAAAGGCCACACAATACATGAGCAGAGTTCAAAAGTGAAGATCCATTCAATCTCTCCAGATTTAAGGTGCTTTTTAAAGGACCGTATTCAGCACATTAGGTCATTTTCCACTTGTTGGTAAGAAATAGAAAATTTTAGTTGATATGAAAACGTATGGTATATGCATAATAATGTATATAAAACCATAATGCTAACCCTTCATTATCTAAATTCTACCCATTTTGTTTCCTTCCTACCCGGTCACTGAGCTACAATAGTTGTCACCGTTTCAAATCTGAGACACCTCACAAAGATGAACGCGGATATGTGACTCCTCACTTGTATGACAGTGAAACAGTCTGTGCCTGAAGTAGGCACCAACGAAACATAAATAAGGATTTGTGGACATGCAACGTGTTTTTGTACTAAGTCATAAATTGTAATAATTTTTCCCTCTTTGCTTTTCAAGAGATTCTATTTTTCTTAGGATCTTGTTAACCAAGACATTTACTTCCTAGCAGAACCTTCTACCTCAAGCTATGCTTCCTTCCTTTTTTTTAGATTTTATTTATTTATTTATTTATTCAAGAGAGTGTGAGAGAGAAAGCAGGGGGGAGGGCAGAGGGAGAGAGAGAGAATCTCCAGAAGACTCTGCACTGAGCACAGAGCCAAGTGTGGGGCTCGATCCCAGGACCCCAGGGTTATGACCTGAGCTGAAACCAAAGTCTGATGCTTATCTGACTGAGCCACCCCCAGCCGCCCCCCTTTCTTTTTTTGACTGCTCTAGGTAGGCTTTGGAGACTGTAAGGATGAAGGTGCCTTCATCACCAATAGCCAAGAGAAGTAATTATTTTTTAAATGCTTTTCTAGAATTAGGGCATACTGATGTTGTTGCTCCAGGCCTGAACCTATGTTACGTCATACTATTTTTTCTGCAATGTGGGGTTCATTATCCTGTCGGAAACTTTACTCTTAAGCATTTACATATAAGCCTATAGACCGAAGATCTCACCATTCCAGTTCCTGCTAAAAAACATGAAAGAGCTTCATGTATGTTATTTTCATAACTGTCTTTTCCCTCACATAAAACTATGCCACTAAGCTTAGTTTCTCTCACATGATGAATACTATTGCATTTATCCTCACTTTTTAAAAATTAACATATACTGTATTATTAGCCCCAGGGGTACAGGTCTGTGAATCATCAGGCTTACACATTTCACAGCACTCACCATAGCACATACCCTCCCCAATAACCCAGCCATAACCCAGCCATAACCCAGCCACCCTATCCCTACCCCCTGACCCCAGCAACCCTCAGTTTGTTTTGTGAGATTAAGAGTCTCTTATGGTTTGTCTCCCTCCTGATCCCATCTTGTTTCATTTATTCTTTTCCTACCCCACAACTCCCAGCCCTGCCCTCAAATTCCTCATATCAGAGAGATCCTATGATAATTGTCTTTCTCTGATTGACTTATTTTGCTCAGCATAATACCCTCTAGCTCCATCCACATCGCACAAATGGCAAGATTTCATTTCTTTTGATGGATGCATAATATTTCCATTGTTTGTATATGCCACATCTTCTTTGTCCATTCATCTGTTGATGGACATCTAGGCTCTCTCCATAGTTTGGCTATTATTGGCTATTGACACGGCTGCTGTAAACATTTGGGTGCACGTGCCCCTTCGGATCACTACATCTGTATCTTTAGGGTAAATACCTGGTAGTGCAATTGCAGGCATTTATCCTCACTTCTTAATACCCACCGCTTTCTTGCAGCTCAGACTGAAGGCAGATATCATTGTAAATATGTATAGTTTTGTTGAAAAGGCAGTCTCAGAAACACTGTAGTTTTCCTAACAGAGACAGCTGGTTTGGTGGTTGAGTTATGATCCAGGTTCTAACATGATTTTCTGCTGAGTTTTCCCTTTCCATCAAAGAATTCTCCTCGTCTTCCTTTCTTTCTTTGGAAGTAACAGAATAAAATGTGGATTTCACAAACCTCATATTCTCCGGATCATTTGACCTAGGTGGCTTGAGCATGGCTCTGCTAAGTGTGGAATTTGAAGTCTGATTTCTGCTGGGGTTGGTTCAGTGTCCTCTGCTTTGTGGCTAAGTAGTGTATCCCCTCCTCATCTGGTAAGAAGTAGTGAGAATCTCAAAGAGCATGGGTGGCTGGACTACATAGCTAGAGTTCAGAGGCATCTTGATAGTGCTGACACCTCCTACTTTTCTAGTCTAGACATCTGGGTATTATGAAGACCCATCCCATTACCTTACAGCCCCAGTTCTAAATCTTCATTTAAAAAACAAAACAAAACAAAACAAAAAGCTCCAAAGTTTAGATGACATCACTATATTGCATGAGAAATAAAACTTCTCACATGTGTGCTTTGATACACAGTGACTGCTTTGTAATGTCTGAGCACAAATCTTTCAGCAAAATTGGGAGACTATTGGAAATTATAAGCTGTAAACATCATTTGGCCGTGTTGGCCTGTGTGACAGCTCTGATTCTGTAAGGTGATGTGGTTTCACTTCTGAAACGTACTTAGACTTCAGCTGAATGAAGAGCTGTGTTTGCAGAACAGCATCTCTACAACCTATCGTCCCTCCGATGTCTAATCAATTCATCGCTGGCACACCTAGGATCTCTAACATTTAATGGGTTTAAAAGAGAAGAAGACAAGTTCTGTAAGTGCCAACAATGTTCTAATCAGGGCCCATGCTTGGTAGCACCTTCCCAAACAGAGGCTGCGCTCAGAATGTTTGTTCTGCTACAATTAATCACATGCTTTCCAAATGTCAACATAATTTTCATGGTCTGCTAAAAAGTAGTATTCATAATAGAGAAAAATAATAGAGTTACCATTAAAAATTGATCTGTCACTGTTCATTTTAAAATCGTTGGTTCTGCCTGAACAAACTGTATGGAATTTTAAAAGTTTCCATCCCATGGATCCCTGCATGCCTGCTTGGAAAGTTTACCTGGCTTTCTGGACTCTCCCCATGCTTCTCCATTCTGCAGTGCTATACTGAAATGAAAATATGATGAAGGAAATATGCTAGCTTGATTCTTTCTGAAAGTCTTATCTTCATGTCCAGGTGTGGTGCACATGTAGGTGATCTCACAGTATCTGCCATTTGTTGATATTTGAAATATCAGTGACTCTTGATATAAAACAGATCTAGGGGTGCCTGGGTGGCTCAGTAAGTTAAGCAGCATTTGCCTTCGGCTCCGGTCATGATCTCAGGGTCCAGGGATTAAGTCCCATTTGGGCTTTCTGCTCCGTGGGGAGCCTGCGTCTCCCCCTGCTTGTATTCTCTCTCTCTCTCTGTCAAATAAATACATAAAATCTTTAAAAAACAAAACAAAACACAAAACCGAGAACTTTATAAAATGTAGGGGGTATTCCTAAACTTTCCAGAAATAAGGGCTTCTGATGAGATGGTTGCTGCCTATATTCAAGAGTATTTTCTAAAAGAGGGTCCCATGAACTAAACATGTGTTCAGGTGTCTTTACTATAAGCTTTGAGTCAGTTTCTTTATTATGAAAATAAATGCAGCCATACTTAGAAAATTCCTCAAAGAAACCACTTTCTTCCTTGGGCTACGCTATAAACCACCCAAAGGCTAAGCTGTTATTTGTCACAGTAACTTCACATTATAGATATGGCACAGTCTGTGAGGTTCCTTCAACAAGAAACCAATAATTTGTGATCATTATGATCCAAGTTCTCTCATAAGCTTTGGATTTCCACATTCCTAAATGATTATGTACATGAGGCCCAAACGAGAGGTCTACACAATCCATTTTACTTTCAAAATGAAAGTGAGGAAAAAAACAAAACAACAACAAAAAAAAAAAATAGAAGAGAACCTAAATATATGGCTGACTGATAATTTTTGTGTTTCAGTTATTATATGTTAAATATATATCACCTATTTATTTCACCATCTATATGGTATCACATGTATTATATCACATATGATGGATGTATCAGCACATTTTGGGCCCTAGTACCCCTTACTACTTTAATACATGTATTTGTCAGATGAAATGAAAATCTGAAAAAATATGAGAAAAGGCCAGATGGAGATCTTTTTTTTTTTTTTAAAGATTTTATTTATTTATTTGACAGACAGAGATCACAAGTAGGCAGAGAGGCAGGCAGAGAGAGAGGAAGGAAAGCAGACTCCCTGCTGAGCAGAGAGCCCGATGTGGGGCTCAGTCCCAGGACTCTGGGATCATGACCTGAGCCAAAGGCAGAGGTTTTAACCCACTGAGCCACCCAGGCACCCCCCAGATGGAGATCTTGACAGTCATTTTTATACATAGACAAATCAAGGGGCCATCAGGAGACCATTTGTTTCAGCTACTGAAACCCAAAACAAGTGCTTGAGATGTTAATTCCACCCACCTACTCTCTCGTCTCTGATTTGATCCCCTCACCTTGCTGGAATGGTCTGAGTCTGGGTTAAATCTGTGGCAGATTTTCTGAGGAAACCTGTCTGGCCCATGCAGAAGTGAAGCATATGTCCGTTCAGACACAACAATCCCTTCCTCTCCAGTGCGTTAGCCCAGCCAAGCCAATAACAATAAAACTCTCCTCGAGATCAGTTTCCCACAAAATTTGTCACAGACTGTTGTTTAGACACATTACTTATAACATAAAAAATAACTAGCAACGGGGCGCCTGCATGGCTCAGTCAGTAGAACGTGCGGTTCTTGATCTCAGGATTGTGAGTTTGAGCCTTGTGTTGGTCTTAGAGATTACTTAAGGAAATAAAAAATAATCACTAGTTCCCAAATTCCAGAACTTCAGGGGCTAGTAATGAAATTCAACAAAATTATTTCTTTTTAAGATTTATTTTAAATGTTGGCTTCTCTTAGATGAGCCTAATTCCCTTTAAGATGAGTCTTTAAGTCTGCAGCCATCTTGACCTTTAGAAGAGCAGATAACATTGAGCATCTCAGAGTCACCCTGGGCTGGGTGACGAGTGATCAAGCATCAAAATTTTCTGCATTTCATATTTTCCAAAGAAGCAGAGTGAATAAGATTATGAATCTGAAATCATGGATATTGTGTTTGATAGAGAAATGCTAAATAAGGGTTAAAAATATTACAGCCATTGATAGATAAGAATGGACCAGCACTTTCCAAATATGCGTCTGAGCCGTTTCATACTGAATGCTTGGGACCTACATTCTTTCAAGGGCCTTGTTAAACTGTTTGATAAGGGGAAAATATTTATTGGTTCCAGAATATTAAAATTATAAAATCAAAATTATTAATAATGTTGGATGTTAAATTATATAAATCCTTTAGTTACAGTAACATAGTGGAATGTTGGTCATTTAATTTTGTTTAACATTATGTAGGTTGTAATCTCAAAAGACTGAGTGCCTTAGGCCTAAGAAGATCTTAAAAGCACCCTGACCAAAAGCACCTAGAAAACTTTATATCCAGGTTCCTGGACCCTACTCCAGACCCTAAGACTCAAACCTTCCAGAGTATGAACCTGGAATCTGGATTTTAAAAGCTCCCCCAAACAATTCTGACAAGTAGCCCTGTGTAAATGATATAATCTGGATCAAATTTGATTTTTTGCCAGATCCTGTGCTAAGAACAAAATCATTGTGTCCCAAATGCTTAACAACTGTCTTTAAAATATACCAATTGGCGGGCGCCTGGGTGGCTCAGTGGGTTAGGCCGCTGCCTTCGGCTCAGGTCATGATCTCAGAGTCCTGGGATTGAGTCCTGCATCGGGCACTCTGCTCAGCAGAGAGCCTGCTTCCCTCTCTCTCTGCCTGCCTCTCCATCTACTTGTGATTTCTCTCTGTCAAATAAATAAATAAAATCTTAAAAAAAAAAAAATATATATATATATATACCAATTGGCAATATTTATCTAAATTATAAATTCATGTGCTTCTCTGACTCAGATATATATCAATTATGAGAATTTATCTTATATATTTGCCTAGATAAAAGCATATTTTTATTACAGATAATTGGGAGCCATTCAAGGACAGATCTACTAGGAACTAGCTGAATAACCAGTTGTATCTAACATACTCTAGAGCTTTAAGAGGGAGCAAGCACTCTGTGTCCCAATTTGGACAAATACGCAGGGTATATTGTTAATGAAAAACAGAAAGGTGGGGTACAGAATAAATTATACATCACCATCTGTGTAAGAAAGAGAGGAAAGAATAACTTACATCTTTTTGCTCTTTTTTTGTGAGTTTATAAAAATTGGGGTGCCTGGGTGGCTCAGTAGGTTATATGTCTGAGTCTTGACCTCAGTTCAGGTCTTGATCTCAGGGTCATGAGTTCAAGCCCCACACTGAGCTCTGCACTGGGTGTGGGACCTACCTAAGAAAAAATTGAAGTGACATATATGTACAATATTATATTAGTAATTCAACATTATATATATTACAGAATGATCACCGTAACAAGTCTAGTGACTATTTGTCAGAGTTTAATCATTTTAGGTACCTCATATAAATGAAATCATGCAGTCCCCCTATGATTGGCTTATTTCACTTAGCATAATGTCTTCAAGGTTTATCCATGCTGCTGAATAATATTCCATTGCATATATATAAATATAATGTTGTAACATAATATAAATATATATAATTATATAAATATTATATGTAAATATATATCAGATATAATATAAAATATAAATATATAAATATAATATATCTT
The DNA here is from genome assembly GCF_022355385.1 of Mustela nigripes. NCBI lineage: Eukaryota > Metazoa > Chordata > Mammalia > Carnivora > Mustelidae > Mustela > Mustela nigripes. Next base: position 8,911,408 of record NC_081572.1, read on the forward strand.
AGATATATAATATATTATATATAAATATGTGATTTTTATTTATATAGATTTTATTTATATATTATTTTATTTTACTTATATATAATATATATTATATGTAATATATATTATATATAAAATAATACAATATAATATGATTATATATAAATAATTTACATATAGGGGCACCTGGATGACTCAGTGGGTTAAAGCCTCTGCCTTCCGCTCAGGTCATGAACACAGGGTCCTGGGATTGAGCCCCACATCAGGTTCTTTGATCAGGAAGGAGCCTGCTTCCTCCTCTCTCTCTGCCTGCCTCTCTGCTTACTTGTGATCTCTGTTTGTCAAATAAATAAATGAAATTTTTAAAAAATATATATTATATATGTATATATATATCTCACATTTTCTTCATTTATTCATGAACATTTAGGGTGTTTCCATATTTTTGCTATTGTGGCTAGTACTCCATTGGACATGGGAGTGATAGTATCTCTTCAAGATTCTGGTTTCAACTCTTTTGGGCCAATGCCCAAAAGTAGGATCGCTAGGTTATGTGGTAGTTCTATTTTTAATTTTTTGAGGAACCCTCATATTTTTTTTCCATAGTGTCTGTACCTGTTTACATTCCTACCAAGAGTCTGAACCAGTTTAGAATGTACCAACAGTACAACCCCCAGCACGGTTCCAAATTCCCACATCCTCATTGACACTTGTTTTTTGTTTTGGGTTTTTTTTGTTTTTGTTTTTTTGATAATTAGCCATTCCAACAGGTGTGAAGTGATAGGGACAGGAGCAGGGGAAAATAAGAAGTTGCTAATCAGTGGGTATGAAGTTTCATTTATGCAAGATGAGTAGTTCTAGAGATCTGCTCTACAATTTTGTGTTGTACAACTAAAAGCTATTAAGGGGATAGATTTCTCTAAGATGTTCCTACCACAACACAGTAAAAATAAAAATTAAAAAACCACATGTCTATATTTACTTCTATTTCTCTAAAAAGAAAAATGAAATACCCAGCAAGAAACATAGTAAATATGCTTACAGAGGAGGTAGGAAAGTTAAAGGACTGTTCAGCTGGTAAATGTGGATAAGGCAGAAATGAGATATTTTATGTACATTTATTACTGGCAATAGGCCATATGAAACATATCTATAACATATTTTAAATAATTAAAAATGCAAAATAAAATAATTTTATCTTAGAAATGTAATGTTTTATCACTACTGGATAATGCAGATTCATAATTATAATGAAATTTCTTGATGATACATCTGTACAACAAAAAGAAATAATAGTAGCAATCCTTCAAAAAAGACATCAAGTAAACCCAAATGTTTAGGAACATGTGTCAAGCCAGAGAATATAATAGCCTACCATCAGTCTTGGTTTGAAAGCTAAGTGCTTTCCAAATTCCCGGGAATGACTTATTTTCTTCACCAGAGCATACTCTTTGATATATCCTTGCCAAAAGGCTCTCATCTCAAAACCAACAGTTCTGTGGTAAAGCATGGCACCCGCTGCCCCCACTACAGTATGTTTTTAATACAGTAACAAAGAAAAGGATAAATCCATTTGAAATTCAGAATCCTGAGGAAATTCTGGAAGTGGGTGGAGAGCAGTTTACCAGCTTTGACCCAGAGCAAGAACCCCTGAGAGGACAGGTCCAGATTGTCTTTCTTTAGCCCCCCTGCGTTTGGGGCAGTTCAGAAATACGTGTGTGTGTGCACGCATGTGTGTCTAATAATACTAGAAAATATTGGAGAATATCTGGAGGTAGAGCTTTTCTCTCATGAAGTTTTGATACAAGAGAGATAATACAGTTCTCATAGTACGATACTTCTTAAATATGACTTCATTCTTTCCTGACATGCCAAAAGAATGTTTCTGAGTGTTAGGCATGGGGGGATTTCCAGTTACCACTGGACCTTCTCACAGCACCATGCTGAAGCTTGTAGAGGGGAAGGCAAGTATCCTAAGGCTTCCACCTACGCCCGTGTTCCCAAAATACCACCTGCATCTCCAGGGAGCATGGCTCTCTTGCTGCAGGCTTTGGATTATTTTCCCAAAATAAAAGACACCCAACCCTTCATGGAATTTTTAGTCATTTCATTCCTAAGGGGTTGATTCACCAGTGTAGAATTAGATAAACATACAGGGGAGGGGGAAAAAAACTGTTGCAAATATACAGATGTTCCTACGTGTCATTTTGATAACCAGACTAGTACTGAACTGCTTTTGAATGACCATTGTTATACTCCTTCTCTCGTTGCTAATTGAACTTCTAGCGGCCATTTAAGTTCCTCAGTTTATTTTCTGGGTTATTGGAGCAATAGCTTGAACCCGCACACAGGCTTATGGGTACATATGTGACGCTCACCCCTTGGCATTGGAACTGGATTTCAATCAAGATATCAAAGGTAAATGCTTTTGTACCCAGGTTCTCTATTGAAAATATGAAGCAACGATTTGTCCTGACTGGCCTCAGGAAGATCTAACACATAACCTCTCTGAGTCTCTGTTTCCTCACCTTTAAGTCCTGACTTACCTAGATCCATGGGCTGTCCGTGTTTGTATCATGGCCGCACACATGAAAGCAATTTGCATCTCATTATTTTACCTTGCATAGTATACATCGTATGCCTTATGACATTACTCATTATAATAATAACCATCATCATCATCATCATCATCCATCTTAAGTAATTTTCAACCTTGAAGGACTTTTAATGTATTTAGTTCAAGTTTATTTTTTCATAGACATTCAAGAGATGTGGGGATTGCTTGGGTCAGCCATTTAATTAATGGCAAAATAGTAGTATCTAGATCACTGGCTTACTAATTCCAGTCCAGAGTGCTTTGTGTCACATCATGTGACCTTACCATCATCGTAGAGAATCACTCTAGTTCTAGGTCTTTAAAAAAAGTGTGTGTGTGTGTGTGTGTGTGTGTGTGTGAGAGTATGTGTGTGTGTGTGTACATATACATATATGTGCAGAAAATGAAAAGCTTCTCTTCAGTCTGAATGACCTTTTCTTTTTTGTAATTTTATGTTTTATTAATTTTCTTACAATAAGCAAATATTATTTTATAAGCACTTGCCAACAAAAATAACTTTAAACTTATGTTGGTATTACATCACCCTAGAGCTGTTTAGAAATTTCTTGTAAACAGAACACAAATTAAGAAAGAGGATATAAAAGTACAATTTTGCTGGAATCATAAGCCAAGGAGATGAAGGGCCTTTCTTATTTGCTTTGTTTTGTTTGTTTTTGTTCTATGCTGTCCCTTCTAGTCATACATCCTGATGGATAACGTTACTGGAGAAAAAGAAGAGCTAGAGAAAGATTTCACCTTATTGCTTGTTCAGTTCAGCTCATCAAAAAACTTGTTGAAATGTACTCCTTTTGTGAGCATGCTCTAAATCAGAGGGAGTCCATTCCACCACTAACCTTTTCAGATGTGTTCATTTTTATGACATTATACGCAGAAGATCTGACAATTATTTTTGCCATGCCTTATTTTAGAATAGAGATATTAAACGACACAAATAGGACATCTGCTGGCTTCCATTTTTTAATTTTTGAGAAGGAAAGAGGTTGAAAGCAAATTTAAGTCCCAGACACATCAAGGCAGGTTTTAAGGAGCTGGATTCCCTTGACGCATTGGGATGCGCGAGGGTAGCGGAGTCTTCCCCTGATCTGCTTCATTGGTGGGGGACCATTCCTTCCTTGTCAAAGGGAGTTGGAGAGCTCCATCTTTTGATCAAAGACATAGATTTACACGTGAAGGTAAAAGAATTCACCCTCTATGTTTAATCAGTGCTCAGCAACTTTCCGTGCTACCAGACTGTCGAAGAATTTACTTTTCTTAGGTCTTTGTGTATCTTTTCATGACCATAAAGAGAAGTGAGGAAGTGAGGAATGCACAGCCCTGAGAGAGTCAGCATATTCAGGTTCTAACATCCCCTCTGTTGTTAGTTAATGGGGTGATTTTTCCAAGCAGTGTAACTTTCAGCATATATTTATTGAACGATCAGCAATCCCTCTGGATTTCAGCTTCTTTATCTGTAGAAGAAGGGAATAAACAACTGAGGTTCACCCCTGGGTACAGAAAATGAAGATGGCTTGGAGGTACCTAGAACTAGGATAAGGGAAAAAAATGTTTTTTTTTCCATGTGAGTTCACGGAAGGGACACTGCATTGACTTCTGATATTAGGGCAGCTCTACTCAGAACAGGTGTAAATATCGGACTTCTAAATAAGACTTTCTTTGATTGAGGCTTTGGCTGACAAAATAAGGGATCTGGAGACCACCGTACTCCTTGAATTTAGTTTTTTTCCCCAGTTCTAAGATTCTTTGATTCTGGTTATTATGATGGCAATTATAACTAATAATTGTTACATAATATAAATGTTTCCCTTTAAATATATAATTCAAAATATGTCCTGTAGGCCACTGTGATGGTGTTTAACTTCCTCAAAGAGGAATGATGCTCATCTTCTCATTTTTAGCTTTTAACATCTCCAGTGTGGATGAGTCTGACAAAACAAAGGGAATGTGAGTTGGCGGCCCGAGATCACATAGTAGGTTAGATTAGTGCCAGCATTAGGATCTAACTTTTCCAATTTCTGGTCAAGTCTGATTCCACTAACTTACCTAGAATTTTTTTTTTTTTAATGAGCATGAGTCTTTCACTAAGGGTGGAAGAATTTTTATAATACTTGTAGAATTCTGAGATGGGAAAAACCATTAAGGGTCTTCTTGTCCAGCTCTGTCACCAATGCAAGAAGCCCCACGAAAAAGCTGCCCTCATGTGTGCTGCTTCAAGGCCAACCACTAAACTTCCTGGGTTGAAGCCAAGCTTCCTGGCTTGACAACACAAGAGGAGCCAAATGATTCACAGTAAGACCTCATTTACTAATATTCGATTTAGAAGGATGAAAATTTGGTAAAACCTGGCTACCTGCAACCAAAATATCAGCTCTGTTTTGTCAGATCTTTTAAGGATTTATTAGGGAATTTACTTGACGCATTCATAGTTGGTGATTGGTTAAACTCTACTTTCCAGTCAGTCTTTCCTAGACAAGTTAAGAGGCATGATCGTAGAGCCACATGTTTCGTCTTTTTCCAAAGACCACAACAGTGGAATGGGATGGAAAGGAAGAGTATGTTGAGGAGTGTCGAAGGAGTACATACATGGATCTGTTCCCAAGTACGGTTTTAGGTCATTCTCAGAGGTATCTCAGCTGTGTTTATCCATAAATTTCCTCACTACTTGTCATGATGATATTTTATTATGCATTTCTTCCTCTTTGGTTCCTTCCAAGGTGCACACTGTTACTTCTTATCCTAATGTCCAGTAATTCTGCCACCCCGTGCTATCCTTTTTTGCTTCTTTAGTTCAAATGTTGTTAGTTATAGCTGTCTGCTTTAGCTACCATGAATATTTTGTAGGCTAAAATGGGGCCCATTCATTTAACCACCAGTTAATCTCTGTTCTGAAGTAAAGCTACAATGCAGTGATGTTTTGGCCTCTCAATATCTTCCAGAGAATGTATGAAATTAATTTTTTTTTACTACCACTGTATTAAATTACTCTTAGCAGCCATAAATCCATGGAGTCAAGAAGGCCTTGACTCTAAAACTTACCTTAAACCAATCTTAATGGACTTCAACTTTCTTTTCTTTTCCTTTTTAATTTTTTTTTTTAATTCTTCAGTTTCTTGAGATTAAGCCTATTCAATTTGCCCAACAGAAGTGGCCTAAGTGCAAGGCAAATATCCCTTTTAGCTTCTCAAGCTGAGTCTCCCCATTACATATAGAGTCTGTGCATAGTTTAATAAGATTTCCACTGTAAATTTCCACAGAACCCCACAAAACATTTTGTCCCCATCTGTAATAACTCCAGGTTGTTTATAGAGGCAGGATAATCTGCAGAGTTACTCATATTAAGAACTACTGAAAGAATGGTTGTAGAAGTAGTACATAGCCGATGTTCCCCAAGGAAAGAACTTAAGATACAACTCTTGCCCAGTTTAATCTTGGTGCCAACATACCCAGAGACTGTGTCTTTGAAATATCCCTGCCCAAGTAGTTAAAATAAATTAAGAGGTCTGCCTATTCCAGGAATGGTCCCTAAAATGACGATTTTTTCTTCATGTCCAGTGATTATGTTTTCAAAAAGGTGCTTTTAAAAACCACCTTTTTGCTAACGAAATGCATAATCTGTCCAAAAACAAGGCTGTGGCTTAGCAGGTTGTTCTGCTCAGCTTTCCAGCTGAAGGTAAACAGGATGCTTTGCTTAATTTTCCCTATTTTTCTTCATTTACAGTCATGCCATACTGTCTCCTCCCTCATAGCCCAAGGCAAGTTCAGATGGAGCCACATCAGTGTGGTCACACCAAGAGAAAAAAAAAAAAAATTCTCCTCCTTGCATTTAGCACAGAATCCAAAAAGGGAAAGAGTTAAAGTAAAGAAGCATACTTTCATGAGCTGGCCTTTACTTGTGGAGTGACAGAGAGGTAATGCTGAGAACCAATTTTAGGGAAGTTAAACATAGAACATAGGTTACAAGAGAAGTCCAGTGTGAAAACTCCAGAGCAAAGAGCACAGATGAAGTCTGAGTGCAATTTGAATATTGGTAGATAAGACTCGCAGGGAAGAGCGAGTAGTACCATCATGATGTGGATTTCTGACTTGATTATGAACGTTAGTGTCATAATACCCTCACTATGCGTGATTCTTGGATTTTGTATTCTTGTGGAATGCGTATTGATGGGATGCCAATGCTTTGCTAAAGCAAAATCTGTGCCGTCTTGTATTTAATATCTTAAAAATAAGTGCATCGGCAGAAGCATAATTTAATATATATTTTTAAATAAGCAATATCCCTTAGTCAAATAATATTTTTATTTGTTTTTAAGCTTTTCATGTACACATGCACTAGGAGGAAAATGGGTTGTTGTTGTATTGATATTTTTATACCCTAAACATATTTTTAAAGTACTGTTTGTTATTTATTCTAATATTTTACAAAAATCACAAAAGTTACCAAGGTAAAAATGCCGATACATGCCAAGAATCTCTAGTTCTCAAATTGTAGTCGCTTTGTCATTTTATCTTGCTCTTCATTTTCTTTAAATCCTATAATAGTGACGTCAGTGTTCCATAAGCAGGAATGACGCCATCAAAGTAGATGTCATCGTGGAGTTGTACATTCCTAGGGCTGACCACTGTTCCTCTATGACCAATCGGATGGCTAGCGATCTGTAACTTGCCTCCTTTTTTCGCCTCTAATGATTGTCTACAAACTTGTCTGTAATGTTGTAAAAGAAAAAAGATTGACTTTTGGAAGGAAGCTGCTCACAAAAATTCAAGAGGACTTAAAACTTTTAAACTCCTATTTTAAGCTAAGTCTGTTCTGTGTTTCCCTGGGGAGAATATTCAGTGAAAAACAATAGAGAAGTTGCACAGAGAAGTAAGTGCTGTGGACAAATAACAACCATCTCCAAAGGCATTTCTAGAGATGCAGAACTTACACAATGGCCACAATTCGGATGTCAGTAGGAACGTTTGTTATTAGAAACAATCATTTCACTTTTAAAGTTTTGCACCTTGGGGTTGCTCCGTGCATTAAGCTCTGGGTGAAAACTGAATAACCCAGTGGTTTGAACCCATTCAAATGTAAAAGAGAGAGAGAAAAAAAAAAAACACCTTGATTAAAAAAAAGCACCTTGATTATTTCAACTATGGATCAAACTCTGGGCTTTAAGACCAAGTCCCTATCTCAACCTTTCCACACAATGCTCCTATGTGGTCGACTAAATCCAAAAAAAGTGTCCAATTTCTCATAGTGCTTTAGGCACCCAGGTCTGGGTAGATTAACTTTCCATTCATGAAATGTTTCCTTCAGGTGTTCAGAAATACTGCAGGAAAAATAAATGAAAATTTAATATGTATTTGCATCGAGTCATTTTACCATCAATAATCTGGACTTACTGGAAAATTAGAAAGAGAAACTCTAAAATTGTGTATATTCTTTACAAAAATATGTTCTCCATATTTAGCAGCCCTATTCACGTAGCAAAATGAATGTATACCTTCTGTTTCCTCTACCATAATCAGACTGAAACCTACCCATCGTGTTTAGATACACAACAGTTAAACTTAAATATTGTCCCTGTTTCAGTTGTATCTTTTGAGTTGTTAGTAAAAAGGGTGGTCCTTCAGTTACCGCCTGCAAGGGCCCGCTTTCTCTTGCAGTATTTCAGATTATTTCTTAGGTTACTTTTCCTGTGATGTATGTTTTCTGGATGAACTTTCTTTCACTCCTCATGTTATACTCCCATCTCCAAATTCATGTTGCCAGAGTCAGTAAATATTTTAAATATTTGGTGCTTTTGCTGTTGTTTTTTGCACAGGGAAAACCCCAAACTCTCAGTGTCGAGAAAAAGGATGACTTACTACTTACAGTTATTAGTATTGTTACTTATTACAATTACTAAGTCTGAGTTTTACTATTAACACCAACAAGTACCTATTGAGCCTTTACTGTGTGTAAGATCGAAGGGGGATCTTCTTCTACTTGTTGTATATGAGAAAAATAGAAAAGACAAGAAGATCCCCTTAGAGAAAGGAAAACTTGAGTGTGTAACTATTTTAGAAATCTGGTATTTGAATAGATGCCATGTGAAAGGGCTCTCTCCACATGGTGGTGGGCTCTCCAGGGCCCCTCGTTAACATGATTCCGATACCGATTCAGGTCATTCCACTAGTCCTTGGTTACGTTTTCCCAAGACTTCGCTTCCGAGTGCTCATGCATTAGTTGCATCCGTCCGTGAAAGCGGCCAGGAAATGAGTTTGCTGTCGGGATGTCTTGGTGCTAAAAAGAGTGCGATCATGTGAGTCCTGGTACCCACTCTTGAGGCAGTACCCAAGTCCTAATCTCAATCCTAGGATTTCACTATTGTGTGCACAAATTTCACATCTCCGCTACATCGCCAGCTCCTAGTACGGAGCCTTAGTATATATAGTCGAAACAGGCACAGGTTTAAAAAAGATGAAAATAAGAACTCTCAGTAGTTGGGAACTGTTAAATTGGAAGGAAAAAAAAGAGCATTTATTTGCAAAAGAACAGTTTATTTAAAATTTAAGATATTTCATGTCCACCTGAGGGAACATGGAAGCCGGAACATATAGCTTCACCCTTCTGCTTTTAAGGACGGAGGCAATTAGAAGTTCTTTCACATTCTCTTCCTTCGGTCAGAAAACAAATCTTTGGTTAAATTATCGTTCATGTCTCCATAATCCTCTAGCTTACTTCTGTTCTCTTAAAACAACAACAACTAGAACAGCAAACCGTGAGCATTATACTAATAGACTCTTGAAAGTATTCATTTATAATCTCTCACTTTGAATTAAATTCCATTGAAATATTGACAGTTGCTTTATCTGAGTGTCAGATATGGAATTAACCCATGAGTAACTCATCTTTTGCTTCCAGCCCTCTGGCGTTACGCTTTTCCTGTCCCAGTAAATGTCACATTTACACTGTCGCTGCCTTACATCCACGAGATGACCTTCCCAACTCCCATCACAGAGCACGGGCCAACCACCTCATATTTCCGGAGTCTGTGCCCTTTATCTCTGCTAAGAGCAGTGTAAGCTTTTCGGCTTTAGGTTCTGAATTGCTTGTGAAAAGGGCACTGAAAAATGTAAACACGAGCAGCTGGGGGAGCCTCCTTCTGTCCAGGAAGCATTTAATTTGCTTACACTGGCCTGTTGGCGGCTCAGCCTGCGGAAAGTGGATATTCCCCTTTAGAATGTCACGGTGCAGACTGCCTGACAGTTTTTTGTCAGTCAATCCAGTCATCTAAATCACTTCTTTGTATCTGAACCTGGGGGAAAAAAATAGCAGTAAGGGAACGACTGAGGATGTGGTTATCATGAGATAATCAACCCCTGGGGAGATCAGACACACCTGTGCTATTCTGTCGTGGGCCCAGGAGAGTGATTAAGACAGAAAAACTGCTCTCAGTCTCCTTCACCCCGATCACACTCTGATACAGCAGGAACCACCAGCCTATAAATACATCCCCTGATAAAATCAGCTCACCTTGCACCCATGACTACCGTCCGCAAGGAGAAGGGGCAAATAGCACAGGAAGCCATAGATTGTTATTATTTTGTTTTCCTGGCAGGGATTCCCCATAAAAACTCATTGCAGGAGCAGTGTCTAGTGCGAATGAAGGCCATGCCTGGGTCCACGGGGATTTACCCTGTAAATCGTACCTGCTCCACCTGGGGCAGGCCACCTTGGGGAAGGCTGTTGGAGACAAAATCCTCTCCATCGGTGGGTTAGTGCATGTGAAATCACTCTGTATAACAGGAAAGACAAGAGCGCTCTTTATTTCCTTTGGGTCCAAACCTGTTTTGCCTATGAGCCTTCGGTCACGAACAACTTTTCTGCCAGGTGAAATGGAGTGTTTACAGGCATGGAAAAAAAAAGTTTAAAAAGAAGACGAAATTTTTTATTTCCCTTCTCCACACTAAATGCGTTTCATTACAGCAGACTTCTCAGGCTAGATGCCAGAAATCTCACGTATGAAGGAAAACTAGTTAAAATAAAACAAAACCAATCCCACCCATTTTGATTTCAATGTGGAAAAACTCTTTCCACGTGGGTCAGTTATAAAATAAAAGTTCAGAACCACACCAGCTGAACCTGATGTCTACAGAGCATTTGGGGGATTGGTGACATCCTGCTTTGTCACCAGCCAAAGTGAGTTCGCCATAGAGGTGGTCTATTACGTACAATAACTCATCTGTGGATTCATGCTTAAATCCCAAACATGTTTCCGCAAATTCACCAACCCGTCAATGCAGCAGAAGAGTACAGGGAAATGTGTATTTTTTCATGAACTGTGGGATTCCTTGATAATTTTTTAATCATTTTGATGACCAGTCTGGTTGGAAGAAGCGGCGGCAGGGCGGGGGGGGGGGGCGCCAACAGGCCAGTGTAAGCGATTTTCAAGTAAGTTGCAGGTGGGTTTTTTTTAAAGTACAGATATCATCTGGGAGGAGTGAGAGGTTCTGAGAAAGTGGTTCCTGAGTTAAGTCTTGGGGACAGGTGTTAAGTCAAAGGACATTAGTGGGTCCCGGGGGTTCAGAGCGGGATAAAACTGATCAGTCTTTGAGGGAAAGCATGATTTTCCCACAGCAGTGGCTGTGAGTGCTGTCAGGTCTCCACATCCCTTCCAGTGACTGGTATTATCAGACCTTTTCTTCAGTTTTGCCAATCTGATAAGTATGAAAAGTCTTCCTGCTATTTTGCATTTTCCTAATTATTAGAGTGTGTGAGCCTTCTCTCCTGTGCTTTTTGGTCATTCAGACCAATTCTTTTGTGAATTACTTATTACAGTAATTCGCTCATGTTCTATTGGTTTTTTTTTCCTTAAATTTTTTTCAATATGTGTGTGTAAATTGTCCCAGTAACCTTTATCGATGACTGATTCATCCTCAGTGATTTGCGATCATTAATTTATCATAGAAATTCTGTTATGTACTTGGATCAGTCCTGGCCTCCCCAAACCATTCCTTTGATAGGTTTGTCCATTTCCCTGTAAATTTTCTTATTTGTAAGATCCTCACATAGCATGCAATTTGTTGTGGTGGTGGTGGTGGTGGTTGTGAAAACATATCTAAGGGAACCTGTGTCTAATCTATTTCCAACATGCGTTTTTACATGTTTTTCTGCTGGAACTTTAAGGATTTCTAAAATTCTAGGTTTTGCTTGTTTACTTGATTACTTATTTGTTGGTTTGTAATTGTTGATTTATGCATCAATCAACCCACACATTTAGGAAGGGTGCAATTGAATATCACACACCTAAGATTTGAAGTTCTTGGGCACGAATTACGTTTTCCCCATTTGAGGCTCTCTCGCTGCTTCTCAGGGCACACAGAAGGAGGTTGAACCCCGCTCGACTTTTCATGAATAGATGGCTCTCAGAGGAGGAGAACTCTAGCGTCATCTTACTCCAGGCCCCTCAAGATGACTTTTCTTGGCTCTTCCGGGGCTTTAGAATTCCACACCCTGGTATTTCGACTTATCCATTCATTCAGAAAGTTCTGCATTCCTATCTTTTATTATTTTTTAAAATTTATTTTCTTTAGTGCACTGAAGGATTACTACTCCACACACAAATCTTATTCTTTGAAGTGCAGCTGTATAGTATATATTATTATCGAATGTTTTATCCAAAAGTTCTGTGTGTTCTTATCAAAATAACTGCTCTCAAGTTCACACCAGAAAGTAGCCACCCATCTCATATTTTCCAAAGGTCTGCAGCACTTCCATTCCCAGAATAAGCCCTACTTTGTCATTATATTTTAATATGGATAAAATATGCTATATTATTTTCAAATTTTACATTATTTTATGGTTCTTGGTGTTATAGTAAATGGAATCGATTCTCTAATTTACCTTCCTGTATTTTCATTGTTAGTGTATAAGAAAGCAACTAATGTCTATGCATTGATTTTTTTATCTTGCCACATTACTGAATTGCTATATGAGTTCTAATAGTTTGGGGGCGGGATCTTTTGGGTTTTCCATATAAAGTATCATGTCATCTGTGAAGAGAGAGAGTTTGACTTCTTCACTGACAATTTGAATACCTTTTATTTCTCTTTGTTGTCTGATTGCTGTTGCTAGGACTTCTAACACTATGTTGAACAAGAGTAGGGAGAGTGGGCATCCTTGTCATGTTTCTGATCTCAGAGGGAAGGCTGTCAGCTTTTCCCCATTGAGGCTGATATTCGCTGTGGTTTTTTCATAGATAGATTTTACGAAGTTGAGGAATGTTCCCTGTATCCCTATACTTCGAAGCATTTTAATCAGGAACGGATGTTGTATCTTGTCAAATGCTTTTTCTGCATCACTTGAGAGGACCATGTGGTTCTTCTCTCCTCTCTTATTAATTTGTTCTATCACATTGATTGATTTGTGAATGTTGAACCACATTTGCAACCCAGGGATAAATCCCACCTGGTCATGGTGGCTAATCTTTTTAATGTGCTGTTGGATCCTGTTAGCTAGGATCTTGTTGAGAATCTTAGCATCCATATTCATCAGGGATATTGGTCTGAAATTCTCCTTTTTGGTGGGTCTTTGCCTGGCTTGGGGTAAAACTGGCTTCATAAAAAGAGTCAGGACATTTTCCTACTGCTTCAATTTTTTTGAAGCTTCAGCAGAATAAGTATTATTTCTTCTTTGAAAGTTTGGTAGAATTCCTCAAGGAATCCATCAGGTCCAGCTCTTCTTTTTGGGGAGTTTTTGATCACTGCTTCAATCCTGTTACTAGATATTGGTCTATTCAGGTTGTCAATTTCTTCCTGATTCAGTTTTGGAAGTTTATGGGTTTCCAGGAATGCATCCATTTCATCTAGGTTGCTTAACTTATTGGCATATAACTGTTAATAATAATTTCTGATGATTGTTTCTATTTCCTTGGTGTTAACCATAAGATACCTAGGAATAAACCTAACCAAAGAGGTAAAGGATCTATACTCAAGGAACTACAGAACACTCATGAAAGAAATTGAAGAAAGATGGAAGACCATTCCATCCTCATGGATCGGAAAAATAAACATTATAAAATGTCTATACTGCCTAGAGCAATCTATACTTTTAGTGCCATTCTGATCAAAATTCCCCTGGCATTTTTCAAAGAGCTGGAGAAAACAATCCTAAAATTTGTATGGAATCAGAAGAGACCCCAAATTGCTAAGGAAATGTTAAAAAACAAACAAACAATAACAAAACTGGGGACATCACGTTGCCCGATTTCAAGCTTTACTACAAAGCTGTGATCACCAAGACAGCATAGTACTGGCACAAAAACAGATGCATAGACCAGTGGAACAGAGTAGAGAGCCCAGATATGGACCCAAAACTTTATGGTCAACTAATCTTCAACAAAGTAGGAAAAAATATACAGTGGAAAAAAGACAGTCTCTTCAATAAGGGTGCTGGGAAAATTGGACAGCTATGTGTAGAAGAATAAAACTCGACCATTCTCTTATACCACACACAAAGATAAACTCGAAATGGATAAAAGACCTCAATGTGAGGCAGGAATCCATCAGAATCCTAGAGGAGAACATAGGCAGTAAACTATTCAACATCGGCCACAGTAACTTCTTTCAAGATATGTCTCCAAAGGCAAAGGAAATAAAAGTGAAAATGAACTTTTGGGACTTCATCAAGATCAAAACCTTCTGCACAGCAAAGGAAATAGTCAACAAAACAAAGAGGCAACTCACAGAAGGGGAGAAGATATTTGTAAATGACACTACAGACAAAGGGCTGATATCCAAGATCTGTGAAGAACTCCTCAAACTCAACACACACAAAACAGATGTCAAAAAATGGGCAGAAGACATGAACAGACACTTCTCCAAAGAAGACATACAAATGGCTAACAGACACATGAAAAAATGTTCATCATCACTAGCCATTAGTGAGATTCAAATCAAACCACATTGAGATACCACCTTATACCAGTTAGAATGGCGAAAATTAGCAAGACAGTAAACAACAAGTGTTGGAGAGGATATGGAGTAAGGGGAACTCTTACACTATTGGTGGGAATACAAGTTGGTGCAGCTACTTTGGAAAACAGTGTGGAGATTCCTTAAGGAATTAAAAACAGAGATACCCAATGACCCTGCAATTGCAGTACAGGGTATTTACCCCGAAGATACAGATGTAGTGAAAAGAAGGGCCATCTGTACCCCAATGTACCACAATGCCCACAGTTGCCAAACTGTGTAAAGAACCAAGATGCCCTTCAACGAACGAATGGATAAAGAAGATATGGTCCATATATACAATGGAGTATGATGCCTCCATCAGAAAGGATGAATACCCAACTTTTGTATCAACATGGATGGGACTGGAAGAGATTATGCTGAGTGAAATAAGTCAAGCAGAAAAGAGTCAATTATCATATGGTTTCACTTATTTGTGGAGCATAAGGAATAACACAGAGGACATGGGGAGATGGAGAGGAGAAGGGAGTTGAGGGAAATTGGAGGGGGAGACGAACCATGACAGACTGTGGACTCTGAGGAACTAACTGAGGGTTTTAGAGGGGAGAGCGGTGGAGGGTATTGTGGAGGGAAGTGTAGTCCCTGCATTCATACTTATAAATATTTTTACAGCACTGGGTGTGGTGCATAAACAATGAATTCTGGACCCTGAAAAGAAAATAAAAATGTAAATAAAATTTTTTTTAAAAATTACATTATTTTATAAAATATATTCACCTTATATTTTGTTCCTTCTGTTATTTTCATCTGCTTTGGGTATGAAGTTGTACAGAATTATAAAGAATCTCTTAGTGACCTTTACCTGTTTTATGATCATCTGAAAATAGCTTTTAAAAAACTATATCTTTGGGGCACCTGGGTGGCTCAGTGGGTTAAAGCCTCTGCCTTCAGCTCAGGTCATGATCTCAGGGTCCTGGGATCAAGCCCTACACAGGGCTTTCTGCTCAGCAGGGAGCCTGCTTCCCCCTCTCTCTCTGCCTGCCTCTCTGCCTACTTGTGACCTTTCTCTCTCTGTCAAATAAATGAATAAAATCTAAAAAAACAACAACAACTATATTTTTATGTTTTAGATATTGACTTTTAGATGATCTATAAAGTTAATTGACCTGTGTAATATTTTGTTTTGCTTTGTTTTGTTATTTTTGATAACTGTTTTAGTTTTATTAATAGTTTTTGATAGGATGTGTCCCATTTTTTAAAATCAATTTTGATAATTCATACTTTTTTCTCCAAAAATATCCATTTGGGGGCATCTGGGTAGCTCAAGGGGGTTAAGCATCTGCCTTTGGTTCAGATCATGACCCCAGGGTCCTGGGATTGAGCCTTGAATCAGGCTCCCTGCATAGTGGTGAGCCTGCTTCTCCCTCTCCCTCTGCCTGCCGCTCTGCCTACTTGTGATCACTCTCTCTCTCTCTCTCTCTCAAAAATAAATAAATAAAAATCTTTAAAAAAATAAAAAGAAGTAAAAGTATCCATTTGTTCTAAAATTTCAGTATTCCCAGAAAATAGTATTGGTATACTTTCTAATTTTTTTTTTAATTTCCAGATTTGTGGTTCTGTTCATATTTTCATAGCTGATTTTGTGTATTTTTGCTTTCTCTCCATTTTTGCCTAAATAATCTTTCTAATTATTTTGTCTATTCAAAAAAATAGTTTTAGTTTTCTTGATCCTTATTATGAAAGACTTTAAATTCAAACCAAATTAATACATTGAAGCCATTTAAAATAATGTCCTGAAAAAGATTAATAAAATCTAATCTAATCTAATCATGCCATGCAGAGATTAAGTATACAATCATTGCAAACTATTTTTTGTTATTGTCATTTCTCTTTTATATCTCTAAATTCATTAATGACTAGTTTTATTTTAGTTTTGGAATTTCTCCCTTTTGATTTCATTTATTTTTCTTTTGTTCATCTATTAAATTGAATGCTAGTCCTCATTTTTATCAGTTTTAGTGTTTATGCATGTGAATTTTTCTAAATATTTAATTGAATATCACAGATGCTATCCTGTGAGTTTCATCTCATTAGTAGTCATTTAATCACTATATTAATTTCCAGTAATCTTGGATTTTAATTGTCAGTTTTAAAGTTTTTTATAGATTTTTATTTCCTTGTTTCTTTTTTTCTGTTTAATTTTGTTACCATAACTATTATTTTAGTGAGGAAATGTTCTCTGTCCTACTGTCCTATTTCTGTTTCCTTGGGATTCACTAAGGTTTTTTCTTTTGTTTTGTTTTATTTTGTAAGATTTTATTTATTTACTTGACAGAGGGAGAGATCACAAGTAGGCAGAGAGGCAGGCAGAGAGAGAGGGGGAAGGAGGCTCCCTGCTGAGCAGAGAGCCCGGTGTGGGGCTCGACCCCAGGACCCTGAGACCATGACCTGAGCCGAAGGCAGATGCTTAACCCACTGAGCTAAAATTTGGGCGCCCCCAAATTTACTAAGGTTTTATGGTGACTTCATATACTTTTAATTGTGAATCTTATGTAGGCCCTTGTAAAGACTTCTTCTCTTTTTCTTGAATCTAGAGTTAAACACACACACACACACACACACTCTCTCTCTCTCTCTCTCTCACACTATTAGATCTCTGTATTTATTTTTTCTAGAGTTATTTATTTTTCGATCCCCATACTTGTCATGACTAGGAGAGATGGGTCGCCATCTACTACTTTGAGGATTTTGTGTACTTTTAGTATTTCCTGGTGCTTTTGTCTTAAGAAATTTGCCAGTATGCTGTTTGGTTCAGGGTGATGCACGCTTATTAGATATTCGCCGTGAATTGAGAGTTTTCATGTTCACTATGTAGTCATTTTAATGCCCTTTCCTCTGAATCCATCCCTGTTTATACTAAGATTGGGATCTTTATTTCCTTTGATCACTCACTTGCTTATTATTCCTCACTCCACATTTTTATGTCCAGGCCCCTCCCACAGTCCCTCCACATCCTCTCCATTAAGTCCCTCTGGTTGGGTGTCATGTTTAGGGGATATGGATTTGCAGTCTGCACTGAGCTCTAGAGTTGTAATCTTTGCTGGGAGGGGCTTTTATTTTCTTTCCGGCTTTTACATTTTTATAGAATTTACATCTGCTGATAAAGTCGGAGAGTGTAAACCGCGATCTAAGTTATCCTTTCCATATGCGCTGCTGCTGCTGCTTTTTACCCGACTTCTGCAAAATGATTTGGTGTTTCCTGACTCTGTTGTGTGTCGTGTGGCTCCTTCTCATTATTCCAAGGGCTCACTATTTTTCACTCTAGTGGACTCTGTAATCAGAACTTACACACTCCTTTCAACTCCCTTTTCTAGAGAATACTGATGGGGCAACTGAAATACTGTGTTTAGTATTACTGAACATAATTTACTCTTCTTTACAATTTACCTACTTTCATGTTCTCTGCACTGTTACCAGGATTTGAGAGATTAAATTACTTTTGTAGTTCCTGCATTCATACTTATATTTTTACACTATTATTTGTTTCATATATCTTTTTTTAAAAAAGATTTTATTTATTTATTTATTTATTTATTTATTTATTTGACAGACAGAGATCACAGGTAGGCAGAGAGGCAGGCAGAGAGAGAGGAGGGGGGGAAGCAGGTTCCCTGCTGAGCAGGAAGCCTGATGCAGGGCTCAATCCCAGGACCCTGGGACCATGTCCCGAGCCGAGGGCAGAGGCTTTAAAAACCCACTGAGCCACCCAGGTGCCCCTTGTTTCATATATTTTAAATTGTACCTTTTTATTTTTTTTTGTTTTATTTATTTATTTATTTATTTGACACAGACAGAGAGATCACAAGTAGGCAGAAAGGCAGGCAAAAAGAGAGAGGGAACAGAGCAGAGAACCCGATGCAGGGCTCGACCCCAGGACCCTGAGATCATGATGTGAGCCGAAGGAAGAAGCTTTAACCCACTGAGCCACCCAGGTGCCCCAAATTATATCTTTTAAACTCCAAGTACAAAACAAAGCAGCATATGACAGTATCTCATCATTTCTCTATCCGTTCCTTTTCCAAATTTTGATTTTGACATGTTGTCTCATCACACACATATACACACACAGTACATAGTATATACTGGAACATGACACATTTCATACTGCATATATATACCGCTCAACAGATACATATAACATTTATATTATGTCATTCATAATCTTTAACTCTGTCCCCATTCTGAACCCATTGTTGCTGCACCCTTAGGCTGATGGTTGCATGGCTGACACGTCTGTGGAATTTTCCTGCTCTTCAGTGCTCCTCCAGCCTTTTCTTCAAAGCAGGGCTATAGGGAAACACTTTCCCTGAGGTTGTCCGCACGCAGAAGCATCGCCCATTTCTTTTACATCAAACAGCAGTCTTCACGTAGATACATACCTGTCTTTACAGAGAAGGCAATCCCGGTTGCCCTTTTATCATTATATATTGTCTGTGTAGGTTGTGACTTGTCCACAGATCACTTACTGCTGGAAGCATATGGGAAGTAATGGGGAAGAGACAGGGCTGTGTTATCTTGTAGATGCAGTCCTCAGTGATGGACCATGATTGTGTGTGTGTGTGTGAGAGAGAGAGAGAGGAGGGGGAGAATGCCATCTGTAGGGCTGCTTACGACATAAAGTCTCTCTCCCATATACTGCCTCGTTTACTGACAGCTTCCTGCACAAATGGGGTATAGATCTGGATGTTTCCGCTTCATTCTTCCTTCGTATCTTCCCCCCATCTCCCCCCCCACCCCCGCCTCCCCGTTATCCTGTTTTGCCAAACAGATCCAAGAAGCTCCCATTGCCAATCCAATTACTCAGTTTTCATTGTTCCCAACAACAGATAAGGGTTATTCCTTCCAGGGTGCCCACCTACTTTGGTGAGTGTGTCCTGCTGCCCGTGTCAGAGATAATGTAGCTGCAGGTGTGCGCTCCCTCTTCCCGGCTCCCTGTTTGATGATCAGTGCGGTCGGCAGCCCTTGAACATTTACTCTGGGGCCAGGTTACAGATGCCTCTTTGTTTCCTCAAGGATGAGGTCTGTGTTCATTTCTTTCTTTCTTTCTCTTGTTTTGGGGTGATTTCCAAGAAGTGAAAAAAGCATACTTGTCTCCACCCTGTTAATCTTAAAACTAGAATTTCATTCCACTGATTTGGGTTTGTAATATTTTAATTACTCAGTTTTAAGTATTTTGCAACTTCTGTTATGGTTTCTTTCATGTGTTTTATATATATATATAAATATATACACATAGATACACACATGCATATATCATATATATACATATAAAATAAGTTTGGGGGCTACTTGTAAAATCATTTCCACTTTTATTTCACTATGGTTAAAGAAATGGTTTTAAGTAATGTGTTAAATGTGTTGATATTCTTTTTGGCCTAGAGACATTGTTCTTTTTCTTTTTTTCTGTAAATATTTAATGTGGGCTTAAAAGTAACAAATCTTTTTAAAAGTTGGGTTCAGAGAATCAGATTGATGAGGCTTGTTAAGTATACCTTTTCAACTTGTGATTATTACTAGTTTTTGCAAACAAGTTTTTTTTTTTTTAGAAAAATGCTTTAAAATGTTCTGAATATAATTATAGATATGTCATTTTCTTTTTGTCCATTACTTCATGTATTTCAAGGCTTATTTTTAGGTTTATACTAATTCCTATTATTGTAGCTTTTTGGCGTAGTTGTATTAATGATTAAGAAACAGTTGCCTTGGGACGCCTGGGTGGCTCAGTTGGTTAAGCAGCTGCCTTCGGCTCAGGTCATGATCCCAGCGTCCTGGGATCTAGTGTCACATTGGGCTCCTTGCTCAGCAGGGAGCCTGCTTCTCCCTCTGCCTCTGCCTGCCATTCTGTGTGCCTGTGCTCGCTCTCTCCCCCTCTCTCTCTCTGATAAATAAATAAAATCTTAAAAAAAAAAAGGAAGAAACAGTTGCCTTATATCCAATGCATGCTGCTCATATTAAAATCCATTACTCAATATTTATGTTGCTATACAAATTTTATTTTGTCTACTATATATTTTTGATCTATTGTTTTAAACATTTTTGTATCATTATGTGAATTTTTCCCCAAACAGTGTATTTAGGAGATGTTTAGAAGTCCAGTCTGAGATTCTTACTCTTTTAATAGTCAAATCGGATCTATTCAAATTTATTCTGATTACTGATGTTATGGATTATTTTCTGTCATTTTATTTTGTATTTTTCTTTAACTGTTTTTTTATTATTTTTTTGATTTTGTAGATTAAATTTTTGAAAACTATTTCATTCTCCTACTGTTTTAAAAGTCATGCTTTGTAGGGATTACCTGGGCGGCTCAGTCAATTAAATGTCTGATTTTGGCTCCGTTCATAATCTCGGGTTCCCGAGATCAAGCCCCATATCAGACTCCGTACTCAGCGGGGAATCTGCTTCTTCCTCTCCCTCTGCTCCTCCCCGTGCTCATACTCTCTCTCTCAAATAAATAAGTAAAGTCTTTTTAAAAAGAAGTTATGCTTTGTATTTGCTTCATTCTTTTTTTTTTAAGTGAAGCTCTTTTTTTTTTTTTTTTAAGATTTTATTTATTTATTTGTCAGAGAGAGAGAGGGAGAGAGAGTGAGCACAGCCAGACAGAATGGCAGGCAGAGGCAGAGGGAGAAGCAGGCTCCCTGCCGAGCAAGGAGCCCGATGTGGGACTTGACCCCAGGACACTGGGATCATGACCTGAGCTGAAGGCAGCTGCTTAACCAACTGAGCCACCCAGGCGTCCCTATTTGCTTCATTCTTTAAGGAATTTTAGTATGCATGTGTTATATATATATATATATATAGAGAGAGAGAGAGAGAGAGTTATATATATATTTATATATTTTATATATTTTATATTTGTTTAACAAAGTTTAGAATTATTTAGTCCATATTCTCATCATCAACAAGGATACGTGATAACTCCTCTAGGACTCCCGGCTTTATGCTGGAAACCCAATTCGTAATTCACTGGGATTATATTTATATTATACAATGCTGAAATCCTATTTCTCTCAGTATTAAAATTTTAGTTCCTAAGTTCTTCAACTCCAGTGCATAATACTGTTTTAAACCTCTAATTTTTAACATCTAAGGATATAATCTTTCCACTCATATTTTGGTTTGCTTTTGTTGTATTTTAAAAAGCATTTATGCATATTTAATGTGTATGTATAGGGGCTTTCTTCATATTCTTGTCCTCGCTCCCTTTCCTTGCGTGTACTCCATGTAATTAACATCCCACTCTCTGGGATTGAGAAAGCCTTAATTTGTAGGACTTGCGCATTTCCATGGGCAAACACTCTCACTGCAGTCAGTGCAAGGTACCAATACAACATGAATGCGCACTCAAAATTCCTGAACATTTAACTATCAACTCTTAAAAGGGTGAGTAAGAGTGACCTAGCTCTGGTACACCACTGTTAAATTATCATGCCATTACACTGTGAGAAACTCTGCTGTTTTAATTCAGTGGAACTGTCATTGGACTCGGGAATGTGCGTTTTTATATACATCCTTGTGGTTCAGAGTCAGTGGACCATACCTTGGCAATCATACTCTTTGGTGTTAACAATAAGGTAGGTTGGAAGAGGCCATAGTTACAGCTAATGGGAAACAATATTTTAGTTGTTGTGGACTGGCATTTTGATTACTCTTTTAAACATCTTTCTCATTAAAACCAAGCTTTACCATGTCACAAAACTCCAGTTTTTATTAACTTCAATTAATAAAGCCACCCTCTCCTGACTTTGCTAGAGATTGAATATTTGTTTTCTCCCAAAATTCGTATGTTGAAACCCAGTCCCCAATTTGAGAGCATTGGGGTGGGGCCTTTGGGAGATGGTTAGATCATGGGGGTGGAGCCCCATGGATAGGAGCGGTGCCTCAAAGAGCTCCATCACTCCTGCCATGCAAGGTCACTGCATGAAGATAGGTGTCTGTAAACCAGAAAGTGCGTTCTCACCACACATCATATCTGTAGGTGCCTTGGTCTTGATTGGACTTGCCAGCCTCCAGAAATAAATTTTCTGTCATTTATATGCTACCTAGTCTATGGTATTTTGTTACAGCAGCCCAAACGTACTAAGACATTGCTTAAACCAAAAACATTAAATATCATCCTTGATTCTTCTGCATCTCTTAACAGTAATCCTAAAACTTATATCCAAGTGTTTTGCTTCTTTCCATTTACATTACAATCACTCTAATCAAAGCTACCATTAATGTTTATCTGTATCTGCACCATCCTTTATTATAACTATTTGCCATGTGAAGCTATTGAGCACTTAAAATATGGCTACTCTAATCTGGGTGTTGTGAATGTAAAATGCACACTGGATTTTAAAAGCTTAGTACCCCAAAAAAAGAATGTAACATATTCCATTAATACATATTGATTGCATGTTGAAATGATAATATATTGAGCAGTTTGGCCTAACTTAAATATATGAATAAAATTACTTTCCCATTTCTTTTTTCCTTAAAGATTTTTGTTATGTATTTTAGAGAGAGAGAGAGAGAGAGCGAGCACAAGAGAGGGCAGAGGGAGAGGGAGAAGCAGGCTCCCTGCTCAGCGGGGAGCCCAACATGGGGCTCAATCCCAGGACCTTGGCTGGGATCATGACCTGAGCTGAAAGCAGATGCTTAACTGATGATACCACTCAGGCACCCTGTTTTTTTCTTTAATGTGGCTGTAAGAAAATTAAAAATTATATATGTGGCTTGCATCTTATTTCTGTTGACCTAAAAGTACTGGTCTAAACTTTTGCAGTAGCTTCCTAGTTTCTTGGCATCCACACACATTTGCCCCTTCCCCACCCCCGTACCTATTGTCTAGTCCCTAGACCATATGTGTTCTTATAAAATTGTGATTGAGATTATGTTACTCCCTGACCCAATGTCTTCCCATTTCATTTGAAATAAAACTGAATCTCGTCATCATCGCCTATTGGTTCATATAACATCTAATCTCAGACTGGGCTTCCAAACATAACTAGCTAAGTTGCCCCTTCTGGTCTTTCGGTTCTCATCAATACCATTCCTGCTTCACGGTTTTGCATTTGCAGATATTTCTACAAAGCCATATCTTTCCCTCAGAGCTTTGTATGACTCACTCTTCCTCATCACTCAACTCACATGCTACCTTATCACTTTTTTTTAAAAATAAAGTTCTTCCATAACCACCAGATATAGAGTGGTCAAGATTTACATTAGGGATAGGGAGCTATATTATTTGAACATGGCTTGTCATGATTGAGGGAGGTTTAACTAGGTAAAATGTTATATATATACATATATATATATATATGTATATATATAATTTTTTCCCCCAATAGAAATTAAGTCCCATGAGAATAAAGATTATGGACCTCACTTCTTGTACATATATGTCTTCAACAAAGATTTGTTGAATGGATGATAGGATAGAGTTAGTCTTGAATTCAAATGTGAACTCCACCATTTATTAGTTAAGTAAAATTGAGAAATGTTCATTATTCTCTTTGAACCTTTTTCTATTTCTCATTAACATAAGATAAACGTCAAGCACAGGTTTGGCCTATAGTTTGTGCTTACTATGTTTTGGTTATTACTAGAATTTTTATTTTTTTATTATTAATAATATTGTGACAAAGGGTGGAAGAATTTTCACAAAGGCAAATGCATGAAACTTATGTGTTGCCATGTGTTGGGACAAGTTGTTTAGGACCTGTTTCAGGAGAGACAGTTGTGTTTTTCTTCTTTCATGGAAATTTCATCTGCTGAGTTTATGATATCGTGTTACTGCTATTTTGGATATACAGTCAAAGACTCTAAAATATTATTTTTTAAGGATTTTATTTATTTATTTGATAGACAGAGATCACAAGTAGGCAGAGAGGCAGGCAGAGAGAAAGGAGGAAGCAGGCTCCCTGTTGAGCAGAGAGCCCAATTTGGGGCTCGATCCCAGGACCCTGGGATCATGACCTGAGCCCAAGGCAGAGACTTTAACTCACTGAGCCACCCAGGGACCTCTTAAAATATTCTTGATCTAAAAATCTATACATTCGATTTTTACTAAAGATATGAACACCTAAGGTATGATTCAGTCATATAAAACATAGCACACACACACATAAACATACCCCTCAAAGCTTCAATTAGGAAAACTATAAACAAGATTAACCTATTGTGCTGTTCAGAAGCACAAGGCATATTACCCATTCTGAAAAATTTAGTAGTAAAGGAAGCTCTTAAACAATACTTAATCCAAACTTATCTAAATATATTTGATTCATAGATTCTTTTCTGTTCTTTTTACTGATTTTCTTACTTTGACTCTGTTGTAAGGGATATCCTTTGGGGAGTGAAGACTTGAGGGTAGTTCTCAAGATTCTGTGAATCCCAAATGCAAAGGAAGTGAAAAAGAAGTAGGCTGAACTTCGTGCAATCCAACTTGGACTTGGCTGATCATAACCCATATTCAGTGCTACTTAAGGCTAAAGTAAAAACTAAAGCAAACAACAGCAATTGAAAACCATGACTTTGTGGCGCCTGGGTGGCTCAGTAGGTTAAGCCTCTGCCTTTGGCTCAGGTCATGATCTCAGGGTCCTGGGATTGAGCTCCACATTGGGCTTTCAGTTCGGTGGGGAGCCTGTTTCCGCACCCCCCCCCCCCCCGCCTGCCTCTCTGCCTACTTGTGATCTCTCTCAAATAAATAAATAAAATCTTAAAAAAAAAAAAACCCAAAACAACAACAATAAAGAAAACCATGACTTTGTGGAAAGTACCCATGCTTTTTACCTTAATCAAAGGAGAAAGCTTATCACAGTGTTTGTGGGGAGGATTTTTGCTGAAGAGCAAATGCCAAGTGATGGCCTGAATCCAAAATGTAACAGCAAGACCAGATATGAGATCAGAACCAGAACCTAAAATCCAAGACCACACAACTGGAGATAAAAGCAGAAGGAAGCAACCCAAGACTTTTGCTTTTAATAGGGTTGGTATGTCAGAGACTTGTGTCTGCTGGTAGCAGAGTCAATCAACCTGAATTTAAAGTATGGGCTCAGAGCAAGCTCATCATTTTAGGCACTTATTTCTCCCTAACATCCAAATGAAATAAATCTTGACTCAGTTGAAATCTATTCTTGTTCACACCTCTTCAGATTAAAAATACAAATTTTAAATAATCTGCCATGAGCCTGTATAATGTCATCTCTTAGCTTTGGCATTTTCAACTTAAATGAAGACAACAGCTTTAAACTTTACTTTGAAGAAGCCATGCACTTAGATGGTTTAAACTACTATCTGAGAAACATGCTCTTATACCTTTGAAACTTTTCAAGCTTGAAAATTGGATATTTCCCAGCTGCTCTCATTTATGACAGTTAATAACAATAATCTTCTAACTTGCTTGGAAATTTTAAGATAGTAACTTTTTATTTTTGAAAGAACTGAACTAAATTTTCTATATCCTGTGCTTCTTGCCTAGACTGAAAAAAAAAAAACAAACAAACAAACAACAAAAGACACTGTAAGAAAATAAGATTTTATTTTGGAATCATTCAACTTCTGACCCAATTTGTACAGAAATTAGTGGGCTCAGTCATTTGAGTAAGTGCAACACTAAGGAAATGTCCCAGATTCAACGTGCTGTGAATCTTGCTCACCAATTTACAGTTGAATAGAAACTCACCCAGAATATTCCTGCTGATAAGATTACTCCTACCCCAGTTTTCAAAGTAGACTTTGATGCTAGGTTTTTTTAATTGATTGTTTTTATTATGATATCCCATCCACCGTTTCTAAATTCTTTAAGCCTGAAGGTTTCCCAGCATTCCTGGAGGACTGATTGGCTTGCATGATGGGGGGGAAATAATTAGTAGCTGAAAATTTCAAGAGAGTGGCCAAGAAAATACTATTGTGGCTTGTGGCACATAGAGTGAGAAATTACGCATGAACTAAATATTCCTTAGACCCATGCACTTGGCTCTTTGTAAAAAGTCTGTTAGCAAAAAAAAAAAAAAAAAAAAAAAAAAAGTCTGTTAGCGTGTGGAAATGTACAAGAAAAGGAAGAGAATATAGAACAATTTGGGATATTGGCTTTGTAATTTTTTTTAAAGATTTTATTTATTTATTTGACAGAGAGAGATCACAAGTAGGCAGAGAGGTAGGCAGAGAGAGAAGGGGAAGCAGGCTTCCTCCTGTGCAGAGAGCCCAATGTGGAGTTCGATCCCAGGGCCCTGAGATCATGACCTGAGCTGAAAGCAGAGGCTTAACCCACAAGAGCCACCCAGGTGCCCCAGATACTGGCTTTTTTAATGAACCCAAGAATGTCTCCTCAAAGACAGAACAAAATAAAACCAAATTGTCATTTTGAGGATATACCCCAGATGACCATTCAAAAGAGTTATTAGTGCCTCTGTTCAGCTACATTCTAAAAGCCAAATGTAGACAGTTACCCTTGCCTACAGCCTCAAGTCCAAAGGAAATTGAAAGCACCAAATAAAGTCTGCATCATCTTTTTTACTATTGTAGGCCTGTGATGTAAGAATCCTCCTAGATTAAATTTGCTAATTGGACACCATAAGCTAAACCTGGTACATATGTAATATGAACAGCCCACTTTTGTGAAACATGTGACATATAAAGAAAAGTATATAAAATATATATGTATGGCTAAAAGATTAAAACAGAATGAACACTTGTTACCCATTATGCAGTTTAATAAATAAGACATTACCTTAAAATCCTCCCCAACTCTCTGTGACCTTCCAAGATTGCATCCTCTTCTGTGGTAGACAGAATAATGAGCCCACAAATATGTCCTCATCCTAACCCCTGAAACCTATGAATATGTTACCTCCCATAGTATAAGAGACTGCAGGTGTGATGAAGTTAAGGACCCTGAGATGAGGAGAACGGAATTATCCAGCCGGGCTCAGTGGCCTCACAGGGTCCTCATAAGAGGTATGCAAGAAGCCTAAGAAGTCAGAGTCAGAAAAAGATGTGATGATGATGACACCAAAGGTTTGATGATACAAGGGATGTGGGCAGCCTCTAAAGTAAGAAGAGGAAGAGGCTTCTCCCTGGAAGCCTTCAGAAAAAACACAGCCCTGCTGACATTTTGATTTTATATTCTGACTTATAGAACTGTAGAAGAACACGGTTTTCTTGTTTTAAGTCACTGAGTTTATGGCAATTTGTTACAGCAGCTGTCAGAAACTAATACACACTTCCTTCTCTGGAGGTAACCACAGTCCTGAGTTTTGTGACAATCACTCATTCTCTTGCTTCTTTGTTTGATTTTTAAAGTTGTTACCACCTATGCATTTGTCTTTAAACAATATGTATAGTAAACTTGCAAGACTGAGTAGCACAATGTGTAAGCTGTATAAGGACAGGGTGATGGCTCTGTTATGTGAGAACTGCACGGAGAAAATAAACTGAGCAGTAGCTCTGGTTGCAGTTCCCTGGGAGTTTACAAAATCTTCTTCTGGGGAAATCAGCAAGAAAGTTCATGAGTAAGGCTTGAGCAACTCAAGACTCCCCAGGCTGGGGCACCTGGTGTGGTTAAAGTATGAGTATGAGATATTTAGATACTAAGTATCTAAATGAAAATTAGAATGTCTGGTTTCTCTCTAAAGATTTGGTTTTTTTCCTGGATAATCTCTGACCGGTCTTGCTGTGTTTACACTTTGGGTCTTCCATCCCACATTAGAGGCTTTTCCAGATATCTGTTGATTCACGGCTGTCTGTTTTGTGAAGAGTAGTGGAGACTAAAACCCTCGTTAGAATCATGCTGAGGTTACTGGTAGTATTGTTGAAGAATAATCTAGGTGGGCATTGGTTTGGGATCCCTTGATGTCTGCATCCTAAGAGAATACGGCTGGATCTCCAAGGAAACATTCTTCCAGTTTCTTGTCTGGGGGTTACAGGTCAGGCTGCCAGTATGTTTGGAACAGAATGGGAGAAGGATGGGGGGAAAAGGACTCTGTTTTCAAAATCCAGCATATAGGTAATTCCCCTCTCTGCATTCATTATGGTGTCCACGTTCTCATCCTTACCTGGCATCCCCCAACCCACAGACTCTCTAATTCAGATCAGCCACAGGATGAATCTACAAATTCTTGAAAGTGGAGGGCGAACAGTTGCTCACAGTGCCAGAACAAGCATGTGAGGATCTATGCGCTTCTCTATCAGCTGCTCAGTCCTTCTGATCTTAGCTGTCTCTCCTTCTTCCCCAGTTCCAAAACACCCTTCCCCAGTTTCAGAAATTCAGATAAAATACACCTTTCCTTGTTCCAAACTTGGGATTTAACTTCCTTGGGTCAGTTAAGTCCATTACCACTGGCCCATCCCTTTCCCAGCTTTCAACAACCTTGTGCTGCTTTTGTCCCTCTTGAGTTTTCTACATCTTTGAGGTGTACATCTTTTTTTTTCTCATTTTTTTATTATAACTTTTAGTGGGATTTTTGAGAGAAAGGAAAATCAGTGTGTCTGTTGAACCTGCCATATATATGTATGCAGGCAAACACACATGTACACACATATGTGTGTAGTGGAATTGGTATTTTAAATATTTTTAAAAAGGATATAACTGAAATGCTGTAGACAAAAATCCGGATATATGGCTTCTCTTGACAATTGGAAAAATTTGCTGACTTTAGTCTCATGACAACAGTTGTAACTGGTCGCCAACAGCCTTTTAAAAAGGAGCAGGTACTCTTCAGTTAAACAGTGTCTCCACCTCTCCTGACTGTCCAACACCTACCACATTTTGTCTCATTCATTCCCTGTACTTAATTGGCTTCCATAGCTCCTGTAGTCAAAGAAAATAAATGATAGCAGCTGGCGTCAGGGATAGCAACTGTGTGAGGGATGGTCTTGGTGACTCTGAGTAAAGCAAATTGTTGTATTTCTGGGTGAAAAATAATTGAGGGTCCGTTAGAGCCATTAAACATTTGTGAAATCAAAGTAGCCTTACTCTTTCTAGGGTAAGAAAGTACTCTTTACAGGAGTACTATAAGTCTGCACACTCTTCACTCTTATAGGAGTAGTAGACTTTCTGCATAAATCCTACAGATTAAAAGCTAAGTGCAAGCAATGATCGTACATGAATTATACAAACAGAAAATGCTCCCTAAACTTTGCATCATGAGGATATCCAAGTGTAATTATTTTTCCATTTCTCACATCAGAGTCTTCTAATTCATACCCCTCCTGACACCACATGTCGCCTGGTATTAAAACATATGTGTGTCATATTTCCCCAAGTAGACTATCAGTTTAACAATGGAAGAGCTTCTGTTTTGTTGGTTGATATACCCCCCAGGGCATAGAACATAGTAGATGCCAAAAGATTTGTTGAATGAATGAATGCATATATAATTCACTTCTTTTAAAATGAATGTGATTGAGGCACCTGGGTGGCTCAGTGGGTTAAAGCCTCTGCCTTCAGCTCAGGTCATGATCCCAGGGTCCTGGGATCCAGCCCTGCATCAGGTTCTCTGCTCAGCAGGGAGCCTGCTTCCACCTCTCTCTCTCTGCCTCTCCGCCCACTTGAGGTCTCTGTCTGTCAAATAAATAAATAAATAAAATCTTATTTAAAAAAAAGAAGAATGTGATTAATACTCTAGGCCAGAGTTTCCTAAAATGTTTCTTTGGAAGACAGTTCTCTGTAATGTACGATGAGAATCGTTCTGTTGATCTTTACAAATTCGGAAAATCTTTGGTTGAACAAAATTAAATGGGGTTCTTTACTACAGGACTTTTCAAACCTTCGGTAGTTTCTTCATTTATCAACAGTATTTTCACACGTCTACCAGCTCTTCACCATGCTACGTGCTTGGATGATCGACAACATCTACACTGATACTGCTGTTGTGGACCCTAAAACCTGGCAATATGCAAACAAGAGGGAGAATGGATGCAATGTTTCCCTTATAATTTATTTGAATACAGTAAATCCCTTTCCAAGGAGCATCTCATGGTACTAGTATTTCATGGAACAACCTTTGGGAAACCCAGCTCTTGCCATAAAAATAACTGTTTTAATTCAAAAACTAGTTGAGAATTTTTATGTGCAATTAGTTCCAGGCCCCGTAGTAAATGGGGACTAATAGATTATAAATAGTCCCAGATAAGGTTCTCCAAACCCAATCAAACTTGCCCAACTCCATTTAAGAAGAAGCAGTGGAAAAACTAGCTCCCACTGGAGACATAAATCAGATCCAAGGGGGAACCAATGACTTCACTCACCATTCAACTTTTGAAGCCAATCTCAGGAGGTGAAAAGTGTTATAATCAATACAGAATATTGTGCAATCAGGACCAAAACACCTAATGGTGTCATATGGGAAGTGGACATTTCTGAAAGTTGTAATAACGCTGTTGAAGATGTTGCTGTGTCTTCCCAGTGAGTGGCATTTTATGGCAAGACCCATCATGACAGATGTTTTTCACATACCAACCCATTTGAATTGCCCAATCTCAAATACCTCAAACTCAACAGAGTGTATTTTGGAGAAATGCCAAATTCTATTAATTAACTTTTATCTCTCTCTTGCTCGTTTTCTCTCTCACACACACACTTGCCCTTTAAAAAAAAAAAGCTATAAAGTTTCAGTAAACCTCAGGAATCTAATGTTTATTTTAATTAGCAATAAGTTTTTGAACAAGAGAACAGACGAGGTATACTATAGTACCATACTAGACTCTTTCCCTACAAGATCAATACTAAAATTGTCATATGATTTTTATTATTTTTATAATTTACTTGTATATTTATTTATTTATTTATTTTGCAAATTGCAGTCTCCATTTGAGGTTAAACTGTAGATATAAGGACACTTTAAGGGTTATGGGCCCTATTTGTAATGTGTCATAAAGATTCCTAATTAAAGTAGGGTGATAATACTACATAAGTTTTTGATTATGACTCCAAAATATGTCAATAAAGCTTCAGGGAGCTCTACTAATAAGACTTTAATAATTCCTAACATTAACCATTGTAAGTTACATTTGTAAGTTAGCACGAGGGGCAAAAGGGAAATACAGAACTGGGTTGCTTTGCTTTAATTACTTATTATTGTATATTCAATTTTAGAAATAGAAACGAATCATTGTTTTAAATGGAAGCCATAGAGCTGAGAATGAAAACAACCCAATAGTTATTGCAGGATTTATGAAGAATAATAATAGTAATGACGTTAAGAAATAATGGACATTTACTGAGTGCCTACTGTGTGTCACACAACTCATATTCACCTTCTGCTAACCTTGACAATGGTCTGGAAAGTAGCTGTTGTTTTTTTTTCTTTAAAGATTTTATTTATTTACTTGACAGAGAGAGAAATCACAAGCAGGCAGAGAGGCAGGCAGAGAGAGAGGGAAGCAGGCTCCCCGCTGAGCAGAGAGCCTGACGTGGGGCTCCATCCCAGGACCCTGGTGTCGTGACCTGAGCCGAAGGCATCGGCTTAACCCACTGAGCCACTGAGGCACCCGAAGGTAGCTGTTTTTATTGCTTCTTTATTAATGGGCAAAGTGAGACTCCGTGGTATTTAGTAAGTTGCTCAATATTTAATTCAGTACAAAACATGGACTGAAGCTCAGTCCAATCTCAAAGTCTTGGCTCTTTCTACTAGGCCGATTTCCTCCTAGGAGGCGGCTGTATTCGAATCTTTGCCTGTCCACTTTAATGGTACTTCACTGAGACCCCACACGCTAGCTGCAGGGGTTTAGACTGGGAGAGCAAGGACCATGGCCCGGTTGCTATCTCTAAGTTAGAAACTGAAAATCATTAGCAAGGCGCTAACCCTGGCATAGAGACCAAACCTTCTTTGGCATGAAGAGGAAGCTTTAAAAAAAAAAAAAAAAAGAAAAAGAAAAAGAGAAAAAAAAACTAAACTAAACTAAACTAAACATTTGATCATAGTTAGAAATAACACCCCATCTCTAAGGAGACTGCTGCCAACTTCTACCCCAGAGCCAGGGCCCAGGTGCCAAGAAGCCAGTGCCTGATGCCTGACCATGACAATGTTATTTTCCTGCAGAGCCGTGCGGGCCTGACGGGATCATCCTGTCACGTGACAGGTCGCCGGCACTGACTTGTCTGAGAATCAGTTGCCAGGGCTGCTCGCCAGCCTGGACAGGTTGAGCCAGGGGGGTGGGTACAGAAGCAATTAAAACACACACTCACGTGCATGTGCTTCATTGCACACGCAAGCGCGCGCACACACACACACACACACCACTACCACCAACCCACTCAAACACCTGTAACTTCATTTGTAATTAATAAATTAATTAAAATGTTCTCATGGGAAAATGCCTTAGCGAAACCATGGGTTTACTGTAATGAAACCCAGCATCAAGAGCTGTACTATAATAATACCAATCATACCAGGAAGTGAGGTTATTGGTTGGTTTTTAACTTAGGGAGAGGGGACTGATACTTTTTTAACTGTTCTGTTTTCCCCCTCTCTCTTTGCACTTTTTGGTTGACTAATGTCTGCTGAGGATATGGCCTAAACTTAATTAAAGGAAAGGGAAGGAGAGAGAGTCCAATAGCAAAAGCTGTATTAATTACAACAGACCCTGTATTATGGCTATTTTCCCTTTAGAATCAAAGCCGAAGCCAAAGTGCACAGTAAAAGGCTTAGAATTGAAGGAATTTTTTAAAAAGAAGAAAGTAATAAGTATTGGACATGTGAAATGGTATAAAAATTATCCGCACAAACCACCCTGTTGGGGTTGGAGAGTAGGAGATGAGCGTACATTTATCTTCAGCTTACAACGCACTCACCCCCACGACTCTCCCACCCACGGGATCACCGACGCCATGGTGATGTACACAATTACCAGTCAAGATACAATTTAAGACCATGTTTTTGTGTCTGGCTTTGGCTACTTGATGTAGTTATCTTGTATCTACATCATTAGTTCCTGTCTTATCGTTTTATTCATTCATTCATTCACAGATATTTGAGTTCCTCTCATTTGCCCAGTCTTTCTCCTCAAGGAGTTACGACCTCAGGCAGGGTCGTAACTTGAATTGAAGGAATTTTTTAAAAAGAAGAAAGTAATAAGTATTGGACATGTGAAATGGTATAAAAATTATCTAAGCCTGCGCTCCTTCAATTTGTTTATTATTAGTCCCTTACTGAGAAGATTGGCCACTGTTCTTGCAGTGGCTGAGGCACCCATGTCAGACCTGTGATACTAGGTGTATGTTCAGGAAATCTTAAGCCTCCCATGTCAAGAAGACAGTCTGATGAAAGAAGCGTGCAAAGGCAGGATGGGAGAGTAAAAAGACCATAAAGACTCCAGCTTCAACTGTGACGTGTCCACTTAGCTAGTGGTATAGGTAAACCTTCTAAGTCTTAGTTTTCTATGGTACAAAATGAGGACAGTTATCACCCATGATGCAGGACTGTTGGGAGTGGGGGGTATCTAACACAATGACGTGATAGAAAAGGGAGCACTCCGCTGAAGCTTTGTCCGTCACAGTTAACAAGAGACAAACGGAAGACCCCAAATTTTATCGTTTTGAAAATTACGTGGATGTGTCTGAGTTTTCTTACCTAGACATCTTTCACCATTTGTAAGATGTGGGATGCACTTCCTCATGTAGGTTTTCACTGGAGACTCAGGTTCTATCTCTAGAAAAGGTGAATGATGATGGTATCTTGCTGAGCAGGGGCAGTGAATCAGAGCTGACGTGTCCAGCATTTCTCAATCGAGCAGGTGCCTGGTGGAACCGTGGCGTCGGAAAGCAGTTCACTGGGCGGTCTGCGGCTGCAGGTCTCCTGACTGTCCCTAACGAGAATGGAACTTTCTTGGGACTCAGGGTCTAAGTATTTGGTGCTTTTAGTCTGCCGGAAATAGATTAAGCCACAGACACTTTGATGATGCAACATTTCTCTTCCTCTTAAGGAATCCAAAATGCCTCAAATTGGAGTTGAGACATCCTCAACCAAAATATCTTCAGTGTGCCTCTGAAAGACAGTCTTTTTGGAATCTTAAGTGACTTTTGTGGAAGTGTGAAATTATCTGAGCAAATAACTGAGAAGTTATTTGATTATTGGAATCTCACAGCGTGAAAAGAGACTTATAATACAGAACAAAAGAACTGTCATCTGGCCTCACACTAGAGTTCTGCCTCTTACAGAAACAAGAACCCCCTTTTTGGAAAATATGGTATTCGTCCCCCATGATAAGAACCTCTAAATTTAATAGATGTTCTCTGAACATATTTAACGTTTTGTGTTGTAGTATTTTTAGGCATATAAATAATTTGGCTCCATGCACTTGACTTATGCTACACATTTTCCATTGATTCCATTTCTTTGTACCTTATTTTTACTGTCGTATCTACCATGGAATGAAGACAAGAGTATAGGAAGGGGAAGTGTGAGAATTAAACAGTTAATAGTCTTTCTCACCAGCTCCTGGGAACAAGAATTTAAATGCTCTGGAAACATTATCTCATTCCTAGTGGACCCTGGAACCACATGGGTTTGAACCGCATGGGTCTGCTTATACACAGATTTTTCTTTTTTATAAATAAAGCATGGCACCATGAGTGTGTTTTCTCTTCCTTATGATTTTCTTTCTTTCTTTTTTTTAAGGGCCTATTCTTTTTTAAGGGCCTATTTCTATCTATCTATCTATCTATTTATTTATTTATTTATTTTCAGCATAACAGTATTCATTGTTTTTGCACCACACCCAGTGTTCCATGTAATCCGTGCCTTCTCTAATACCCACCACCTGGTTCCCCCAACCTCCCAACTCCTGCCCCTTCAAAACCCTCAGATTGTTTTTCAGAGTCCATAGTCTCTCATGGTTCACCTCCCTTTCCAATTTCCCCCAACTCCCTTTTCCTTATGATTTTCTTAATAACATCTTCTTTCAGGGTGCCTGGGTTGCTCAGTGGGTTGGCCCGCTGCCTTTGGCTTGGGTCGTGATCTCAGGGTCCTGGGATCAAGTCCCGCATCGGGCTCTCTACTCAGCGGGGAGCCTGCTTTCTTCTCTCTCTCTGCCTGCCTCTCTGTCTACTTGTGATCTCTCTGTCAAATAAATAAAATCTTTATAAAAAAAAGTCTTCTTTCCTCTAGCTGACTTTATTATAAGAACACAAATATAATACATATAACATACAAAATATGTGTTATTGGGCTGTTTATGTTATCAGTAAGGCTCCTGGTTGATAGTAGGCTGTTAATAGTTAAGTTTTGGGGGAGTCAAAATTTATATGGGGATTTTCGACTATGCAAAGAGTCGGCGCCCCTACCCCCCTGCATTGTTCAAACTACTGCAAAAAATTTAAGAATAACCTGGGATAGAAATTAAACCATCCATGTGTGGTTTCCAGCTCACCTCCTGGCCTTGTCTAAGCCCTCTTAGATTTCTGAGATCAGGCATTCAGAGTCAAGGCTGCTTTCCATGCTTACTTCAAGCTTTAGTATTTTTTTTTTTTTTTTTTTTTTTTTTTTTTTGTGCCTCGAGTTTTATTCTTGGTGTGAACAGGACTTGGGAATGTTCTGCCATTTCCACATCTACAATGGAAACAGCAGCAAAGGCATTTACATTAGTTCAAGGCTTAACTGAAGGGCAGGCCTATGTAGGGGTGTCTTTTTGAAACTCACAGAAAGCCTGGGAGATCACAGATCCTCATTCTGCAAATGAGGAGGCTGAAGAGTAGACAGGAGACCAGAAGATTTCAGTCACTTGCCCAAGGTCCCACGGCTGAGCTGGGAGTCCCATCCAAGCTGATTCCTGACAGCCCTTGTGCACCAGGTGGCTGTAAGCCACCCAGAGAACTGACTTGGGAGGTGCTGCTTGGGCTGGGCTGCAGATGTTTTATTTCCTTCCATTTGCCCAGCTCTGGATTCAGTTTGCAGTCAGATGGAGCTTGGAGGCCAAGAAAACACCCTGAGCTCAGCACCATTGTTGTTTACTCAAGTATGTAAGTGCTCGGGGCAATCCTTTGCTGGAGGCAGGTCTCTTCAGCTCAGATAAGAGAATGGTTAAAGGAAAAAAAAAAAAAAAAAAGAAAAAGGAGCTGCCAGTTCTCAAGGAGAGCCCAGACTTTGGCTGTGGCATCCCTTGATGTTTATGTGAATTTAGAGCACCCGGTTTTAATTTGACACTATCTTTGGGAAATCTAATTAGCAAGTCATAGGGTTTCCGTCTGCTGATTCTTCCAGATAGCAGTTGTGTATACCGTAAACACAAGCAAGAAGACAGCAGCGAAGGAGTCTCAGGTGGGTACAGGCAGGTCCTGGGGCAAGAGTGCTGACTCAATCCGGATGAGTCAGGTACGCAGGCAGAGGACACCCAGGCCTGAGCTAGGCCCAAGGCTCAGGAGAAGCCATGCGGGAGAGGAAACAAGCCCTGTTTGAATATAATTAGTGTAAATGAGCTGCATTGTCATTTTCACTGTAGATCTTAAGGGGCTGAGGTAGAAATAATGGAACCCTCCTTCTGTAGTGACTGTTGATTTAAATTTTCATACTCAGCAGTTATCTTGTGATTGTTTTGAAAAGGGCATCAGCATAAAATATGTATTTTTTTAATGTATCCTTTTGGAACTGTAGAGCAGACTTTGAGGCAGGTAAGCCTCGGGATGCTACTTAGTTGCCCTACCTTCTGGTTGCGTAAATGACGTAACATCCGTGAGTCTCCAGGTTTCCTCATCTGAACAAGTGGGATTGAAAGGTGTCTTCCTGGGGCACCTGGGGGGTGCAGTGGGTTAAACATCTGACTTGGGTATGGGTCGTGATCTTCAGGTTCTGGGATCAAATTCCACATCATCATCATCATCATCGGGTGTCTCTGGCTCAGCGGGGAGTCAGCTTCTCCTTCTCACTGTCCCTCTGTGCTCACTCCCTCTCTCTCTCTCTCTCAGTAAATAAAATCTTAAAAAGAAAGAGAGAGAGAAAAGAGAAGTATCTTCCCCACCTGGAAGATTCCAGATGTAAACCCGTTAGGTGACACATAGGATTCATTGACTTTTGCTATCATTGTTCATTAAGTGTTATTAGTGTTTATTAATGGTAAACTTGGCCCCTTTCCTTTGTCGTATGTCTCTTCTATATCAAATGCTTGACACACATCATTTTTATTTCTCATGAGAAATCCTGTAAGATATGTTTGAAGAAATGGTCAAGTTTGTGTCTTTTTTTTTTCTTTTCAGCAAGATCTCTCAGAACATTTTAAACTCTAATATCCTACGGAAAATGCAGAACCTAAAAAGGGATCACATAAGTAATGCCCGTATGTGAGTGTTTTATTGACAAAGACATCAGACAAGAAAAAAAAAAGTCTTAACTTTCAATCTTTACAAAGTTTCTCCTATTGTAAGATACTCTATTAGTTATTTAATGTTAGCATGCAGCTAGTAGTTCAGAAAGATATATTAACTTGTAAGCAAATCAATCAGAATAGTTTTTAATGCATATAGGATGATTTGAGAGAATAAGGGGGGAAATTATAAATGATGTCTTTGTAAATTAGACCTTTACAGATCACTTTTAAAAGTTAGTATGATGATCACAAACATTCAAAGTGAACATCACCTTTATATGATTCAAATGGGGCCACATGGCGTGTGCTAAAACTCCCAGTAACATGAACGTGTAAGGATGGAGTCAACATTCTTATAAAAAGGTAAAAGTCAGGTGCTTTGAGAAATAATGTGATAAATGTCTCAAAAGATTTTTTAAAAGAAAAATCCTATTGTTGAAGGTTTTGAAAGAAAATGGTTTTGTGAAATATAAGTGGAAATGAGTTATTTCTAGTTTAACTTCATTTAATATGGGGTTATAAATGTTATTAATGACTTAAAATAAGTTATCTTTCTCCTTAAAAAAAAAAAAAAAAAACCTTTTCTTTTTTAAGAATCTTTATTGGGGTGCCTGAGTGGCTCAGTCAGTTAAGGATCTACCTTTGGCTCAGGTCATGATCCTAGGGTCCTGGAATTGAGCCAGGCATCTGCCTTCCTGCTCTGGGAGCCTGCTTCTCTCTCTCCCTCCTCCCCTTCTTCCCCCCTCACCCCCACTGGTGCATGGTCTTTCTCTCTCTCAAATAAATAAATAAAAATTTTTTAAAATGAATATTTATTAACATATTTTAGAAGATGCGTGGGTATTGAACAGTATTTGCTGAAAGCAAGCTACTGAGCTAGCTGTCCTTATGGATATAAATGTTAGATACCACTGCTAACTTCAAGAAACTTACAGAATAGTAGGAAAGATATGGCATATTTTAGAAATAGCTATTATATCTGATAGGAGGTGACAAAGCCAAAGGAGAAGTTATAACTGAACTATTTCAGGAATTCACTGAGATTTCAAAATAAACCACAAGTCTGAGGTCTAATAGGTTACTTTCTGTGTGTTTATTTTTTGTCTTTTGTCTGTTTCTTTGGTTGTTTGAGGTTTGAGGTTTAGTGAAGAGAGTAAGTAAGGGTGACTTGAAAGTTAGCCGTGTCACACTGACTGTGTCAAAGAGGTCCCTTGAAGTGGGTTTAGGTTTAAATGTGTAACTATAGCCATCCCAAATCCCCCAAATCAAGCTATGGTGGCCAGTTTCATATCTGTTATCCTTTCCAGGGTGTCAGATTCTCCTGACATACCTTCATTACTCTCAAATAATGTTAAAAAATTATGTAGAAGAAATGTGGGTGTCACTCTTCAGGCCAGGGAATAGAGGTGATTCTGAAAAGATAGACTGTTTAGGTCAATAAAAGAGGTATTCAATGTCTTTGTGCCTCCAGAGGCTTCCTTCTGCCACCTCCATCTATCCATTTTATGTTTCGGCCTCAGAAGAAGTAGCGTATGGGTGGGTAATAGATTAGAGCCTCTACTCAGAGAAAGAATCTTGCTCTCAGCAGCTTTGGAAAGACCCCTGGTCCATCTCAACATCCTTAGAAACTTAGAAATTCCATTTACTAGTGCTTCTACTTCCTCTTTTGGCCCATTATGGTGATAAACTTTTGTTTCCCTGAAACTGAGTTAAGTTTAATGTATGTATGTATGTATTTTATACATCTTGCTTCTTCATTTAAATACTTCCTTCTGAGGCATTACAAATTGATGCATATGCACAGAGATATTTTAAGCATATTATCTAAAGAACCACCAGAAAATGGGGGCAGTTGAGTTAAAATTAAGCATATTATACTGTTTTCTGGCCTCTAAAGTTTTGCAAACAATCATAAAAACTGTCACCTGTGGGGGCACCTGAGTGGCTTGGTTTGTTATGCATCTGACTCTTGGTTTCGGCTCAGGTCAGGATCTCAGGGTCGTGATCTCTGAGATCAAGCCTTATGTCAGGCTCAACACTCAGCAGGGAGTCTGCTTGGGGTTCTCTCTTTCTCTCTCTCTCTCTCCAAAATAAACAAATATAAAAAATCTTAAAAAAAGAAAACAAAAACAACCCAAACAATTATCACCTGTGGCTCTAGGTAAAAGAATTATCCTGAAATAATTAAATCTTACTTGGAAAACAATTAAAGAGACAATTAGTACAGGTAGGTAAGTCCTTTATGCTTTTTACTATACTGATGATGACTTTGCACAAAGCAAAAAAAAAAAAAAAGTCAGTGAATACGTGAGCTGATACACAGTTCTAAGTTCAAGTGTACATGATGCATGAAGAAGTCAGTTTATTACTTAACGTCCAGATCCAAATAACTGGTTTGAATTTTCTCACTGACAGCCAACTAGTTGCAGTAACAGAGGCATGAGCTGGAGTTCTCATGGCTAGATCAAGCTTCTTTGCTCTTCACCTATAGCTAACCTCAGATAGAATTTCATTCCTCTCTTGGCTGTGAACTCTCATGATGAATCAAGGCTATAATGCATCTGCGATTTTTTTTTTTTTTTTTAAGCATTACAATTTTCACTGGATGCAAGGAGATGTATTTTCTTTTCTCCCAAGCAAATGTATGACATCTGGCCATTTTCCCCCTGTTGAAAAGGCATTCTGCCATGGCTGGGCCACGATCGCACCGTTGTTAAACAGCAGGGATTATCAGGCAGGACAGTATTAAGTGGTATTTAACAGCAAGACCAAAGTTCTCTGTCAAATGCCTGACTTAGGACTCCTTGACTGTTAGCATCGAAGCCCCGAGACCTTTTGCACGGGACCATTTTTCATCCTGACAACAGACCACTGTGGCTGTGCAGGGTTGCTTTGCTGGAGCTGACAGCCAAGTATTTCTGTGGCAGAAATATTGCCACAGAGTAGGGGATCAGGGGTAGAAGGGAGACATTTTTATCTCCTTTCACTCCAAGTGCAATGGCATTCCAAGCAGTAGGTGTCCCAAGTCAATGACTGGTTAATCTATTCAGTATGATCCCTTGTCTAGTCATAACAATAGGGGGGTAGAGGGCAGGGGAGTGTGGAATATCGGCCTCACAATGTGATTGTCTAAAGTGCACATTACCTTCTCCGTCTTTTCCAAGCACATTCTCATTGACATAGGCTGGTGAGGGTGACCACTGAGACTGTCAATTTAAGTGCCATTCTCTAAAAGGTTTTTTATTGGGGGAGGGGAGGGGGAGAAGGAGAGGTGTTTGACAGGTCCCCAAAGTTCAAGCCCAGCCATTTTTATGACCACAGTAAGACATCAGTTATGGAACTTATGATATGATGGGTGCAAAGGCAGGAAATAAAAGAAAGAACTTAATGAAAGTTTAATCTTCTGGGGAATTTGTGCCCCTCCGAGGCATAAATCGAGTGACCTAAATCTAAATTTCCCTGTCAAAGGCTGGCATCAAGTTCATGCACATTTTACAGCTATTCTAGAAAGGAATATATATTTTTTAAAATAACTATTTCTATTCTTAAGTGAGAACCTGCCATTGCTGATGGAGGCTGGGAAGTGCTCCCAGTAGATTTATTGGAGACATTATTGCTTCTCTGTATAGCGTGCATTATAGCAGAGTTGTATGAGTGTACTTTGCAGGGCAGTCATCTGATCTGGATTTAGCTATCAGTACGGTTGGTACTTGATTGGGTGAGAAGTAAAAAAAAAAGAAATCTTTGGGAACTGTCCCATCGAGCTGCCCTTTTTTAGATCTGGGACACTAGATTCCTACCAAGGTCCTATTAACACTGGTTCTTGGGTGAGATGTGGCTCACACTGCCTGTGACCTCTGAGGCAGAATACAGACTGACTGGAGGTCACGTGGCCAACCCTGGCCTGACTTTCCAGGACTCCAGGAATGAAAAGAGTGTTTTTGGCGAGAGTAGTAAAGCAGCGAGAATGGCAAAGATGGGGAAGCAGGGCCGAGTTGGGTGCATAGATGCCCTTAAGAGATTCCATGGCTATTTTCCTGACAGTAGCTGCACGTGATAGGAAACCTGCGCTCATGAAAGTCAGGAAGTCCTGCTCGCTTCAGTCTTCATAGTGTGTGCCCCATCGACCCCAACACATTGGGTTCTCGGTCAGAGATGACATTGGGAGACCTTACACTTTGTGGGTAGACATCTTCCAATTGATGAGTTCACTTCAGTAACAAGTCATGAGCTAACTAACTTCATACACACGCTGTGTCTTGGTTGGGCACAATAAGCATTCTGTCTCTCTGGGATATACAACATATTTGTAGAAAGGATATTAACACTCTATGACAGAGGCAAATACGTCTCTGACGTATGCAGCAAAAATAAAATAACATCAACATTTAATTCTTGGAAGAGTGGCAATAGTAGTTGCTTTCAGATTGAGTACAAATGATTAAATCACCAAAGGAGGGATGTCTGGGTGGCTCAGTCAGCTGAACGTCTGCCTCCAGCTCAGGTTGTGCTCCTGGGGGTCCCAGGGTCCTGGGGTCCTGGGGTCAAGCCCTGCGTGGGGCTCCCTGCTCAGTGACGAGTCTGCTCTTTCCTTTTCCTCTGCTTTCTCATGTTCTCTCTCTCTCTCAAATAAATAAATAAAAATTTTAAAATATCTCCAGAGGAAAGGACATTCTCTATTTAGGTCTTTTTTCACCTATGAGGGATTAGTTATGTTGTAATGAAAGAGAAGCTAAAGGAAACATCCAACAGATTATTGTTTTTATTTTTATTTTTATTTTATTTATTATGTTTAGTTAGCCACTGTAGAGTACATCATTAGTTTTTGGTGTGGTGTTCAGTGATTCATTAGTTGCATATAACACCCAGAGCTCATCACCACGTGTGCCCTCCTTAATACCCATCACCTGGCTACCCCATCCCCCACCCCCTTGCTCTGAAACCCTGAGTTTGTTTCCTGTGGTCCACAGTCTGTCATGGTTCATCTCCCTCTCTCATTTCTCCCCCTTCAGTTTTCCCTCCCTTCCCCTATGATTCTCCGTGCTATTCCTTATGTTCCACATATGAATGAAACCATATGATAATTGTTTTTCTATGCTCCACTTATTTCAGTTAGCATAATCCCCTCCAGTTCCATCTGTGTCAATGTAAATGGTGGGTATTCATTTTTTTCTGATGGCTGAGTAATATTCCATTGTCTGTATATACCACTTCTTCTTTATCTGTTCATCTGTTGAAGGGCATCTCGGCTTCTTCCACAGTTTGGCTACTCTGGGCATTGCTACTATGAACCTTGGGGTGTGTGCGTCCCTTCTTTTCACTACATCTGTATCTTTGGGGTAAATACCCAGTAGTGCAATTTCTGGGTCATAGGGTAGCTCTCTTTTTAACATCTTGAGGAACCTCCACACTGTTTTCCAGAGTGGCTGTACCATCTTGCATTCCT
Source organism: Mustela nigripes (assembly GCF_022355385.1). Lineage (NCBI taxonomy): Eukaryota > Metazoa > Chordata > Mammalia > Carnivora > Mustelidae > Mustela > Mustela nigripes. Next base: position 8,954,733 of record NC_081572.1, read on the forward strand.
ACCAACAGTGTAAGAGGGTTCCCCTTTCTCCACATCCTCGCCAACATTTGTTGTTTCCTGTTTTGATAATTTTTGCCATTTTAACTGGTACAAGGTGCTATCTCATTGTGTGTGTGTGTGTGTGTGTGTGTGTGTGTGTGTGTTTAAGATTTTATTTATTTATTTGACAGGGAGAGACACAGCGAGAGAGGGAACACAAGCAGGGGGCCTGGAAGTGGGAGAAGCAGGGAGCCCAATGCGGGGCTTGATCCCTGGCCTAGTATCATGACCTGAGCCAAAGGCAGATGCTCAATGACTGAGCCGCCCAAGCACCCCTCATTGTGGTTTTGACTTGTGTTTTCCTAATGACTAGTGATATTAAGCATTTTTTTCATGTGTTTGTTAGCTATTTGTATATCTTCTTTGGAGAAGTGTCTATTATTGTTTTTTAAGCTCAATTCGGAAGCCAGTATAAAGGTAATAAAATGCACACATCCCAAAAAAGAAAAAAAAATGCTTGTGACATCAGTTTAATTACCTATGATTACAAAATAGTCTGATTTAGGCTGCTAAGTCTTTCCTATGAATCATTTCATCACTAGAAAGAGGAATGTAGACTCAAGTCAGGTCCTTGTTGTACTGTTTATAGGCAACTTTATTAAATTATTAAATATTAAATGAGATCGTGCCTTTCAGGGTTATTGGCATATAGTAACTATTAAATAAATGCAAGCTCTTATCATCGGTAGTAATAGCAAAGGTAGCAACAGTTATTTGCATGTGAAAATGGAAGGAGTTGCAAACGAGAAAAAAAATGACAACAATGAATATCTGTAATTAATTTTGTCTCTACAGCACACTAAATGTTTTCTTAACTTGCAAACCTTCTAGCTGATTATGAAATTGAGCAAGTGTCTTCACTTGTTTTCATTTGTTAATTTAAATAAAAACAGTCTTATCTTTAAAGCATTTGAAGCCGTATGAATTATAGCTTCCAAACTGGATTTTCAGCCTTCCTAACACTTCAGTGCATATGTAGAGATGCGTTAGACCAAGTGCTACATGGTCTAGCACCATAACCAGCATTTGGTCAAAACCAAGATAGAAGCCAAACTTAAAGATCACTGCCACAGAAATGACTTCTGGGATATGAAGATACATGTGACATTTTAATAAAAATTCCCATTCATTTCCTATTTTATTATTTAAAATTATAATTGTCAAATGGGTGTGTGTTACATTATATTGTAGGAACAATTACTATTTCTTGGGATTGTCAATTCTTAGATCTTTAAAAAAAATTTTTTTTAAGATTTTATTTATTTGAGAGAGAGCAAGAGAGAGCAAGAGTGCGCGTGTATGCCCCTGCGCAAGCTGGCGTGGGAGGGGCAAAGGGAGGGGGGAAACAAACTGTACTAGGCTGAGCACAGAGCCCAACTCTGGGTTCTGTCTCAGGATGCTGAGATCATGACCTGGGCAGAAACCAAGAGTGGGTCTCTTAACTGACAGCCACCCAGGCACCCCTTAAAATTTTTAAAAAAATTTTAAGGGGTGCCTGAGCCACCCAGGTCCACCCCCCAAACCCCAGAAATGTTTTAACTTAACAGCTGAGCCACCCAGTCACCCCTTAAAACAGTTTTAAAGGGTGCCTGGGTGGCTCAGCTGTTAAGTGGTTGCCTTTGGCTCAGGTCATGATCCCAGGGTCCTGGGATTTGAGCCCCCACATCAGGCTCCCTGCTTGGTGGGAAGCCTGCTTCTCCCTCTCCCGCTACCCCAGCTTGTGTTCCCTCTCTCTCTGTTCTCTTTGTCAAATAAATAAATAAAATCTTTAAAAAAATGTTTTTAAACAATTTATAGTTAGATACATTCTTATTTTCAAATGATGCGTTTTTATTTATTTATTTATCTATTTTTAGATTTTATTTATTTGTTTGACAGAGAGAGATCACAAGTAGGCAGAAAGGCAGGTGGGGCGGGGGCGGGAGGGGTTGGGGGAACAGGCTCCCCAGTGAGCAGAGAGCAGGATGCGGGGCTCGATTCCAGGACCCTGGGGATCATGACTTGAGCTGGAGGCTTTAACCCACTGAGCCACCCAGGTGCCCCTGATGCATTTTTAAAATGTTGGTGACTTTTATTTGATAACCCAGGGTATAATACAAGTCTTTAGTATCATGTTTTCTTGAAGGAACTTTGTTCTTAGGATTTATGGCTTATATAAATATCAAAAAACTCTTTCTCTTCAACTACTGAAAATAGTTGACAGCCTATACATAATTATTTCAACATTTATTTTTTGTTTGTTTACCAATTTAACCACTTGGTATTCAAAACTAAACAGAATAGCCTCCTTAAATTGCTCTTGTAAACCTTGCGATTTCAAAGTTTGAATAAGTAGTTAAAACAAAATGTGGGTACCTCTTTTTCACTCTAACATTTTCTTCATTTTCTATGTTCTTTGTATTCTTAACTCTATCTGGATGAAAAATGATTTATTATTGATATTGAACATGGCTTTTTGTTATTTTTTGCTTTTCCCCCGTTTTTATGTTTTCTTTAGACTGTAGTTTCTCCTTGCATTAATTTTTTAAGGGGAAAAGTTGACTTTTTTTAGTTTTTCTCAAAAGATTTCAAGAAATTCCAAAATGGTAGCTTTACAAAAAATTTGGTGAACTAAACTTAGTTAATTCACTGTGTGTTAATGTTGAATGTTTAATATGTATTAAAGGGTAGTTTTGTTTGATGTTAGGAATGCTAATATAAGATAGAATTCCTAGTACTTTGCCTTGCATTATTATTTAAATTTTATGAACATTTGATAACATCACAAGAAAATGTTTTATTACATTTTCTAGTTAATGATTTTTCTTAATATTTGTATTAAATAACAATTTATAATTTTTATGTTTATAGATTTTTTTTCAACTAGTAGAATGCGTTAATTGCCTTTGGACATTGTAGTACTATCACAATCATTAAGCAATAAATGGCTTTAGCTTAATAATAAATGCACATTATACTTAAGCTAACTGAATTTCCACTTATAAAATACTTAAAAAGAGATTTTACTCCAGTTTACATCTAGAATGAATTCTCTGATGTACTGATTCTGAAATTGGGATGATTTCCTGCCTCTGACCACCGCCCCCCACCAGAAATCTGGCAATGTTTGGAGACATTTTTGGTTGTTACAACTGGGGAGGGACCTAGAAACTGAATCCTCCAGTTAATCTTACTGTAACAAGACCCTTCATCAGCTAGCCTAGTAGTTCTCAACTGGTGGTGGTACTTCCTTCCACCCCCAACCCCAGAAATGTTTTAAAATATAAATGACTTTAGTTGTTGAGATAATTAGAGAAGGGGACATGGCCTGTGGATGGTGGGCAGGGACAGGGTTATCATCTCTCCCATACTGTGTGATATAATCACACAATAATGAAGTGTGGTCTTGCCCAGAATAGCAATGGTGTGTTCATAAGAGAATCACTAGTCTAATCAACAGATCAATAGGCCTGCTTACACACCCTTAGTCTACTCAGCCGTGGATCTGTTCAGGATGATGTTGGTCTTTAATTGTGCTTAGGACTCCGTTGTGCTCAGGGACAATGATTAGAGCAGTTCTCCATGGAAGGGTCTGTGCATCTCTAAGGCATCATAGCATAACATAGCATAGACACAGGTAGTATTGAATGCAGACTTCATGAAGAAAGCTTTCACAAAATTTTTAAGTTTTCACAAAAACTTACACACCTGTCATATTAAGCATCATATTAAGGTTTTTATATCTTTTTTACTGTTTGATTTCCTATACAGAACTATAGTATCAACACTGCATTGTTTTAACCAGTACTTTAAGGATGGCTAGCTAACAAGCGAATCACTTTAATTTGCAATACAGACCCTAGGAGCTGTTAGTGTGTCAAACATACTAATTATGACTGTTCTTTTCTCAGATAGCTTTTTAAAAGTATCAGCTGTATCAACATTGGAGGAGTTTATATTAGAAATAACCTTAAATAGGTGAAATGAATCCTAATTTCTAAGATTGTGGATTGGTGCTGCCTTTCCTGAAAAGGGAATAAAAATCTGGTTAATATAGTGGATCCTGGAATGCATGGGTGGCTCAGTGGGTTAAACACCTGCCCTTGGCTCACGTCATGATCCCAAGGTCCTAGGATCAACTCCCCGCATCAGGCTCCTTGCTCAGTGGAGAGCCTGCTTCTCCCTCTCCCTGTTTCTGCCTGGTACTCCCCCTGCTGTGCTCTGTTTCTCTCTCTCTCTGACAAATACATAAAATCTTAAAAAAAAAATGTAGTAAATCCTGTGACCATCACTTAATTGAGAATTTTCCAATCAGGCCAAAGATTGGGTGAATCTAGGTACTAAAACATTGTCTCATCTATCTTGAGAGAACCTTCGTTCACAATAGTTCACATGTTAGAGAGTGCCTAAAGGAAAAGCAGCCACATCACAGAGCTTTGGAGAACAGATTGGATGGCAATACCTACCTCTGATTGCTAACACTCAAAGGTTTGGATGTCTGGAAGATTTTAGTCCGATTAATTACAAAGTAACATACCACCTGAACATGGGGCTGTAAGCCCCACCAGCTCTCATAGTAGAAACCAACTGAGTCCTACCAGGAAGACCCAGTCTAAACTGGTTTATATTCCTCTGTGTTTCTCTTACTCAGTAGAGGCAAACTTTTGGATGGCAGTCAGTTTCCTGTATATTTCATTCATTCAGTAACATTCTTTACTGTGTCTGCAATGTGCCAGGCACTGTGTTTGCTCTTCTCCATCTGCTATCAAATTCCACCCTACAAATAATGGAGAGAACTGGATTGCCTTTACACCTGGTATGGATGAGGAAACACACTGAAAAATTATAAGTAATTTGTAGGGGTGCCTGGGTGGCTCAGTTGGTTAAGCGACTGCCTTCGGCTTGGGTTATGATCTTGGAGTCCTGAAATCGAGTTCCACATCGGGCTCCCAGCTCCACGGGGAGTCTGCTTCTCCCTCTGACCTTCTCAGCTCTCATGTTCTCTCTCTCTCTCAAATGAATAAATAAATCTTAAAAAAAAAAAAAAAGTAATTTGCCTAAGTCACAGTGACTGGCAGAGATAGCATTAAGTGTAGATTTTATGAAGAAGAAAATCCCACAATTAATTTCTCAAAAATAAAAAAACCAAAAAATAAACCAACCTTTAAAAACTAATAGAGGGGGGAGCCTGGGTGGCTCAGTCGTTAAGTGTCTGCCTTCTGCTCAGGTCATGATTCCAGGGTCCTGGGATCAAGCCCTGCATTGGGCTCCCTGCTCAGCGGGAGGCCTGCTTCTCCCTCTGCCTGCTGCTCCCCTTACTTGTGTGTGTGCTCTCTCTCTCTTTCTCATTATCAAACAAATAAATAAAATTAAAAAAAAAAAAGCTAATAGAGGTTGAGGTCCAACACGGTGCCTCATATTTAATTGGCACTCAATAGGTTATTAATAGATGCTTTAATACAATTTATATTCTAAACTTCTGAGTACACAAAAAGACTCGAGCACCTAGCTCTTTGTCAGGAGTCAGGACAGTTTGCTGTCCAGGTACTCTTGTGGTTCGGGACCTGCATCATGGGGATAATCCTCAGGTCTAGTGGTTTCTAAGCTGAGATCTGAGAAACCAGTGTCCTGAGGGAACTCAGAGAAAGGCAAAGAGAAGCCATTCCGGCAACATTCTGTGACCACTGACCACCTCACTACAGCTTTGCTTCACCCTGAGTATTTTTCCTTAACTTCTGAAAAACACATACATAAAAGTACTCTATTTTGGAAAGGAAATTCCCAGCCTTAGAACAAAAAGGGAGGCATTCAGTTAGATGACTGATAATTTTACCTTAGGTCTAAACAGTTTGGTGCTGAGTAAAAATTAACTGTCACAAAGAAAGAATTATCATAGAACGATAACATTAATTTATTTCACAGATAAAATTAATCTATTACACACACACACACACACACACACTTCACAGTCTTCACTCAAGACGTCTTCAGAACACCTGTTGGAATAAAAATGTATACAAGCTGACAAGCCTCTGCAGGAGAGAGAAAAGATTATGAAATAAAACTCTCCGGAGCCAAAGGAGAGACTTAAAAGTAGCGCTAGAGATTGGCCAGAATGTCAACTTCTTCAGGAAGTGATTAGCACAGATATTATCATTTTCTTGGGGCAAGCCGTACATCTGGGCAGCCCAAACTCCATAAATCAACAATGTAACCAGAGTTGGGAATTCCATTAGCCCTTGATTTCAAGGGGGTTCTCGTTTTTAAAAACGTAGCTGAAATACTCATGAAAAACAATCCTCTCTGAAACGTGTGTGTGCACATGGAGTCAAGCATTAAGAAAATGAGCACCGCTCACTGCGGCAGCCCGTGACAGCTTATGTGGCAGAAAAATCACCAGCGGTGGCTGCTTTTGTGGTTCATAGCAAAGCACTTGGTTTTACCTGCGCCAAAGACTCTCCGACAGTTCTTTTGAACTACCTTCAACTGTTCCTCCCTCTATCAGGAAAAGTCAGACTTGAAACCTTGCATACCCGTCAGGGTGGAGGGAATCCCGAAATTAGAGAAATATGGTGGTTTTGTTTTGTTTTGTTTTGTTTCCCATCTCCCTTCCCCCAGGGCAAGGCGCTTTATCCAATACACGAAAGACTGACATTTCCTGTCTCTCCATCCTTGTTGATACGTGTGCCCAAAATCTACGGAGGTTTCCAGACTCTTAATTTGTTGAACAGCCTGATTCTAAAAAATTAAAAGTGTTTGGGTACATTCTAACTGGTTACAATGGAATCTATCTCTTAATTCCTCTTTCGGAAAAAGCTCAATATATTACAGGAGGCAATTTATAATATGGGCTATTTTCGGTAATTTGTCAGCTATAGAAATGAGTGCCATTTGGTTTGCTTTGACTCTGTAAAAATAAGTTGTGATAGTGTCTGTAGAATCAGAATGGGGTCCTGTTCTTTGAAATGTCCTTGGCACAGATAGGGTTTTGTTTTGTTTTGTTTTAGGGTACCCAAGTTGTGGAGGAAGCCAAAGGTGTGAAGGATAGCATGAAGTAGCAGAGACAGGAGTTCGAACAGGGGAAGGAGAAAGGGAAAGGCCTTAAAAATCAATTAAGGAATGCACATAACTTCCTTAGGATTTTCTAAAATATTAAAAATTGTTTTTATCATCCCTTGTGAAAATTCTTTCCATTACTGTTTGCTAATTGGCCTTTGGAAAAGAGTCAGTCTCTAAGCATTTTGATGAGTCCAGTGGTCATTTTATAAGTGCTATGTGTTAAATTTCAGAGAATTAGAATTGTTCCAAAGAGAGGGCAAGCAACCGACATGTGGATTTGGATGGAAGTTATTTTGAATTTCCGGAAAAATATATTTTGGGTGGCAGCTGATTTGTTTCTGTTAATTCATAAATAGATCAGAGGTAGAGAGTCATGTCTCATTTGATTCTGTTTTCAAAGCTTTAGAACCCTCACTTGGAAATGAGAGAATTGATAACTTGACTATTTACATGAAATAATTTCAATTCTTTAGCTACTTCCGAGGTTCCATTTGACACTTTGATTTCATGTCTAGTAGAAACTGAAATTCATATGTAAATCGAAATAAAAATGTCACATGGAAAGTTGGGATACATACGCACATAAGAACCACAGATGAAAAGGATTTCAAGGTTGGGACACACACACACAAACACACACAAACTTATATGAACCACAGATGAAAAGGATTTTAAGGCATGTGGATCTCTTTAGAACTTGTTTTCATGAGGTGCAGATAGAAGTCTTAAGATTTTATTTCATTCTGCTGCATTACTATTAAAGAAATTTGCCATTATTACCATTTTTATAGTCTCCAATCTCCAGATTTTCCAATAGAAATGCAGTAATCACTGCCCCCAGTTGTATTCAGTTTACCGGGAGTACCTCATTTTGCACAATCATCTCAGGGGCCCTGGGTAGAATTATAAAGCATGTAGACATGACTTCTCTACATTTATTATAACCAAGTACAGAAGCTGAAAACTCTATTTAGGCATATAGTTTTTCTTCCCAAAGAAGAAAAGCACTGCATAGGATCTAGGTTAACTTCTTAAATTCACTACTGGTTTGGTTTGACCTCTGATCTATCTAGAACTATAACTTTGTACCCTGCTGTATGCAGCTCCCATATTAGAGTGCCCCACTTTGGGATTTTGTTTAAAATGTAACATAGTTGTTAAGAGCACATGTGCCAAAGCCCAAAGGCCAGAACTTCAGACTCTGGTTCCACCACGTTAGAGCTGTGAACTTGGCAAGATCTTCGAATGAATGAATATTATTAGAGATTATTTTTTATTTTTCATAAATAAGTTATAGTGCATAACTTGTATAAGTTATATTTAGTAGATTTTCTGTTGTTAAAAGACCCTAAAATAATTAGATACTAAAATATTTTTTAAAGATTTTATTTATTTGTTAAAGAGGGAGAGGGAGCATGCACAAGTAGGGGGAGTGGCAGGCAGAGGGAGAAGCAGCCTCCCCGCTGAGCAGGGACCCCCCCCCCATACAGGGCTCCATCCCAGGCCCCTGGGATCATGACCTGAACCTAAGGCAGATGCTTAACCGACTGAGCCACCCAGGCATCCCTAGATACCAACATCTTAATTTTAGGGTGTGTCTATGTGGAAAAAGTAAATAAATGAATAATTAGTTAATTAGGTCAATGAGGAATATTGATCTAGAAATTCAAATTCAAATCTAGAAATTCAAATTCTCAAATAGCCATTTTTCCTTGGCTTACAGAATTTGAGGGCAGGTAAATGTTCAGTCAGTGATGAACAGGTACTTACTGAGTATCCAGTACAAACACCATTGTCTTTTATGGACTATGGGAGAGAAATATAATGATAAAAGCATGGTAGTTGCTTCATTCTGTCAGGCACAGTCTCTTAGGGAATATAATGGCAGCACACAAGAGTGGCCACAGGTCACTCACCATGATCTTTCTTCCAACTGGGTGAGAGGAAATGTCTTCCAGATTAGAAGCCTTGTGCTCCACCACAGACCTTCATTCTTAGTGTCCCAGGTTGGTCCCATCCAGAAGTAGAAGCCACCATGTTAGCTGGAAGAATGGATCATCCAAGCTCTCAGCAGAAAGCAAATCCAAACTAAACTGTGACTAACAAGTTGGATCGGAATGAAGACAGCTGCACCGTGATCCCCCATGATCTCCTGTTTGGGAGAAAACAGTCAGCTCTAGGGCTTTTCCTCAGTCAAGCTATATCGAAACCCATTCATAGAACTGTCACTGTGAAATGGCAAATTCTCTGCCAGTGGCCCGATGATTGGGATATTGGGCATCTGAAGACAAGTAAGATGCTTGTTTCCTGAACCGTGAGTAGACTCAACATTTTGCGTACGTTACCCTATAAATGGTCTCAGTATACATGGATTCATCCATACCTCTAGGCAGGTAGTACATACATAGTAAATATATTAGTTTCCAACTCCCTTAACAACTGTTCATCATTGGTACTTAGTGATCACCTTCCTTCAGGAAAACCTCAATGTGTCAAGGGGACATTTATAGCTTGACCAGTGTATGATTGAAAAAATCTGGCTTTTATCTGTTTCTTGAGTGATCCAGAATCATTTTCAGATAAGGCTATCCATATCCCAGCTATAAACCATCCACAGCACAGCTAGCTTTTAAAAGTGACAGGCAGCCATATTCCACAGCTATTACCAGAGCGTCCTAAACATTTTCTCAACATCTCAGACATTTTTTTTTCCCCCACTAGGCAGCTGCATGCTTGGAAATTTCCCAGCATCAGTTGTGCCAGAGTTAAAAATCACCTAACACCCACATAAAGATTTTTTTTTTCTCCCTTTATGAATTGGGCTTTAAATCTTTACCTTGATTTAGTGAGAAAATAAAATTGGGGCAATAGTCAATGTCTCATTTGTATATATTTGTACGAATTCTGTAACCTGGAGGATATCTCCAATCCAAGGAAATGTAACCATTAACCCACAGCTAAACAGTTTCCAAAGAAGCCTTTTCAAGGAATAGCTTATAAATGCCCAAGGAGCTCAATCTAACGGCAGAGATATTTGAAATATACACAAACATACAAGACTTTTAGATAAACACATTTTCAGGGAGCTTTTGATGAAAGTGATAAGTTACATTCTCTACAACTACACACACCGTATTTTATTACCCTTCAGTAGACACTTATCAGCTATAAATGTTGGGTGGTTTAGGCTAGGAATCAACCCTGAGGGAAACAGTGGGAGGACTCTGGGACTCACAGTTCTATAGATCAACATAAACCTGAGACTCAATTTTATTTTCATTTATTAAAAAGGTCTGTGGTCCGCTTCTGCAATTTCAAATCCATTAGCTTCCTGCCCCCTTTAAGAAAAAAAAGAAGGTAGCTGCAGATGTTATGGACTGATTGCTGATGGCTATGCTACTGCTCTATTGGTTTTGAGTGGAGAGTCCATTACAGATACATTACCCATAAACCATGTTTCCAGTGGAACCCGTAGCTTCCAGTCTGACTGGGGAATGAGTGGAGCTGGCTTGGTCAAAGAGAGGCTGGGGAAAGGGTCAGGTCTCTTGGAAGCTAACACAGGGTAGGCACCGGTATAAATTACAAACGTTCTTCCTACTTCCACATAATTATGTCTCAAATGTGCAGCGGTTGGATTTCGTTAACCAGCCACCAGATGAACTTGGAAATCATATCGACAGTAGATTAGAGGGGGAGTTTTCAACCTTTTTCCCTGCCATGTATGTTCAAACAATATATTTGTCTGTCTTTGAAACGCCCTGCTTCTGGCTGCTCGTATTCGACAGCTGACTGTGCCCATATGGTTTTTTTCCTAGTCTCAGGTGTACTGCGTTTAAACCTTTTTCAACAAAGATGCAAAAACATTTTTAATGGCAATAAAACAGATAAAAATATGGTTTTCTATTTCCTTCTGTAACCCCTAAATATTTGATTTCCAAAAAGGAAACAAAAGTTAAATATGTCTTCTGTGTGATTGCTTGATTTCCGTATCCAGTAATTTCTTTCTCTGTGAAAGGGACAGAACAACAATTAGAACGGTACAGCTGGCATTCCTATAAGTGGAGACTTGTTTAAGGACAAGTCTTATTGATCTTTGAATTCTAGTGCGCTACAGACTTTATGCTTGGCACACCGTATATGACCAATGAATTTGTCAAACTGAGCAGGATTTTTTAAAGTGTAATTAACTGCACGAAACTAATATGTTCATTCTTAAAATGGAAAGATATTTCTTTTCCATTTTTAATGCAAAAGTGATGTCACTTAGGCAAGGCACAGTGAGAATTTAATTCATTTTTTCCTGGTGACTTTAATTTATGTGGTCTTTTTCAGTCTGCTACCTACACACATTCCCCTCTACAGCCTGAAGTTTCTGCTTCGATTTGCCAGTGCGCATCAAGGATGTGGAAGGGTCTTATATACCTCTACCTTAATATTTGGGTTTTGTCTAAATGGTATAGTCAGATAGCCTACTCTGATCTTCTTTTTTTTTTTTTTTAAGATTTTATTTATTTATTTGACAGAGATCACAAGTAGGCAGAGAGGCAGGCAGAGAGAGAGGAGGAAGCAGGCTCCCTGCCGAGCAGAGAGCCCGATGTGGGACTCGATCCCAGGACCCTGAGATCATGACCTGAGCCGAAGGCAGCAGCTTAACCCACTGAGCCACCCAGGCGCCCCCTCTGATCTTCTTTTTTACTGTATTTTATTAGAGCCTTTTTTTGGTTCATAGAAAAATCGAGAGGAGGGTCTAAAGGTTTCTCAGACACTCTCTCTGCCCTACACATGAACGGTTCACCCCATCCTCAGCCTCTCACCGTGCCCCCAAATGGTGTATCTGTTATACTTGAGGAACCTACATCAACCTATCATAGTCACCCAGAATCACAGCTTACCTAGGATTCACTCTTCATGTTGTAAATTCCATAGGTTTGGGCAAATGTGTAGTATCATAGAGTATTTTACTGCACTAAAAATCCTCTGTGCTCTGATTTAATAGCATGCTGTATCCATTCACCCGTGAGTCACGCCCTCAGCCTGTCACTCCTGAAAATTATTTTAATAATTTTGCTCTCTCGTGAATACAAATCTGGGTTTAAAGCCCTTTCTTCCATGGACTGATCTCCTTTGGACAAACATTCACCCTTCCTCCCCAACTTCCCTAATGTGCATATTGCCTTCGAGGTTTCGCTAGGTATATGTCACATCATATGAAGTGTTTGAATCGGACGTTATCTCTAAAACTCTGTGGGGTCAGTATTATAATCATGATCGTCAGCTAGGAGTCACAGCTACTCACTTATTCAGAGCTTAGAAGACTTTGAATGTGGAGCCTCATCCCCACCCCCCCACCTACCCACCCCCACCTCATTCCATTCTTTGGGAAGTTCTGCCTCGATGGGACATTCTGCTGTTAGGTCCCATCTTCACAGACCTGTCTGTCGTCAGGCGCAGTGCCCCACCAGAAGCGTGGGGGTACCCGTTGGCCGGTCTGCTAACAGAAGCTGTTAACAAAGATCTGCTGACCCTGTGCTCTTTAAAGATGTTTTAAATTCCATCCTTTGATGCCCTTTGCCCTTTGACAGGAAGATATCAACCCCTCATCTCGAGCCACTGGGCCGGAATAGACAGCCCAATGACAGTGGAATCACTGTCTTGGTGGAGATAGGTTTCGAACTCATAGTTTTAAAATTTAAAAAAAAAAAAAAATCACAAAAGCATTGTTCTCTTCACCCCGACTGAATTCCCAGAATGCCCTATGCTCCCTGCCCATCTTTCTGACTTGTCAAAAGAAGTTCCAAATACGGCTTTTCCGGCCCTGGTCTCCAAAAAACTGGGAACAGTTCAAACAGGTGAGATCCGCTGCGAGAAGTAGTACCTTTGATTCAGCACCCACAACTATAATGTAGTAAGTAGGATTAAGAAAAACAGTAGAGACTTTTCAAAATGGGAGGCCCCAGCACCATTATTGTCTGTCGTCACGTTAGCCCTCAATAAGACCACAAAACCAGACAGTAAAAACTGGGAGCCTGTGGTTCTCTCCTAACCAAGGGAGACGAGAAAACAGAGAGGGAGCGGCTATGTTTTCTTTTTACTTTTTTAGGGAACTCCTCATGAAGTCAGCCTTTCCCTGCTCAGCCCCGGTCTGACCACAGCACAGCGGTGGTTCTGTCTTTTCTAGGTACCGTGTGCTTTGTCACGGACACCATATGCTTACTGTGGTTAAACCTTCTTTGCCAGCCGCCTCCCACCCCACTCCTAGTAGAAGAGTTGTTTCTGGGTGGTGTGTGTGTGTGTGTGTGTGTGTGTGTGTGTGTGTGAGAGAGAGAGAGAGAGAGAGAGAGAGGCAAAGTCCTTTCTGCCACCAGTACCCAAACTGACCCCATTTAAACACAAGTTGTATGTGACTCTTATGTATAAAGAAAGTCTCCGTTTCCAAGACTGTAATAGCATCACCGCTCTTCATTTACACTGCTGTTTTAAGGGAGTACTTCCTGTGAAGATAAAATGGCCACGAAAATGCTCACATTTTCACCATCACTTGAAAATAGCTTTTGCACAAGTGCAGAATCTCAAGTTTAAAACAGCAATGCCTCTTGCTAGTGGTGGCCTGTCTTTAGCTCAGAGCTCCTACTGCACTGGGTGAACAGAATCAAAACCGATCCAAACCGGCAGAGAATTACGGAGGTAGGCATGGCCTTAGACAGTCCCTTCCAACCACTTGGTTTCACAGGTAAAGGAGCTGTGTCTCAGTGATATACAAGGACTTGCCGCTTAATAGCACAGTCGGCAAAACCAGGTCTCTTGGTTTCCATCTGTCAAGAGCTTCTTCTAATACACAACCTCAGTAATTCTCAGCAAATCGTCTGGAAGGGGTTGAGTGATCCCCTGGCTCACTGACATAGGCATTATGATTTTCTCAATAGCATCAAATTCCCAAGGATGTTTTACTTAGCCTAATGCAAAAATTAGTTCTGATTGCCTGCAGATCAATCTCAGACAAGTGAGAGGGAGCCCAGAGGCGTGCTCAGTGGTGACAGAACGGTTGTTTGTAGGTGGGCCCATATTTATATACAACCCAAAGGGTGGATCATCTCTGTGCTTTTATCCACACTGTGGTTCTTTCGGTTTTTCATTTTACCTCCACGTGTGGGTTGATTGGTTTTCACTGAGGAAGTATGGACAAGTGTTCTTTTTAGAAACGAAAAAAAAAAAAGAAGAAGAAAGCAAGCAAGCATCGATGAAAATGCAAACCAGAAGCAAATGAGGGAAATCGATGTAGCACCCCAGCTCGGCCTGCCTTTGTGGTTCCCTGGCAGGGCCACTGCCATCCTCATTGCTTCGCACATAATTAGCCTTGATATTGGAAGCCCACGTTTGTAGATCTCACTTACCACATTTCCTGTATATTACTAAACATTTCAAACCGAGACAGAGAGAAAGCAGGAGAAAGTGATTTCCACTGGCAAAAAGGCTCACATTTCTTCTGTCTTGTAAAACAAAAGAGAAAAAATAATGGGAAATCACTCTCCCGGTGCCTCCTTTTCTTAAACATCCCCCCCCCTTCTCATCTTATTTTAAATAAAACCTGATGATGCAAAAGATCGCTTGCCTTCTGACTGTGCAGTCCGTCAGCTTGCGATGGAAATGTTTTCTTATTTTTATTTTATTTTTTTTTAAATGGCTACATATTAAAAGCGAGCCAGTCTTTGCCAGCTTTGGATAAAAGGCTATTTATTTTCAACCAATTTGATAGCTGCAGTTTTCAGTAATTGAATTTTCTGTGGTCAGAAAAGCAGTAATCTTAGAAACCAAATAAATATTTTTTAATAAAATGGAACACTGAGAAACCCTATAATAATGTCAAAAATGTAGCCACTTATGGATGGATAAATATTTTAAGAAATTTACATTTCACCCAAAGCTTTAGGCTGCTAGCTTCCCTGGAGATTTTGAGGAGCGTAACGTTTTGCTTTGGGAATGGAACAATATGGGGCTAAGATGAAATATACACGCCCTATAGAAACCTTGCTGGTTGCTAATGTCTCAAAAACTGGTAGCTCTATCAATGCCCCTAGCCAACAGTCTGCATACGACAGGGTTTCTCTGTCCTGGGACTGTTGACATTTGGGGCCAAGTAATTTTTTGTTGTCGGGGGGCTATCCCATGCATCGTAGGATGCTTAGCAGCTTCTCTGACCTTTACCCACCTGAGAGCTGCACCCGCCCACTCTGTTGTGACAACTAACAACATGTCCAGCCATTTGCCAACTCTCTCCCGGCCTAGGGTGCAAAATCAGCGACAGTTGAGATCTATTCATCTAGGGGAGGGCTCAGATAAATTTGATATGTATTTTGCTAAATCTTATGTGCCTGGAGTGTTGGTTCCTTTCCCTAGTTTATCATTGAATGGCTGGTATTATTTCGAATGTGAACAAAAGCCCTCCGGAAGATCTTCGAAGACCCAATGCGGTAGAAAGTATTTAAATAGCCGATAAGCATGAGTTGGGAGAGGAAGCAGGGTTCAGGTAGTTTTATGTTTTGATGTAATATTACTTTGTTGGAAGGATTCAAGTTCTTATCTGGGCTCCACCATCACCTCTGTGACAGGCTTTAGGCAATGACTGACATGAGACAATTACCTTTATTGTGTTTCTGGTTTTTCCCCATAATAGACTAGAGATGGTACAATTGATATGTTCGAATTTCTCACTACATGTATTATATTATATTGAATGACTAGTGAGATTCAGTGTTTATATATAAACTGAATTATTTCTTATAACTTTTGTCATGACAATATAAAACTTAAGAAATTTTGGTATCAAAATTTTTTATTTCCCTGTTTCCACTCAGGATTTTTCCTAAGCCACCAAGAGTAGATTTTGTGTTATCCGTCCTTTTACAAACTGGACCAGAAGAAGAAAAGCAGGTCATTATGAAGTTGCAAATGGCATGGGAAGCCAAAGAAAGTTGGTGGCACACAACTTTTTTTCTTCTGTCTTCTAAATAAGAACGGACAGAATGTAGTAAATGCTGTAATAATATTCCACACTCATTGGGTTCCATGTTTTGATTGAATTTCACACAAATAGAAGTCGTAGACCATGATATTAAATTATTAGCCTTGATTCATGAAGAAAGCAAAAAATTCCTCCAGAAATACATCACAAGACTGAGAGGCACCATAAAAAACCGCTACTAGATAGACCCCTTTCTGATGATATGAAGGAAGGCCATAGCAATTCTCAATACTTTACGTTAGGAATGATGCTAATAAGGATTAAAAAAAAAAAAAAAAGCCTAGCCTAAGCTAAGATGTGGATCATAACACCATTATCATTTCCAATTACCTTTAACAGTGTTCTTCTCCATCATTATACATTTAGCTTGATCTATAAGCCAACAGTGCAATGGCTCACCTTGGGGAGTGTGTTTTTAATCTTGAATGGCACAAACATGCAGCATTGATTTAAAATTCAATGAACACATAAGCATGGCATAGACCTAATTTCAAGGTCACAATTTCAAAAGTACAGATTTTTCCCTAACGGTTGCTTCCTTGGTATTTTTTTGGACCTTTCCTGGAGGCAGTGGGCACAGTTTTGGAATAATTCCTTACGTGTCCATTTATTGAAAGGAAGGGGAAGGAACAGTCCCATTTTGATGAGTGGATCCAGATCTGTCCGTTGGCCTGGAAAATTTTTTTTTTTTCTCCTTCTACATATGCATTTGTTTTCACTGGTTTGATCCGTTATTCAGTTAGATTAGTCCCAGTTTAATAATAATGGCCTCCCTCTAGCCTGTCCCTTTAATGTTAGTGAAAACGAAAACCCAGGTGGTTTTCAACATGACACTAGGTGGAAATCAGTTATGAAATTACCTGTTTATTAATGACGTGTCAGGAGACTGACAAGCTAGCGGCGGGTACCGGCTGGAGTAGTGCTAATGTAGAAATAACAAGACCATATTATGTGCAATATGTATTCTATAGAACTATAACTTTCATTCCCTGGGGACACCGTGGAAATCCAGATGTTTTATCTCAAGATTTTAATCCCAGAGAGTGAAGATTTTAAAGTGAAATCAAGCACGCTCGAAGTCGCTGTTTGGCCACACTTCCTCGCTGGGGGACCCATGTGAGCAAACATTTAGTACCAGATGTGCAAAGGATTAGTGTCGTATCAGTTAATTAGCCAGACAGCGGAGGAGGGGGGAGTCCTTTTGCAATTGCAGAAGTGGATTTAAAGCATAACTTTAAAATGCATGTTGTGAAGACTGGTCTATTGATTAATGTCAGGGACACTTTCAAGGTTTAGTAGTTATAGAGCAAAATAAGAGCTGATCTAAATTGGGGAGAAATGAGCAACTTTATTTCAAATAAGGAATTTTTACAGGAAAGTTTTACATTTTTATCCTAAAGAGATCTGGCCACAATACTATAAATAATATACTGGATAGATTCATACGGGCCGCATTTTTTTTTTTTTTTTTTAAGCAGGCAAAAATGTGCCGTAAAGTTGATATTAGTACCAGGTAAAATAAACCAATAACCTTCACAACTTGGGTGGGGAGAGGATTTTTCTTTTTCATTTTCTTTTTCCCTTAGAGTTTTCTAAAATAACTCACTCAGCAGATGGAGTGGAGAAAGAGCAGGGATCTGATGATTCTGTATTCGTGCAAATAAATCGCAGTCGACAACAGGCAACTGAATGTTTACCAAATTACACCCTTAGAGACAATATATCTCAGTCGCTGCATTTGTGCCTACAATCGTGTTGCACCCCGTTTTTCTGAACACCCTGTTTTAATACAAATATGCTATCTCCCAGAGTCATCTCTCATCCTGGGGGCCAGTCCAAGTGGAGTGTACGTAACAGCCAGCAACTTTGGGCCTGCATGTGGAAAGTAACCTGAAGCCACAAATGTCTTTAAGTCAAATAACTTCTGGAAGCTAAGGATCCGTGCTCTAATACCAAATGGCAAGAGAATTAAAAGCACATCAGTGTGCTTTTGCAAAAGAGAGGAAAAATATTACCTTTTTTACTCCTTTGGACTTCAAATTGCATTTTGGCAATTTCCCTGCACTTAAGAAACTTTCCCATTGCACAAAATCGTGGTGCTGAATGCTTAACTGGTAGGAGGGTAGGATAGGGTGGGGTGGGGGAGATTTGGCTGGGGTAGATAATCTGTGTAATTAATGAAGCACATTGGCTTTTGAGCTAGGAAAACCAGGCAGTGGAATCGCCCATTGCTGATTCCCTGGAATTTAATTTCTAAAGAGGTAATGAGGTGGTGAAGAAAGCTTCAGGCTTCAGCTCTGGTATCGCCTTCTCTGTCTGATGGGCTTTTGATGTCCTACTTCTGTGCTTTCCTGAGATTTTTTTTTTCTTCCTCTTTCCTCCATCCTAGACCTTACCATATCATGCTGTTTTGCTATTTCCCCTCCCTAGACTGCTGTTTGGATCTTGACTTCTTACAGTCTTACCTTTGAGCCAAGTTCCAGGCCCTTAAGTCACCGTGTAGTCTTAACCGTTGAAGAGTCTACAACAGTTTGTCACTCGCCTTTCATTTTCTTGTGCGTTTTCTAGCTGGATGTTTACGACAGCCTTGCGAGGTGGGCATGATGAATATCAGTAACCCCTACTTTAGAGAGAGTCACATGGTGAAACTTGCTTTAGTACTACAAGTCGATAGGAAGAGCGGGAAGATTGGAACTAAAACCCTTGAATTCAGACCTTGTGTTCTTTCCACTGTACTAAGCTGATACACTTGTGAGCAAGAAACAGTACCTTGGTTCCCAGGGACAGTATGAAAATGTCCGTTGGTTAGGTGCTGCAGTGAAAACAAAGTCATAATTTGGAATTTAAAAGTCTAGTTTTTGAAAAGAAAGGGCATCCCTTGGTAAACAAATGTTTTGATGATTAAAGCCAGCTTCTCATCTCAAAAATACTTTTTCAATTTAGGCCCAGTTTAATGAGAACCCCAGGATTGATAAGCCCTCAAAAAAGGGGAAAAAAAAATCAAGTTTCAAAGGAGCAGTAGGGATTTGGAATATTCGTTGGAGCCTAAGGGATGTATGAAATCTACATGGTTATTTACATAAATTCTTATAATTTCTATCACAAATATACTCTTGCTGTTTTCCCAAATCTTTATTTAATAATGATTATAATAAAATTAAGTTTATCTTCGCTGCCTTGCTCTTGGTGCCAAGCAGCCAAAGTCAGCAATCCATTTTTTTTTTCCTTTCCAATAAAAGTCCCAGAATAGAAATAACATATGACTGTGTGATGCATACATTCATGGTAGTTCAAAAGCACCAGGTCCCAAGTGGAAATAAAATGTGGATAATTATAAGCAGACTGGAGTTATTCTTTCAGTTAAGGTAAGCAATAGCATCTTCTGGCATCTCCTAATTTACGGGGATTTGAAATCCCACAGGAGCTGGGAATTATCCCGGGGTACTATCTTCTTTCGGAGTCAGTTTCCAAAATGAGATTTGTTCCCCCTAGAAATACCAGATTGAGAAACCCAAAGGCTAGAAGAGAATAATTTTGTCCAAGGAGTGCTCAGTGGCTGTTTCATGCTCAGAATCAGTGTGAGGGTGACCCTAGGCAAGCCCCATAAAATGAGGGAACTCAGTGTCCATTGTCTTCTCATGTAATAAAACTTCCTGGGTACAATATCTGTCTTTATTAGCTAAAAAAATTGGCTGTGTTTATGGAATGCATGTTCACTTGTATTTTCGTATCATAGATGCTTGGGTAGAACATGATTCAGTTTACCTTACAAAAATAAAAACAAAACCGAAAACAACAATGGCAAAAATTCCCAATTTTTCCACTGTCTCCTCCCCAGAGCAATCAGTCTCCAAATCCTGTGGATTATGCATATTTTTTGCATTTTGTATGTGTGTGTGTGCGCACATGTGCACACGAGTGTCCGTAAAGCCAGCTCCAGTCCTCGGACTCTAGTCCATGTACACACTGTGTTTCCCATTAGCAAGAAATATATCTTCACCCCATCTCTGATCGAGTTGCCGGAACCAGGGGGATGGGATTCATTAATTAGCTTTGACAAATCAGAGCCCATCCCTGAAATGAGACTAAGACTAAGTCCATCCCGCTAAGACTGCCTGAGTGTTCCAGGGGTAATGGGAGTGTTTTACTCAAGAAATAGTAGGATGAAGTAAGTGGATGCTGAACTTCAGAAATAATCTGTCCACTCTTATCATTTGCTCTAGTCTATTTTGTATATCACTGGTGATTTATGAGACCATAAGCTCTCTCGGGGGCACCTGCGTAGATCAGTCAAACTCTTGGCTCGGCTCAGGTCATGATCTCAGGGTCGTAAGATCAAGCCCAGAGTTGGGGCTTAGCATGGCATCTGCTTGAGGTTCTCCCCTCCTCCCTTTCCTTTCCCCTCTGCTCCAGCCCCCACTTGTACTCTCTCTTTCGAAAATAAAATAAAACCTTTAAAAAAAAAAGCTCTAAGTTTTCTCTGATTAGGATCCATCCTATTCATATTTGTATCCTAGAACAGCCTCCCAAAGGCTTCAGCATTTCCAGAAAGTGTTTGACCAGTTGAATTGTGAATGCAGGGAAGATCCGGATGGTCCAAGCAGGTGGGCCCTAGAACACCTGGGCTTCTGTCTCATGTACCTGCATGTCTTGGGTTTTTAACCTTAGTTTGTGAAGGATTATCTGTCCTTTGTTTTCCCCATCTAGTATGACTCGGTATGTCTTTCCACCTCGAATTTCTCACAACCAAGACTCACCTGACTTAGAAACTTTGACGCGTGCCTACGTCAGCGAAGGTTACACTGAGGCGGTAGCTTCCAGCTGAAGTCGGTGGGGAGAAATGAGAGGGTAGGAATCCCTGCTGAACCAGCCATTCGCTGGGCAGTGAAGACAGTGCTGGCACCGTGACAGCCTATCAGAAATGTCCAGAGTCCAGCCAGAAACTATTTGATTTGGGTTCTGAGGACTCAAACACAGCTGGTTGGGATTTCCTTGTCCGTGTCTTCTCCATCGGAGTCGGTGTTGAAAACAGTTTGCAATTCATGTGAGGGTTCCTTACAGATGCCCTCAAGTACATGCGGCATTTAATTGAAAAACCACCAAATAAAGACTTCCGGGCCGTTTAACAGGTCTGCCTGTGGTGCCAACATTGAACCGTACACCTCTGTGGCTTTGCCCTAAGTGGATTTTGATACATGGAGAGTCCCCTTCTTGAAAAAATTATCTTTGCCACAATTTCAGAAGAGGTACTTCAGGCCTCCGCTGGCCCCACGGGGGAGCACAGGGGCAGATAGCTCCTACCACAGTGTCGTCTCCTCTAAGCTACCAATTCAGGAGACAGATTGCTTCCAAAATCAGGTACTAACCCATCAGGAAGAATAGGACGCCTGGGTGGCTCAGTTGGTTGAGCAGCAGCCTTCGACTCAGGTCATGATCCCAGCGTCCTGGGATCGAGTCCCACATCGGGCTCCTTGCTCGGCGGGGAGCCTGCTTCTCCCTCTGTCTCTGCCTGCCATTCTGTCTGCCTGTGCTCGCTCTCGCTCCCACTCTCTCTCTGACAAATAAATAAAATCTTTAAAAAAAAAAAAAAAAAGGAAGAACAGGAGTTGAGGGCAGAAGAGTCTCTTTCCCTGTTTAAAAGAAATGATTGGAGAACGAAAGGAAGAATGGGAAGCAGGAGAAAGGGTGGGAAGAAAGAAATGTCTTTGATTCCCTAAAATCTCTTCACATTCATCAAGCCAAATGATGGGAAGAGATGCCTCAAAATGTACTTCAAAGACGCTCTGAATGTCTGACTATTTCAGTACTTAACTTTAGAAGCTACTCTAACCCCCCTTCCATGTGCATATCCACGAAAAGTTTTTAAAAAGAAAAGGAGAGACATCTTCCTTTCAAAAGCAAATGTCTTCGCCTCCACTGGATGGTGACCCCAAAGGATACTCTTGACTCTCCCCCAGTTTCGAGGAGTACTTCTGTTCCTTCACTTAAGACAGCTTGTGAACAGTGGAGGCGCGTGCACATGGGGATGACAAAGGCCAGTCCCCTCTCTCCCCCCAAAGGCATGGCTTGCTTTTCAATTTCTTCTTAGGGACAAAAACTGTCTGTATCACGGTGAGGAGAGGGGGGGAGTGGTGGGGGAAGAGGCTGGAAAAAACTAGCGAAGGGAAAAAAAATTGGAGAGCCAGCCTGGCACCAAAAATATAATTTAGTGTGCAGGTATTTGATTTGATAGAAAACCTGCATTGATTTAAAAAAATAGGTTCTTGACAAGGTCGTAATTCATTGAGAGAGGCCAAGCCCGCAGCTTAAGTTTGACATTCCCCTCCAACCTAAACCATAACTGGTTTTAGGTGATCCCCTGTGAGGGTAGCATGTTGCAGCTGGCAAGAAAATAAACACTCCTGAGCCCTGCGCTAACAGAATTTTTTTCCCTTTTTTTCTTTCTTTCTTTTTCTTTTTTCTTTCTTTCTCTCTTTCTTTCTTTTCTTTTCTTTTTTCTTTTTCTTTATTTTATTTTATTTTTATTTATGCCACAAGCTAAGGAAAACAGTTACATATTTGTGAGCCCCAGTTTTGTTTGGCCTTTGCAAGCTTGCAGGATTGGTGTCCTGCTGGGGGAGAGGGCCACTGCAGAAACTGTAGCAGGAGGGAACAGAGCAGGCAGCTGGAAAAGGCAGGGGGCGGGGGAGGTGGGAATGCTGAGTGTGAAGACAGAGACACATGGTAGCTCACATGTTTCATTCTCAGGCATCTCCCTGCAGGATCCCTTCCCTTTCTTTCTGCCTCAAGGACATTCAAATGTCCCCTTATAGGCAGATTGCTTCCGAGTTTAAGATTTGCAAAGGATTAGCTGTGCTTGTTTTCCCAGGCAGCATCAACCTTTTCGCAGAGTTAGATAAATAGGTAGATAGATAAAGTTGGCCATTGAAGAGAGCTTCCCTAATCACTTTTCTTAGGCAGTGTCCTAGTGGCACAAAATCCTTCAGGCAAACGGTGCAAAGGAAAGGCAATGTTTTCCTATCCTCTGGCTGTTACCTGGTGTGCTTGGTCCCCATTTTGCAGAGAATGAGCTTGCAGGGAGTTTAAACGCTCTACAAGGTCATCCAACTCCTCACTGATAGTCAAGGTCTAGGGGATTGGGTCCTGCTTGTCCAATCCAGTGGGCTCTACACTCTACCACATGCCCTGCCTTCATTTAAGAAATTTAAGGTTCCTAAATGCAATGAGGTATCTTGGATTGGATCCTGGGACAGCAAGAGGCCATGAATGGAAGAACTGATAAAATCCAAATAGAGATTGAAGATTAATGAATAGTAATGTACCAGTGTAAGTTTCTTAGTTTGGATAAGTTTCATAGTGATATAAGAGAATCATAACTAAGGAATCTGGGTAACATCACTTGGCACTATATTTTCACCTTTTCTGTAAATCTAAAATTATTCCCAAGTGAACCTTACTGTCTGGAAGAAACAACTGCAGAAAAACAAAGGCATTCAGCTTCTTTAGTCCAAGTTTGTAAGTAGAGTGAACTCCTCTACAGTCATCCAATAGGCTGCTTATTTCCAGCAGCAGAAATGGTCTTGCTTCTCTTCTGGGTATGAACTGGGAGGTGAAAACAGGGATTTCGACATCGCTGCAGAGATCTCTCAGTGGGCTGATGGATAGAGGTGCGGCTTCCTTCATCAGCCTCATCGTGTTCACCTTTAGAGAAGAAAATTTACGTTTTATAACAAAGGGCAGGTTACAGATGGGGAAATTGAGGACCTGCTTGCATATCTTTCTGTCCCACAGAGCCAGAGGATTCGCAGTCATTAGCCTTGAGCGAATCCTATCTTAACCCCAGTATTTGAAAAAACATAAATAAGGTATTTCCCCAGGAGCAGGCAGCCCAGCTTTTGAGAGTCGGCTGTAGTCATGGCTTACCAGCTAGCCACTTGCCAGAACCTCTAAATCACTCACACTGTTACATCATCCCTCTCTGTGTATGTCCTTGTCGCCTTTATGCCCTCGCTAATCTGTTCTATCCACAGTATCTATCCCTCAAAAAATGACTTCGCAGATGATAAATTATTCCACAATAATGTGCAGAATTACTTGAATCACATTCCGTCTCCATGACAATATGAAAATATAAATGTCTGGTGCACAAAAACAAACAAAAAAAAACGTGTCACAGTGGAAAAGAAAATGAAATTAATTCAATACTGAAACCAGTTTTTTTTTTTTTACCACTTTGTTATCGTAAGTGCATGATGCAACTGTACTGCCTTTTAAAATGCACACACAGGCAGAGAAATGGATATTTTTTCCATCCTATTTGTCTCGTCTTCAGACACAACCACTGATTCACCAGCTGCTGGACAGGCAGCAACAGCAGCAAAGGCGCCTGCGATCTGGAGTATAATAAAATTCTAGCATAACAGTGTGTTGAATGTTTACTTTGGCTCTGCTGCCCTCTCAAATCCCCCTTTTCAACTAATATTTTAAAATGTGGAAAGACATTAAAATGGAGATAAATTCAAGGCTCTTTCTGAAAGTGAATGTCTCTTACTTGGAGAATTCTGAATTTTGCCCTCTCTGCTGCCTTCAAATTCCCTTCATTCTGATAATTATTATGACATGAAAATTCAAGTCACTGCCTGCCTTTTGGCAACTAGCAATTTTACTCTGAAGTAAAGGAGAAAATGGGGTCAGATATGCTTTTATAACTACTCCTGTTTCATCACTGACATTTATAATTGGTCCTAAGGGGGGAAAAATAGAATTAATTGGAGTTTATCATTGGCGCTTCATAGGATTGTACTGATGAAGAGTTCTGGAGTTCAAGCAATGATGTGAATGAAGTCCCCAGGGGCTTGTTGCTACCCCTGTTTCTGGAGCAAATCACCTGAGCTTTTCCATCCTTAGTTTCTTGATATGTAAAAGAGGGCAATTAGGGGCACTAATTCAAGAGCAGAATTGAATTAGGTAATGCATGAAAACACCCCGCTGAGAGGCTACCAGACAACAGGTGCTCAAAACAGGTGAACAGGAGTTCACCATCATGGTTATTTGTAAATATTATAATGATCAGTGACTCCCTATCCCTTCAAAAGTCATTAAAACTCCAGGCCAGCTGAGGTGGTGTTCAGTACACAGTCAGATCAAGTGCTTGCTCTCATGGAGTTTATGGTCTAGAGGTAGAGAGGGATCATAAAAACCAAATTAGTCTTTTTCAGGTGGTAGGTGCAATAAGGAAGAACAAGCAAGAGCTGGGGACTATGGGGTGAGGTAAGCCCAGAGAAGACCTCTCCGAGGTGGTGACAGTTGAGTAGAAACCCCGCTGAAGAGATGGACGCAGAGTCAGATGGATATCTAGAGGGGGTTGTTCCAAGCAGAGGGAACGAGGTATATCAAAGCCCCCATAAACATGCTGCTGGCATGTTTATGGAATAGCAAAGGACACCCCTGCCTTGCCCCCAACTCTGGGAAAGCTGAAGGAGATAAAGTCAAAGAGGGAGAAAAAAGCCTCCCTGAGGAGCTCCGGCAAAGACTTTGACCATATTGTGAGTTGGATGGAGAGAGGTCATCTGAGGGTTTGAGCACCGCAGTGATACATCTTGCCAGTGTATCTATAACGTTTAAATCTGTGCAGAGAATCGACTGGGTAGGGAGAAGGAAGGAGAAGAATCTTCGACGAGATTCTGAGAGTCTGAGAGTCATGGTCATGACTTGGTTGACTTGGTCTAGGGGTCAGTGGAGGAGTTGGTGAGAAGTGATTTCCCCACCCCCCTGGGTAGAAACAGGTTTTGTTTGTGAATTGGATGTTTAAATTTCTACCTATCTGCTTTATTTCTATTCCCATATCCAACCTCAGTCAATGGATATTTTTAGGTGATTCAAGATAATCTTATGTTTTCCTAGAACTGTCTGACAGTAAAAAACACAGGTTATGTCCCTTCTGGAGTGTGAGCCCTATTAGCAGAGGGTAGAAGGATGTTACAGATCAGTGAATGCCAAGTTTGGGTGCCTCCTTTGCCTCCTAGTCACACAGTGACCTTGGTGAACCAGATAAGGGTGATGACAGGCAACATCCAAACAAATAGCACTTGATCTTCCCCAAGCCTTGTTCTAAGTCTTTTCCTGTCATTAATTTTTATTATATTTTATTATGATTCTCATAGCATGATGAGGTGGGCACTAAATAAATTATCCCCATGTTACAGATACAGAAGCCGAGGTACAGAGGAGTCGCATGACCCCTAAAAAGTAGAAATGTATGTGGCTGTCTGGCTCTGGCCTTTCCAATCTTAGTAATCTGCCTCACGGCCCCTCATCCCACATAATTCCCTTCCAGGAGTAGAATAAGCAGGCACGCACACACAGGAAGAATGGCTCAGTGTGATGATACCGTGGAGGAAAGAGTGCGAAGGTATACGAAATGCAGGAACGGGGGAAGAACATCAAGGACGTCCGTAACCAGACCAGATAGTGCTGCACCACGGAGTTGACATTTCAACTCAGATCTGAAAGATGAGGAGATCCCGGCTACTCCCCGAGTGGAGAAATGGATGCATAGGACAGGCGTTGAGTCATCAAGAATGCGCGGCATGTTTGGGAAACCAGAGAGACGGCCATGTGGCTGGGCAGAGTGAGCCATGGGAGATGTGCAGGTAAAGAGTCAGAAAGTAAGTGGGGAAGATTGGGAAAGATGCTGTGCGCAGGATAATAGACTTCTTTATTGCTCAGAGTGGGACACTTTCAAGAGCGAAGATGAGTGTCAGGCCCCTCGTTCACTAGTGGGCAGTATCTCAGACGAACTAGGAAGTGTGGCCACGTAAAAGACTTCGGATTTTACTTGGGCTCTTGTGGAAGGTCATGACTGGGTTTTCTATTACTTTTAGAAAGCTTGCCTGTATGTATCCCGCAGATACTCGTGTATTTGTACACTGAAAGGCGTGTACTGGAAAGTACATAGCCGCACTATTCATAACAGCCCCAATCTGGGTTTGACGAGTAGTGTAGCATCTTGTAGGTCCTGCCATGGAGTACGCCGCAGGGCAGTGGGAGTGAACCGACGGTGGCTACTTGCCACAATATGGGTGAATCTCAAAACTGCAATATGCACGCAGCCAAGGCAGTCGCCCCCAAAATACACACTGTCTGTGTCATGCCCTCTTACAGAGTATTAATGCACTGCAAGTTTTCTGTGATGATTCAACCAGGAAAAATGAGTATTTTTTAGGGAAGATCATAATGTGGAATCCTGTTAATATACTAACTTTTTGCTCCACATCACTTGGCATCAGGGAAATACAAATCAAAACCACAATGAGATACCACCTCACACCACTCAGAATGGCTAAAATTAACAAGGCAGGAAATGACAGATGCTAGTGAGGATGCAGAGAAAGGGGAACCCTCCTACACTGTTGGTGGGAATGCAAGCTGGAGCAGCCACTCCGGAAAACAGCATGGAGGTTCCCCAAAAGTTGAAAATAGAGCTACCCTATGACCCAGCAATTGCACTACTGGGTATTTACCCTAAAGATACAAATGCAGTGACCCAAAGGGGCACCTGCACCCAAATGTTCACATAGCAGCAATGTCCACAGTAGCCAAACTAAGGAAAGAACCTAGATGTTCATCAACAGATGAATGGACAAAGAAGATGTGGAATATATATAGTGGAATACTATGAAATTAGTCAATCAGAGAAAGACAATTATCATATGATCTCTCTGATATGAGGAAGTTGAGAGGCAATGTGGGGAGTTTGGGGATAGGAAAAGAAAAAATGAAACAAAATGGGATTGGGAGGGAGACAAACCATAAGAGACTCTTAATCTCACAAAACAAACTGAAGGTTTCTTGGGGGCGGGAGGTAGAAAGAGGGAGGTGGGGTTATGGACATTGGGGAAGGTATGTGCTATGGTGAGTGCCATGAAGTGTGTAAACCTGGCGATACACAGACATGTACCCCTGGGGCTTATAATACATTATATGTTAATAAAAAATAATAAAGGAAAATATACTAACTTTGATCCAGGTACTGGTTACATGGGATTGTTTAGTTTGGGAAAATTCTGAATTGTTCATTGATGATCATGCACTGTTTTCTTTTACACTTCCTAGAGGGAAGCCATGCTCCCTGCTATGTAGAGAATAAGGCAAACAAAATTTAGAATAGAGGTTGTCCCTGTGTTTGCTCATTTTTTGAGCAACGTCTTCTTTCCAAGACGTATGCTTGAGACATAAGACACATTTCTGGCATCACAACCCGGGCACTGTTGATATTTGTTTCGGGTAATTCTTTGGTGATGGTGGTGATGGAGGGCTGTCCTGTGTTCGGAGGATGTTTGGTGCGATTGCTGGCCTCCGCCCACTAGGTGCCAACGGCAACCTCACTTGCAGTACTGATGATCAAGTACGTCTCCTAACATTCCGGGATGTCTCCTGGGGGTAGAAATCTCCCCCAGTTGAGAACCACTGAACCATGGTGACCACCATATCTGGCATTTATTAAGTGCTTCCTCTTCATTTACTCTACCGACATCCCTCAGAAAGGTGCTCTTGTTTTTTCTGGTTCCTTGCAGAGGAAACTGAGGTATGGTTATTTTAGGCACCTTCAGCAAAGCACTGTGACTAATCAGTAGGTGACAGAGTCAGGATCTACACCTAGATGGTCCAGTTCCACAGAGCATGTTCTTAGCCTGCATTCGAACCTGTCTTGACTCTTTATCTAACACAGGGTCAGTGCTGCATGGTTATCCTTAGATCGAGAGGGATATGCCTGGGACCTTGTGACTTCCTTAGTGATATATCTTCAAAACTTTCCATTCTTCAAAGTTACAAAAGTTAGGATTCATATTTTTTAAAAGTGTTATGAAACTCAAGCTTAATAACCAAGTAATAGTGTGACTCATGAGTTACACCTTAATAAAACTTCAAGAGCTCACAGAGACCAATGTGATTATGGGACAAATTATTCCATATACTTAAACACAGGGGAAATATACTTATATTTTACAATTGCCTTGAGTTATATATAAAACTAGCTTCTGGCCCTTTAATTACAGACAAAGATAGAACCACTATGAGAGGCTCTTGAAGGAAGAAGTGCCATCCACACCTGAAAAGGCATTTCTTCGGGCTCCAGATTCAGTGGCAAGCTCTTCCTCTGGAGCCCACTCCCTCTCCAGTTTGAGGTTCTTTCAGAAATAGTTTTCTCTGTTGCCAAGTAAGTATGATTGGGAGTGCAAGAGAATCAAATATCAAACAGCTTGCTTTAAATAAACAGTGTAAGTAGAATGACCAAGAACTAATACTGGGTACTAACACTTTCCCAACTCGATTCCCCTGGGAAAATCTGATTAGAGACTCCACTAACCATGCCTCCGTGGTCCTCTTGTTTGCCCCCAGCTAAAGCAGGCAGCCACTCTGCCTGCACTGACATTCCCTTCCTGTGAGTTGGTCTTCTCTGCAGATGAATTATGTTCAACACAGTTGTAAAGTTGGCTGATTAGAATTGAGATGCATCCTCAAATAAAAATCCTGCTATAAATGCCATTTAGATTCCCTGGCCAGCTATCCAAAGACTCCAAAAAAGAAAAAAAAAAAGAGAGAGAGAGAAAGAGAGAGAGAGGAGAGAAGTAAACATTACAATGATCTCATGAGCTAGTGGTATAGTTTGTTCTGGTAAGCATGCACATGTGTGTCCATATATATGTGAACATATGTATGTATATATATACACACACAGCTTCTCATTGAGACTAGATCCTGTACCTCAAAATTTTTGAAAGCTGATAAGTGCAGAAAAATTACATTTTAAAGTTCTTGTGCAGTTTTAAATGGTAGCAGTATCTTTGGTTTTTCTCCTCGCTGTGGAAGTCTAAATTTATCACTGAGGAAGTACACCTTTGTTTTTGGAAAAGACGCTCCAAGGACTCCTTTGAATACGCCAGGGTAAAACAAATAGTTTCACTCAAAGGGAAAGATCAGAAACAACAAGAAGTTAAACTCTTCTCATAACATAAAGTTTGTCTTTCTTGGAGTTGAACTTGAAATTCTGCCAAGCGTTTCATTTTAGGAACTTGTGTATCCTTCCATGGGATTCAAGGAAATTGGAAGAGGCGGTCAGGGTGAATGCTCTGGTGGTGGACCAGGAGACAGGGAGAGAGGCCGTGCAAGTGTGGACCCGAGACAAGCATCTTCAACATCAGCTGAGAAATCCATGAGAACCGCAGTCTCGGGCCTCACTCCAGAAAGAGCATTTCCGCAGGATGGTCATAGACACGTATGCAACAGTAGAGTTCAGGAAGAGACTCACCCATGGAGTCCAGCAACAGTCACATGTAGAATTCATTTTTTAAGGTTTTTTGGGGTGTGTTTGTTTGTTTGTTTGTTTTACTTTGTTTGTAAATGTTCTGTGTTCTATTATTTTCTTTAGTCTTCAACACCATGGGAAGCTAAGCAGGGGCCTCATCTTTGCTTGGAAAAAAGTGCTTCTGGTGAACATTGCTGGTTCCAATGTGGCATCCACTTTCTCTTCCTAACAACCCCCAGATTGATCTTTGTTCACTTCTTCTCAGCACAGCACATTTGGGGGGAGACAGCGAACCCTAGCTCAAGTGGTTGGGCTTGGTTGGTTCAGCCTCTCAGAATATATTATTCCTTGGCCATAGCCACTAGTTCAAGGCTGGGGAC
The DNA here is from genome assembly GCF_022355385.1 of Mustela nigripes. Lineage (NCBI taxonomy): Eukaryota > Metazoa > Chordata > Mammalia > Carnivora > Mustelidae > Mustela > Mustela nigripes. Next base: position 8,985,517 of record NC_081572.1, read on the forward strand.
TGTTTTAGTCAGTCTAGACTTTTATTACAGAATCTGGGTGGCTTCTGAAGGACGGAAATTTATTTCCCACAGTTCTGGAGCCTGAAAGTCCAGGATTGGAGCTTTGGTACTTTCATTATCTGCTGCGTCTGCTTCCCATGTTCTCACGTGGCAGATGCAGAAAAGGAGGTTTCCAGGGTCTCTGTTATAAGAACACTAATCCCGTTCAGAAGGGCTCCACCCTCACGAATTCACCCCTTCCCAAAGGTCCAACCTCCAGATACCATCCCAGTGGGGATTAGGTTCCATCATCGGAATTCAGGTGGGGACAAAAATGTTCATGGTAGAGCGGACATGTAACTTCAGCCAGTGAGTCAGGATGAGTCTTGGTACCTTTCTTTGGAAGGCTGGGTCAGGCACACTTCTTCTTGTTTAACTAGAATGAGGAAACTGGCATTATCGCTGCTGGCCGACTTCTGTGACCCTGGGTTGGGGTGGGGGTAGGGGTGGGTGGAAGTGAGTGAGACATAGCTTGAAGCCAACACCCTGGGCACAGGAAGACAGTAAGAAGAAAATGTGTACTTGATGACATTTTCAAAGAACGTTCATCAGTTCTGAAGCCCTCCCTAGAGAAGGACTTCTTGTATGGAAGCTGATACATCCCCCTTACTGTGTGTGCCAGGTTGAGAAGAGTCTTCTGGCCTGTGGAGCCTTACAAGATACAGTGTAGTGGAGGGAGCAGCATGAACGTGATTGAAGCCATGCTTGTAACCAGTGACCTACAGAGTGCAATCCTGCTGCCCGCCTCCAGGGGGTGACCAATTGGTTGGGGTGATTCATTAAGTATTCCTTAAGACGATCAAGAACATTTTGAGAGGGAAACGTGGTAAAAGACAACTTCCTGTCTTTGAGCAGAAAGAAAACCCAGATTTTTTTTTTTCTTTTTTTTCAATAGCTAAAGGATGTGTGATCCTTGAAGCATGGAGATATCTGGAAGTTAGGTCACATAATATGTCTGTTACCTTGATTATGGAGTACTTGGCATAGGTAAGGGAATGAATCAGACTGAAATTCATCTCATCCCTCCCAAATCCCCATACCCCATTATAGCCTTAGCAGTGCTGGAAAAAGAAGTGTAAGTGAGATTAGTTGTGGTCCCTGCTGCTATGGTTGATCCCAAGGCAGTAACTGATACTCATCATGTCTTTCCACCATTGCCCTTTCTAGGCTTCTTTTCACTCCTTCAGTATTTCTGTGGGGCCGGGGGTGGGGAGAGGCTTGCCTAGTGGGGTGACACAGATTCTCATCCTTGAGGTGTCTGAGCCCTTGAGTTAGTTCGTTGTTGGTGGTGATGGTGGTGGTGCTCAGTTAAAACTGGGCGTGAGGGTACCAGGAGATGCCCAATGGTAAGCATCTTCCTCCCTGACCCTGTTTTGTAGCAATGGTTTTACTACTTCAAGGTCATGACTTTCTGTGCTTTCAGTTCATTGTCATGAAGATACCAAAATTATACGTGGCGGCTTTAGCTTTGATTTTAGAGGCGTTTTTCCTGCCGAGAGCATCCTTTCTTGAAACCTAGGATATCTAGATCACAGAGCATAAATTCATAGGGATGGGAAGCACACATTCTCCACATGGGTCACCAAGCATGTGAATGGGACCACTCCCACTTCTGCCTTTGATTGCCTCGCCCATGTGTTCTGCCTGCTGGGAACACAGCACCATATATGAGACTTTGGTTTAAAAGATGTACTTAGCAAGCCAAGTCATCATGAAGGGTGGAACTCCATCTTCATAAAGTATCATCTTCAAGCTCTGGGCTAAATCTTTAAGAGGCTAAATCTTTCAATCCAGTGGCTTCTGGATGGTGTGGTATGTTAGGACCAGTGGACCTATGGCCCTGTGTCCACTGCCATATCTTATTTGCTGTACATTGTGTCCCTTTGTCTAATGTGATATCATGTGGGATCCCATGCTAGTAGATGAGACACTCTATGAGACCTGGAGAGTGGTGATGGGTGAGCCACCCTGAGCAAAAAACAAACAAACAAACTCGTATGCAGAGTATGAATCAGTCCAAGCCAAGATGAAATACTGCCATTTCCATGGATGGCTTCTCTCCTGGAGGAACTGGAGTCTAGACAGGAGGGTAGGCCACAGTCTTGTTCTCCACTGCTAGTGGATCAGTCATCACCCGCAGTAGCCAGATTAGTCTTGCGGGAGAGGCAACACTTGCTCTGAGTCCATGCACCAACCTCATCTCAGCCATTAGACCCTGTGCACAAGTCCATTGCTAAAGCACTGAGATGTCCAAGGATGTCAGAGTCTAGAGGACATTGACTGGCTGTATCATTCTGTCAGTTTGGTTGTTTCCTCTGTGTGGGCACTGCTCTTTGCTCAACATGAATGTGAGATACAAAGATGCTCCCTCTATATTCATTCCTATTGGGCCGCCAATATCTCTAGAGTGAGCCTTCTCTAAAGTCTAGTTGTTTCGTAGCAGAACGACCCCTCAAATAAGCCTTGTTGGTGTAATGCAGAAGAAAGAGTTAATTTTAAGTTCCAGAGCATAATTTTGATCACCATTGAAATAAGGGAGATTTCTCAATGAATAGAATCACAGGAATTAGGACTGGAGGCCATCACTGATTTCTCGACCATGATGTAGTAACATTCCCATTGTATGCTTTGCATACATTTTCATCATTGAATCCTCACTGGACTCCAGGAGGCAATTGCCAATTCTGCCTGATTCTAGATGATGAAATGAAGACACAGAGAAGTTATGTAGCTGGCTAAATTAGGAAATGGTGTACCTGGGCTCAATACTCAGATATTCTGACTTCAAAGCCCAGGCCAGCACACCACACTGCACTAGTTTTCACAGTGCTAAGGTATGAAGAAATGCATTGCAAACGAAAACAAGCCCAATAGTCTTGACTGAAGCTGATATTATCATCTACTATGAATTTTAAAGACCTGGTATTTGAACTGCTCCAGAAGGTTCCCTCTGACCGTTCTTTCCTTGCTCCTAACACTTCCCCAGAAGCCTTATTTTGGTGTTTGGATTCTGAGGTCATTTTCCACAACAGATATATTATTAAGATTAAATGTACTTAACTGTGTCCACTTTTTATCTTTTATCTAGTATTTTTACTCCAACCTATTTTAAAAACAGCACTGAGTTTCCTTTTAATCTGCTTTTCAAATTTTAAAAATAGCTACAAGGAAAGAAACTATTAAAAAAAAGCACGATATGAAGAAAACAATCAATTTCACAAGGAATTATGTTAAATGTAGGTAGTGCAACAGTAAGATAATGATGACATGAGAGCCTTGTTCAAAAGAGTAATTTCGGACATGACACCCACTCCAAAGAAACAGCACATACAATTCTGTTGCTTTGTTCTGAAATGATCAAGAAAACAGTGCTGGGAAATGCTCTAATCTCTCTTCACTAGGTTGGTATATCAGTTTTAATTGATGCCTTGTGCCAAAAAATGTCTTTGGCAGCGTTTCACCCTCATTCTATGCCAAGAAACTGCTCCTTGGTGGATAACAATAAAAGGAGGTAGTTTACAATATAAAGTTCAATATGAAAGGAAAGTTAATAGGAAATAAAATACATTTAGTATATTTGGCTGAAGGCGCCGAGTGTCAAGCTACAGGAAATCTTCTGTAGTGATTTTATAATGTCTGTGGTCTGAAATAAAATTGCTTATGAAGTGTCTACCCAAGGCATAGCCTTCCACCTTGAGCCACAAGAGGACACGCGCATTTGCATTTCTTCTGGAGGATGCTTCTGATTCCTTGACTGGAATTTGTATTCTACACTGTGAGCGTTCAACATGGTTTCATAAAGCCAGTGGACAGTTGGGGCCAGGTGGATGGAACACCGCAAACAGTTGTCAGACCACCACGACAGCGGTAGGAAGCAAACCGAACAGCCACAGAAGCTACCAGACCTAGACACATGGCAAACACTCGCAGCAATTTATACCCCAAACAAACAAACAAGAATCCTTCTCCAGAAATCAGTACTTTAAAAATGACACTGCTGGGGGTGCGTGGGTAGCTCAGGCTGTGAAGCATCTGCCTTCGGCTCAGGTCGTGAGCCCAGAGTCCTGGGATTGAGCCCCATATCGGGCTCCTCCTCTCCCTCTCCTTCTGCCCCACCCCGGCTTGTGCTTGCTCTCGCTCTCTCTCTCTCTCTCACTCACTCTTTCTCAAATAAATAAAATCTTGAAAAAAAAAATAGAGTGACATGGCTGGCTTCATTCAGGTTAATTTGTATTTGTGTTAGAATGTTGCAATGTCCAAAATAATGCAAAAAAAAAAAAAAAAAGCACTACACGTGAAAAATCACAGGAGAGATCATTTTAAAACACTCCCTTGAAATTTTATGAATATGGGGGATCAAAAAGACATACATCTAAAAAAAAAATGAAATGATGGTATTATGAACTGTGCTCACATTTTCCATGCCAAATAACCCCAATAAATACACATTCTCTCTCTCTCTCACACACAGCACACAGACACTCAGATGAGAACGGAATCAAGTACAGAGAGAACTTGACCTCAGCTCTTTAACTTTATGCTGTAGCCGTGGAAGGTGTGATACAAGCAGCTCTGAAGGAGGGTGTCATACTTGACTTGCGGTCCTGAAAACAAACGTATTCTTCGATTTTTAACGTACAAACAGTTGGCCATAAAGGCGGTAGGGGTTTTTTCGTTGTCGTCTTTGAGAACATAACAAGCTTGACTGAACAAAGAGTAAACTTCAAAGTCTTGCTGTTTGGTAGGAAGTGCTTTCGAACAAAAATCATAAGCTTTTGTCAATGAGACCTTTGTGAGAAATGATGAACCCCTCCCCCCACCCCCACCTCTTGTCAGTCATTAAAACGAAAGGAGGTTTGTCTGCCGTACAAAAGAAGCCCTCAGTCAGAGGAGGGGTCCTGCCCCGACAAACCTTCCCTTTGCCCCAAGCATGGTCCTGGCACTGAGTTGAGAAGTGATTTTGTAATAATATATCACAAATAAGACACATTGGGCTGCACTTTTTCCCCCTCTTCTTCCTTTCTTTCTTTTATTTATTTACTCATTGTAATCTGTACCGTCCTGTCCTCTTAATAGACCTTTGGGGAATTTCTAAGGCAAGGTATTGCAACCAACACATGACAGCTGGCTAAGTCGAAATAGGTTTACATAAGGCAGTTGCTTTTGTCCAGACTAGTCCACTGTTTTTTAGCTGCATTTCACAGGAGTGGAGAAGAAATCTGTTTTCTGGAATTAGGAAAAGACATCTCCCATCCTTCCTCCCACCTTTCAGGTCCCACTTTGAATACCAACCCCACCCCCACCCCCCTGGCGCAAATCTGATTGGTCAGAAGAGGACCAGACTGGTAGTAGAAACATTCTATTTTGTGGTAGATGGTAGTGCTATTTTTGTTGCTTCCAAAGTCAGCCACTCTAGGGCTATATTTGAAGGTTACAAGAAATAATCCAGACCAGAAAGGTTTGGCATCATTCTCTTCACAAAAAGTATAGAAGGATAAGTGTAAAGAATTTTGGTTAACTAGCTGTCAGTTTAACTGAAATCATAACTTGATAAACACCTGTAGTGAGGACAATGAATTAATTTGAACCTACAGCCTACTTAATTATCACTTGTGTTTTACTTGTCTTTATATGTCACCCCTGATCCATTTTCCTTCTATTATGGGTCATTTTGACTCCGCTGATAGAAAGGAGGTTCTGCATTTCACCTTTGACTTGTCAAAACAAAGGAAATGATATTTGGCAATTATCAGTCATTTTTTTTAAACCTAGATTTTTTAGCAATGTATTATGCAAACAGTGAGCACAGAGTACAAGTCCTATTTTGTGTGTGTGTGCTGGTGGAATAAAGACGGTTTCTAAATGTAGGAAGTGGGGAAGGGTGATCTATGCTGAAATGGACACAGTGACTTATGTTTGGAGTAACTGAAAAGTGAGAAGGAAACTTACAAGGTGTGATTTGACAATTGGCCACCCTGGTGGGCTGAATTCTTATGAATGAGAGACCATCCCTCCCCCCCTCACACCCACTCAGCTTTAGGCAAGCATGGAGATAGGAATTAGACACCTGTAATAATAGAGGACCACAGTGAACCCTTTATGGAAGAATTAGTCCCAGCACAGACAATTCTGCCTAAGTCACAGGCTTTTAATTTTCTAAATTATAATGATGTTGTCATCAAAAGAGACTTTCTTAAAGAACAAGTCATTACTTTGTTTTCCATCATTCCACATCAAGCTTGTTGCTATCAGGTTCTACTGAGAACATTTCATCAAATGGGAATTAAAAAAAGGAAATTGTAGAAATTAAAAAACTGACCAATAGCACTTTGCTCACTGTGTAATGCTGACACATAACTACAGTCTTGTATACAGTGAAATCCCAAACCTGTGTGTTTACTTTGCTTCCTTTCCCAGCAACATAGAAGCACTTAACAAAAGGAGGCTTTGATCCCCATCTCATGGGTTGTCCCAGAGAAAGTCTTGTAAATTGCCTAGTTCTGCTTAGAGGAACCTTGAAATGTCTTCATTTCAGTCAGTGAAAGTCACCCCTGTACCTTCTGACAAAAGAAGGATGCTGGCCAGTGATATGCGTTCATCTTCCCCAAGTTGAAAGGATTAAAATGTTTCAAATTCTTAATTCTATTATTAGATCATATATGTAGGCCACGGACGAGGAGATTTATGATGCCTGGTTTTCTTAATCTCCCATGTTTAGTAAAATACTTAAAAATGCCAAGGCATTTAATCATCATATATTGACTTAAGCCTCTGAGTGTTCTTCTTAGAGGGCTTTAGTTCAAAAAGTCGACCTTAAGCACAGGTCTAGACGGAGTAACATGTTTGGCTGAGAAGATCGAGTTCACGGTGTCAATCCTTACCTCCGACATTCAGAAGCTATACTTCTTATCTCCACCCAAAACTTTTCCAAACTTTACGGAGCAAGCCATAGATAGAGACGTGCAGGAAGCATGTTGAATCTGTCTTTCTGTATCTGGAAATGTAACACAAGCCCAGGAGAGTCTTAATCTGCTATTTTACTATTAAATGTCATTTAATAATGCCACATGAATCCTTCAAAAATGTTTTAAAAATTAAAGTGAATTGTTTTCTCCAGTGAGAGACTGTCTTTAGTTTTTTGAGGATTGCTTGTGAACAGAGACTTTGTATTTTTTTTGAACAGGAGTAGAAATATTGATGTTTGCACATTCTGCCAACATCAGTTACGGCACAGCCAAATGGCTACGAATAGGTGGTATTGAAAATATATGGTATGAAAAGTGTAGAGGGTGCCTGCCTGAGATTTAGAAGCTGCCTGTGTTGCTAAGATCTGTGAGCCCTAAGGGAAGTTCCTCAACCCGAGTCTCAGTTTCTCTTCCCCGAACCCCTGGTTGCAGTAAAGATCAGATGTGAATCACTTGGCTCAACTTCTGACATAAAGCAAGCACTTCCTGCCTCCAAATCAGTCTTTCTCTAAATCACCAGAGACACTGCCTTACCATTTTTTTGTTGTTAAAGGCTCAGCTTCATGATTCCTGATACCAGTGATTTAATGTTAGCAAATAAGGCACCAAGCAAATACTTCGCTTCCTCCTGAATCTATCCCAAAGAGTTGAAATCAGGATCTTGAGAAGGTATCTGCACTCCCATAGTCATTGCTCCACTATTCAAAGGTAGAAACAATTTAATGTCCATCGGTGGAAGAATGGATGAAGCTATGTAATATATACGTACAACGGAATACTATTCAGCCTTAAAAAAAAAAGAAGGAAATCCTATAGTATGTGACAACATAGCTGAAACTCAGACTTTATACTAAGTGAAATAAGCCATGCCAGAAGGGCGAATTCTGCATGATTCCACTTAGAGCAAGGAATGGAGGGATAGCTGCCAGGCAGAAAATGAGGAAAGGCTAATCTCCAGGTGTAAAAATTCAGTTATGCTAGATGAATAAATGCTGGAGGTCAGCTGTGCAGTATTGTACCTCTAGGTAATGCTTCTGTATCATACACTTACGATCTGTGAAAATGGTAGATCTCACGTTAAGTGTTCTTAGCACAATTTAAAAACAGAAAAGGAAATTTAGTATGCGCTCTGATAAGGAAAGATCATAGTTCTTAAAACAAAACAAAAAAAAGCTGTGTATTTAGCTGTAAGTGCAAACTTAAATGAAAATTTAAAAAAAAAAAAACAAAGTTTAAAAGTCTTTATTTCTTTAGTCTTTAGTTTCATATTCCTAAGAGCTTAGGTATTACCTAATATAATTCTCTTATTTTATACATGAAAAAATAGATGTCCAGAGATACTGGTGGTGAGTGATTTAATAATAAGAAGAGGGTCTTTCCTCACTGCCACCCAGCCAGAAAGATCAGCAGGAAAAGGGAAGACATTTGCATAACAGGAGATCAAATTCAGCCCTCCCTACATAGGAAGGGCAGTTGGAATGACCAAAGATCAGATATGTTTTCAGCCTGTTTTGGCACCTGTCCATTCTGAAATCTGTACAACTGAATACATAATGGGTTTTGCATAGCCGGCTCCTGTTCTTCCCAACCTTTTCATCTGTAGGCAAACAATATAAGAGACCTGGTCTACAATAAAGTCTCGAAGCAGGTTCCTGGACTCCTGCGACCGGATCCAGTCTGTTATTTTCAGAAGTAGACAGAGTAAGTTTCCTTTGCTCCATTTCCATGTTTACTAGGATACAACATTGTTACCCTTGATTGCATCAGAAAATATGGGAAGAGTTCTAGAAATTGACCTTACCACATGATCTCAGAAGGCTCTGCTCTGTCGCCAGGGAGTTCACCAGCACAAACAAGCTCCAATAAAGAATGGGCTGCCACTGACAACTGCAGAAAACCGAATCCGTTTCCAAATTGAGATGGGAAGGTTTTGATTATGTTTCAGTGAATGTATATATGAATATATATGAATACATCAACTGCAACATCATATCCCCCCCCTTTGGGGGTATTCCCACGGAAAGTATTGGTTTCAGAAATGCTTGGTCGAAGCAGAAGCATCTCTCACTTCACTTAGTACCTTGGAGACGTTTGGCAGGGAGGTGGGATTAGTCTTGGCACCCTCCCTTCTCTTTTGGTGCCTCTCCTTCCCTTTCCCCATTTCATTCCTCACCCCATCCGGTTTTAATCTTGCTCTCATTTTTCAAGCACTTCCCTTTAGGTGTTTGTGATAATGGCTTAAAGCATTCTGACTCCCAGAGGTTTAAGTACAGAAGTTTTAACATTGGACGCTGCAGCTCAGACACCTGGAGAGCCTTCAGAAAAGAAATTTTCCGATGACCCGGGACAGAGACATGGGGAGGAAATCTTTGGGTAGGCAGCCCCGGGAGGCTTCTTAGTGCCCACCAAAGGTCCAGAGGTATGGTCTGCCCATTCCTAAGTTTGACCTTGGGTTCACACGATGGCTTCTAAAACATCCGGGGACCCTGTGAATTAGGGCTCCTCCTCAAGGAAAGAAGGCAGCAGGAGTAGGGCAGAAAAGAGCCAGAAGAGGAGAGTAGAAGTTTGGGATAGCTTGGTTTAGAAAACAGAACTAAAGTGCTCGCTGCTTTCTCACTGTTTCTTCCCTTCTGTGTCCACCTTCCTCCCTCCCTTCCTCGGTCCTCCTAAATACCATGAACTGACCCTCTTTCTCTATTGTAAACATGTGGTGCCATTTTGAAGGCCACTTTCCCAGCGACAAAGGAGGCCTGCTTAATGTAGATCATGATGCAAATAAATTAAGTAAATGTTGGCCCTTTGTGCCTATGCTTTAATGTCTTGTAATTAGTTATAAGCTTCTAACAGCCAGCTACAAGCAGACCGCTATAGAAGTTGCCATTCGTCTTCTCATTTAAAATTTAGTCTTACTTAGTCAAAAAATATTAACTGTCTCTCTACTAAATGCCAGGCCCTATTCCAGGTGCTGGATAGACCCAGCAGCACTCTGGTTGTAGATCTTTGTTCCCATGGAGAACAGTAGCCATACACAATGGTGACAGTGATGAGAGGGATGCTGGTAATTTATTACAGAAAGACGGGGTAGGTACTAAAATTAGGGGTGCTCAAGGACAGTCTACTTGAGATGATATTTTTATTTATTTGACAGAGAGATCACAAGTAGGCAGAGAGGCAGGCAGAGGGACAGGAGGGGAAGCAGGCTCCCTGCTGAGCAGAGAGCCCGATGCAGGGATTGATCCCAGGACCCTGATACCATGACCTGAGCTGAAGGTAGAGGCTTTAACCCACTGAGCCATCCAGGCGCCCCTTGAGATGATATTTTAGCAGTGACTTGAATATCCATAAGAAGTCACCAATATAAAACATTACAGGAACAGCTGGTCCAGGCCTCCTAAAAGAGAAAACAGCTTGATGTGTTTGAGACGCAGCATGAAGGCCAGCATGTTGTGGTTTAGTGGGCGAAGGAAAGACTGGTACAGAGTGAGATGAGGGCATGGCTCGGTAGGCTTTTGTAAAGACGTATCTTTGACTGATTTTAATTCTTGAGGGAAGAACTTGTAGTGCTTTAGGAAGAGGAATAATTCAATCTGGTTTATGTCTAGAACACCGCTTTGACTGTGTTGAGCAGAAATTTAGTTGCAGAAGAGCAAGAGAGAAAGAAAGACAGTGGTGCAGAGACTATTTCAGAATTCCACGTATCAGTTGGTGGAGGCGTTGGCCGGGGGTATGGAAGTGAAGTTGGAGAGACAATAAATAGATTTTTGTCTTTTGAAGGTAGGAGATAAATTGGATGGGGAATACAGAAAAGAGATAAATCAATGTTAATTCCTATATATTTAGTTTTAGCAGTAGGGTGGGTGGGTGACTCTTTCTAGTAGGGAAAAAAAAATCTGTGAGGGGATACAGTTTGAGGGAAGATACCAACAGTTTGATTGAGACACATTAAACTATAGACTACCTATTGGGCATCAGTATAGATATCAAGAAGGCAATTGGAAACCTGAATAGAAATTAGGACCAGAGCTACTGAGGAATCATTGTCATTTACACTAGAGTTTAAGTCAAGGAATCAGATGAGTCAGTTCCCTGGGAAGTGCGGAGATGAAACAGAGAGCTCATCTCATGGTCAGGGGTCTGACCGTAGAGAAAGAAGGAATGCAGGAGACTTTCAGGTAGTCTGTAAGGAAAGGTTAAAACGGAGAATGTGATATTCTGGAAGCCAAGCGAGAAAGTATTTCAAATAGGAGTGCAGTCCCTGATTGCTACAGAGATGTTCATTGAAATAAGGAAAACAGAAGTGGTCATTCGATTTGGTCACATGAAGATCATTCTTGATCTTGACATGAGTAGTTTCAGTAGAATAATGGAGTGTAGACCCAGACTGAAGTGCATTGTGATAATAAGGCAAAGAGAAGAGGAGTCCCAAGTCACTACAGAACCGTAGTTTGAAATAATAATTCCATAACCAGCAATTTAGCTTTTATGACCGTTGGCCTCACGGTCACTTGTTGGCAACCCATGATCTTCGGAATTCATAGAAAATGAAAACTTGTAATCTGACTTGATGCAAAAATCAGAGTAGCAGTTCCATCCATGAAAACCGTGGATATTAAGAGCTGTTGAGAAGTCTGCAAACACAATTTCTCACCTGAACTAATAGAGCATTTTCCTTTCCTTTCTGCACCTCTCCCTCCTTCAAATTAACTCCCCAACAGAACAGGCAAACCTCATCTTCCTGACCAAACAGACACCGCCTTCTCTCCACCTCGAAAGTTCGTGGCAGCCACGCAGGAAGCAAGTTTCTCAAAGCCATTTTTTCCAACAGCTTTGCTCACTTTGTGTCTCTGTGTCACCCTTGGGCAATTCTCGCAGTATTTCTAAGGTTTTTATGATTGTTTTATTTGCTATGGTGATCTGTGATCGGTAATCACAACTCACTAAAAACTCAGATGCTGGCTAGCCCTTTCTAGCAAAAAAGTATTTTTTAATTAAGGTATATACAATTTTTTAGACATAATGGTACCACAACCTTAATAGACTATAGTACAGTGTAAACATAACTTGAATATGTACGGGGCAACCAAAAAATTCATTCCACTGGCTTTATCATGATATTCACTTTATTGTGGTGATCTGAAACCCAACCCCCTTTATCTCCAAGGTGTGCCTTTGATGATTTTTAGAAACAAAAGTCAGTCCGTTTAGAAACAAAATTCACTCTGCATTAGCCTGGCAAAAATGGAACTTCAAGTTCTGAGGAAATATAGAAAAGAAAGGATAGGACTCCAGATAGAAAGGCTTGGATTTTAATAAGCTCCATTTATTAATGGAAACTTTACTTATGACTTGGAAATCAGAGGGATGAATGTGTTAAAGGGATAAATGTTTGATTACTGGCAATCACGGTCTCACATAAAGAAATAAAGCAAAAGGAAATGTGGAAGGGAGAGGGAAATTGGGGATTGTTTTAATCCAATTTTCCAGCTTAAAAATGGTTAGCCATAAACAACGATGGATGCGGTCTTCATGTTCCTTGAATCCTGAAGTTTCTAAACTCGAGGGAGACCTGAGGGGCCACAAAGAATATCTCCATTTCTGGTCTTGTTTTGTAGAAAAAAAAAACTGCATTTCAACTGATAATTACAAGACTCTTTTATTAATTGTTCATTATAATTGTTGTTTTAAACTTCTCTGAATTTCTTGCTACAGAAGCACACAGAACACATAGCATTTTGGCTTAAGCTAGGAGTGATTTTTTTTTTTTTAATTTTTAAAATTTATTTTCAGCGTAACAGTATTCATTGTTTTTGCACCACACCCAGTGCTCCATGTAATCCGTGCCTTCTCTAATACCCACCACCTGGTTCCCCCAACCTCCCACCTTTGCCCCTTCAAAACCCTCAGATTGTTTTTCAGAGTCCATAGTCTCTCATGGTTCACCTCCCCTTCCAATGGATAAGGAAGATGTGGTCCATATACACTATGGAGTATTATGCCTCCATCAGAAAGGATGAATACCCAACTTTTGTAGCAACATGGATGGGACTGGAAGAGATGATGCTGAGTGAAATCAGTCAAGCAGAGAGAGTCAATTATCATCTGGTTTCACTTATTTGTGGAGCCTAACAAATAGCATGGAGGACAAGAGGAATTAGAGAGGAGAAGGGAGTTGAGGGAAATAGGAATGATGGTTCTTAAACAGCTTTTTATTATAAATTTTTAGATATTTCAGAAGATTGGAAGCATCATTTTCCATACAATTCTCAAAGCTATGACCCAATAGTTGGCTGAAGAAACATTTCGTGAAATAATTTGGTTCCATCATCATCCTTTCTCACCATCCCTCTGGTCTGGAAAACGGAGCAGACTTGTATTTTAATGAAACACTTAATGGCAAAGGGGCTCCTGGGTGGCTCAGTGGGTTAAGCCTCTGCCTTCGACTCAGGTCATGATCTCAGGGTCCTGGGAACGAGCCCCACATCAGGCTCTCTGCTTAGCAGGGAGCCTGCTTCCCCCTCCCTCTGCCTACCTGTGATCTCTGTCTATCAAATCAATAAATAAAATTAAAAACAAGAGTTAATGGTAAAGTAACGCCCATTGGTTTCTTCCAGTGTCAGATAAAGAGCCTTAGAAATTTGTGGAACTTTGTTATATCTTGGACTTAAACATCACTCTTTGTGGAAAGTGCTAACGAGAAATATAAGTCACTTTAAGAATGGAATCTGACCTGAATCATCAAAAGGAACTCAATGGGTGTCCCAAGTTCTCCAGAAAAGAGATCGTCTTCCTTACCTTTTAATTATCTCAATTTTTCTTTCTTTTTTTATTGCTACAAGTCACTTGATTCATTAACAATTCATGAATGCTTTTACATTTTCGTAAATAGTAGTTTCAGAAAAGTACTTTCTGACAGAAGAGACATTACTCATTTTCTCAGAGGAAAAATAACCGCTCATTAAACCATGACATCAAATCTAGGCTATCAATGGGATTATTAAAAGCCATATGATGCTTCTTGATGACTCTTATTTCTATTATTACTGCAATTATTTTTTACTTACAACTGACCTATAATAGCAAAATATGTTTGGAATCCTCCATGACAAAAATAAAATAAAATAAAATCTTGGTAACAACAGTTTTAATGGTATGAGCAGTGTACAAGAGCTTAATCTCACGAGTAACCAGGCAGGATATATTAACAGACTTATGTTAACCTAAAAATTAAAACAACCAGTTATTTTACCAGCAAATTGGATTTATTCTGGAATAGCAGAATTGGACTTTGGGACACGCAAACTGTGGCAAAACCATAGGCAAGTCTAACAAAGGAGAGGAACATTGTTTTAAAAGAAGGAGGAAGTTGGGAGGGGTTCTTTTGAACGAAAGTCCATTGGAGGAAAGAAGGAGTTCAGGGTGATGATGGCTTCTCGTTGGCTGAATTACTGGGATGGTCCATTTCTTGTAGGAAATGTGAGGTGCATCTTTTCCTGTTGGGCCCCATAATTGACCCTTCTTTTCTATTGAGGATTCTTTTATGGGGCTCTGTAATTGATAATTTTTCCTGTATTTGATGTCAAGGGGTGGGGTCCCCCATCTAGCTCTCAAACTCCACTTTGGTGAGGTTTCTATTTATTACTTTTTCACACCCAATGACTCCTGGCTGATGAGGACCATGTTCCCAAATGTATGTCTTATTCAGATGCCCCAAAAGAGGCTTTCGTTCTCTTTCTGAATTTGAGTTATTAAGAAGGTCCTGGTAAAATGTAGGAAAATGTCTTTATAAGTAAATGTTTTGGCCGAGGGACATAAATGATCCAAAAGAAAGATATATAGATAGCTTTTTAAGAGCACTGTGGTGGAAGTCTAAAAACACGTTGGTTTGTTTCATTTCATATTTGTCTTATGAAAGGATTATCCGCATTTTTTTTCAGATAGGGGTGTTTGCCTTCCTTTTATACTTCAACGAGTGCTTGGAGTTTCTTATATATCTGGTAGTAGGATATAGTCAAAAAGAAAGAAAATGAAAGGTTACAGGTACAGAAAGTGTGAGAATAGTATTTTCACTGTTTCTGTGAAATACTTGGGAGAACCATACTGTCACCTCACTTATCCGGCAGGAAATTAGACAGCTAAACATCCTGAAATCCTTTCTTGACTCCTCGAGCCTAGGCTCCGCCTATAACTACCAATGGGCTTGTTGGGATACAGGGTACCTCCTCATACCCACCCTATGTGTTCAGTTGATATAATTAGAAATATTCCTTTTCCTCCCTGCTCTGATTCCTGCCAGGATGGATGGAGCTCTGTTCTGAAATGCTGCCTTCCTCTCACCATTTCTCCCAGCAACTATTTTCTGTCCACGTACTTCCGGAAAGTGCTGGAGGGTTCTTGGTTCTGCCCAGAAAGTAACTTCCTAGAACCTTGATCCTCCATATCACGAAACTAACTAAAAGTAATGCTATTAGCTAGAGGGTGGATAGGCGTGCGAACAGTCACTGATGAATTACAGCAGGCCTTGTCCCAGGGCTGGGGTGCAGCTTCAGAAACTTAATCCTTAACACTACCCTTTGGCAGAGGCCACGGATCAATTACACTTGGTATGTGGAAGGAAACATCGTTTCCAGGCAGGTTTAAAGACTGTTGTTGCTGTGCCGCACCCTCAGATTCCTGCTCTTGTCATGGCAAGGCCTATGTGACACCCAACGTTGTTGCTTCCATGATTTCCAGTTGCCAGCAATCTTGTCGGGAACGAGGCGTCAATATTCTTCCATTCTGGGACCTTCCTGTTCCAAAGTTGCTTTCCTTCCCACATCAACATACCACGGGTAGCTTTCACATAATTTATTGCAGAAGTCCCTTCTGGTGCATATTACTTAGATGGCCAGTTGGTCACCACTTAAATGTTTTCAGAAATCCAATTCCATTTTCTCATTGCATACTCAAATTCCTAGCAATCTACCGAATTGTAGAGTGAGGGTCAGGCAGAGGTGTGGCTTGGTTGTCCCTCGGGTCCCCAGAGACCACTTGAAATGGTACGGGATAAAATGGCATGGGTTATTCCCGAGTCCTACTCTGCTGGTGGGCAAGGTTGCTAAACATAAGAGCTAAACTCTTCTGCGTTGGCTCTCACCCTCCCAGCACCAGCTGAACCGGCTGAGACAGCAGAAACTAATATTGGCATGCATTGAATATCGCTGTATCACTCCCCAGGATGCAATGAAATAATTACTATTTTGGAGTTTGGTGTGAGATGCAGCCTGTGTCCCTTACAAGTTTTTTCATGATACTATGGCCTATGGGAATAACTTTGAATCTTGATATCATTATTTATTATTTATGACTTCAGTAAATCCTAGAGGAAGGTGTAGTACCGTGATTGGTGACATAGCACCTGGAGCCAAAGACCCTGATCTCATAGCCCAGATCTACACTTATTAGCTGTGTGGCTTTGGGCAAGTTACTTAACCTCTCTGTGCCTTACTTTCCTCTTCAATTATTATTGCACTAGGGTTTTGTGATTACATATTAATACAAAAAAAGTGCAAGGAACTTAGGTAAGTGCTAAATATGTGAAGAATTCTTTGTATTAATTAGCTATATATCCCACAATTTAACTCATTTAAAATTTAATAAATGTGCCTTTTCTGGCAATTGTTGATTATTTTTGTCAAAGGGTGACAAATGAGGGTG
Organism: Mustela nigripes; assembly: GCF_022355385.1. Taxonomy (NCBI): domain Eukaryota; kingdom Metazoa; phylum Chordata; class Mammalia; order Carnivora; family Mustelidae; genus Mustela; species Mustela nigripes. The sequence continues at coordinate 9,002,214 of NC_081572.1, forward strand.
CCTGGGTGGCTCAGTGGGTTGGGCCTCTGCCTTTGGCTCAGGTCATGATCTCGGTGTCCTGAGATCAGGTCCTGAATCGGGCTCTCTGCTCTGCGGAGAGTCTGCTTCTCCCCCTTCCCTCTCTGCCTGCCTCTCTGCCTGCTTGTGTTGTCTCTCTCTGTGTCAAATAAATTTTTAAAAAAGTAAAAAAAAAAAAAAAATGTCCTGTGGGACAGGATTTGCTTATACACAATTAAATACAAATCAAAACCGCAGTGAGATACCACCTCACATAGGTCAGAATGGCTAAAATTAATAAGTCAGGGCATGACCAATGTTGGCGAGGATATAGAGAAAGGGGAACCTTCTTACACTGTTGCTGGGAATGCAGGCTGGTATAGCCACTCCGGAAAACATTGAGCAGATTCCTCGAGGAGTTGCAAGTAGAGCTACCCCACAACCCAGGAATTGCACTACTGGGTATTTACCTCAAAGAGACAAATGTAGTGATCCAAAGGGGCACGTGCACCCGAATGTTTAGAGCAGCAATGTCCATAGTAACCAAACTGTGGAAGGAGCCCAGATGTCCATCAACAGATGAATGGATAAAGAAGACGTGGTATATGTGTGTGTATATATATACACAACGGAATATTAGTGGAATATTAGTGATCAAAAAAATGAAATCTTGCCATTTGCAATGATCTGGTTGGAGCTAGAGGATATTATGCTAAGCGAAATACAAGAAAGAAAATTATTGTGATTGGGGCGCCTGGGTGGCTCAGTGGGTTAAAGCCCCTGCCTTCAGCTCAGGTCATGATCCCAGGGTCCTGGGATCAAGCCCCGCATTGGGCTCTCTGCTCAGCAGGGATCCTGCTTCCTCCCCTCTCTCTGCCTGCTTCCTCCCCTCTCTCTGCCTGCTTCTCTGCCTACTTGGGATCTCTGTCTGTCAAATAAATAAATAAATAAATCTTAAAAAAAAAAAAGAAAGAAAAAAGATTTCCACTGTACCTCTATTGGCCTGGACGATTGACTGGCCTTGTTGAGCTTCTAGTTCTATATTTATGAAAAAAAGAGAAAAAAAAAAGAAAATTATTGTGATTTCACTCATATGTGGAATTTAAGAACCGAAATGGAGCACAGGCGAAGGGAGTGGAAAAGTAAAACAAGAAGAAATCAGAGAGAGACAGAGACAAACCATAAGACACTCTTAATGATAGGAAACAAGCTGAGGGTCCCTGGAGGGGAGGTGGGTAGAAGGGGTGGGGTAACCGGGTGATGAGCATTAAGGAGGGCACGTGATATAATGAGCCCTGGGTGTTGTAGGCAACTGATGAATCACTGACCTCTACCTCGGAAACGAATAATAAAAGCTATATGTTCAATGAATTTAAATTTTAAAAATGTAGACCCCTTTACTTGGATATTTGTGAATGACACTCCTTAGATATTGCAAGTCTTTCGGGTATAAATGTACTTAATAACATCATTCTGTATAATTGTCTCCATCTTATCAACTGTTACCACATGAACCAACTACCATTCAGTTGACTACAATGACTCTGTGTATATGTCACTTGATCTACATTTTTGTTTCATTAAAATGTAAATGAAATTTCTTCACAAGGTTTATTTTTAAGGATTTATGAACGAGTGCTGATCACACATTTTCTGTCTGTGAGCTATTTGTTTCACAATGTGTTCTAGAGTTTTTCAAAAAAGAGGCATTCTGATTCTAATATACATTTATTTGAAATTATCCAATGTTTCTTTGAAGTCCAGAAAAATTCTGTGTCTCCTGTTCTTCATGATTCTAAAGATTTCTGATAGTTGCCTTGAGATCATTTCTTTGCATGTTACAGAATATCTTGTTCCAGATATTCTAGAAATCACTTAAGCAAAAAATTCCTTAATTTCAGTCTTCTAATTTGAATATCAGCTCCAGTGGGGGCAAAATTCCCTCCATTTGAGAGCCACTGTTGTACATATTCTTGTATGCATATGCAAAACTTCTGGAAGCATACATAAGAAACCAAGCGACTGCTTCTCTGGATAAAGAATAATGAATAACTTTTATATCATCTGAAGATTTTACTCCGTGTATATATAATTTTAATACAATCATAACCTTATCTGTAGTATACATTCTCATGTCATTCTGGTCTTTATGTACTCTTTAAACACCCTTCTCGGTGTTGTAAATTTTTCTATTTGTCCTTAGATTATATCTGGCTTCTCCTACTTTTTAATAATTCCTTTTTCTTTTTAATCTTGCAAGAGAGCACTCAAGGCTGCCACATTGATCTCTTTGGTTTCCATGCCAGCCACCGTTATCGGGATTAGTTACTGCATGATAAGGGTTTCTTTCTTTGTCTGGGACTCTCTGGGACTCACTGTCTCTGTGTGTCTCCCCAGCGACTACCTATGACGAGATCCTAAATCGGGAATTATATCCATCCATCTACAAATCTTTTCAAATGGACTTTTCTGAAGTTCGCATGACTTATTCAATTTTGCATTGCTTCTTAAAGCTCTAGACCTTGGATGGTTTCACCAAAATGCCATTTAGCTGGCACCGTGGAGCTTCCAGCTGGCGACAGTCAGAAAATAGCAGTTTCTGCTTAGAACGGGGCCTGGCAGCTGGGGAATCCCAGAGTAGCAACCCACCTTTCTAAAAATGGTTCTGATATTCCGTTTAAAACATACAGTATATTTTTATTTAGAAAATATTTATTTAGCTGTCAGAAACACTTCAGCTAATCACTACTCTCAAAAAGGCTGGAATCTGGTTCCACCCTCAGACCTCATCAGAGCCCTGGTTTTTCATAAGCAGAGTATAATGAGCTATAGTTGAAGAACCCTTTAGAGTTTCCCCATGTGCAATTTTCTTGTCGCCTACTGTATACACAGCACCAAGATCTAAATCCTTTGCATCTTCTAAGATCCCATTCCTGCCTCGTCTGTACCCGCTTATCTCGCATGGTAAACAGAGACACGCCTTCAATAAGAGGAAGTAGGGAAGATCAAGGGGAGTCAGTGACTCAGTTTAATCTTCTTATGTACCCAGACTGTGAGATTTCAGCACTACAGAGTCAGACATCTCTTAATGGAGGAAATTAGAAAGCCCTGATAAGATAAGTAGGGGGAGGTGGTAACTGATTAGCTGTAAGGGCCTTAGGAACAGACTGACCATGAGAAAAATCAATGGACCCTTTTCTTTTTTTTTTTCTGTTTCTAAAGCAAGTGGCACCCAAGAGGGTTCAGAAGCAAAGCTAAATCAATAGTCTAGGAAGAGAAATCTAGGTTAAGGGGGATCCATAACTAACAAAGCGGGCTCAAACTCTGACCTAGCTAATCTTTCTTTCTGCTCCCCTCTGCTTTCTTCTATTCTCTCTCAGGTGTTGACTTCCTTTTAGAAATTTATGTCTTCCAAAATGTCTGTGTTAAACGGTTCTACCTGGAATCACTACACACATACACACATATGGTAACGTACGGAGATACGCATTCCTCTCTAATATTCTTACATGCCCACACACAACAGACACTCGTATGTGTTTTCTCATCACTTGGGCTTTTGGTTCTGCGTTTTGGTTCTGTGTCTGGGAATTCACTTTGCTTGGGGGTTTTCAAGGGTTCCTCATTCATGTGTGTGTTCCAAGCCCTGAATTGTCTGTCTTTCTTGCTCTGCACTCAGCCTTCCTTCACTGGTTGTCTCTGCTCTCCCCTGTGAGTCTCTCTCTGCTCTGCCACTGTGTGTGGCCACGCATGCGTACTTTCGTTGCCACAGCCAGGGCAGGATCCTGCAAATGTGACATAATGCTTACAACGCTTACCACCTACCGAAATTTCTCAACAACGTTGGGTGAATAATAATAAAGATGAAACTCCTAGCCATGTGCGGTGAGTAAATCCTGTGGGACTCAATGACCCCATCCATGACCTTCTTCAGTATAGCCCTTCCAACTCATCACCTACCCCACCCAGGAAGATTCCTGCAAACCTTATACCCAGATCGGAGTATAAAAAGGAGCAATTTACTCATGTTTTGATGTGATAGCATGGATGCAGAACGTAAATTTGGCTTTCACAGAGATGCAGAGACCTAAAGATTTAGGTCTGTGAAGAACTTCATTTAGAGCTCCTCTAACCTAAACCCTTTCATTTAAGGCCGATTAGATTATCGTTTTGCATGTGGGCATGAATTTGCTGAATAATGTCGTCATTATTATTTTGTAATTCCCGGGGGGGGGGTGGGAAGCAAATTTGTCCATCTCAGCAGAGAAATTTATATTATTTACATTTGTCAGTTGCTGAAGATTTGTTAACATATCATAAGCCAGCCTAGGTAAAGCCTCTAAAGAAAGAGCTCTTTGACATTTGCAAAAGTTGTTTTCTGCGAGACTCCATTCTGCTCAGGCTGAGCTGATTTTCAGCTGGCTGATGCGAAGAGATGTTGTCTAGATCCCTTCTCGAGTTAGTACGAGTAAGACGAGCCTGTTACAATGCTCGGGAATTTTTTTTTTTTTCCTTTTTTAGTAAATAAGTTGACTGAAGCTGTTGGTAATGAAATGAGTAATCCAAATCGTTTATCTAGTTTATTTTGCCTGTATTGGCGACTTTGAAGCATTATATAACTTTTCGGTAATCTGGAAAAGTGATACAAAGCGAAATGTTGGCCAGCCAATGTTAATATTTGTTCAAAACAGTGAGTCATATAAACTGGGATTTCCTCTTTAGGCTGCTTATTACTGGCATATTGTCTAGAGTCTCAGTATAGTTTGATGCCATAATCCCCACTTAGAGTGTGCAGGAATGCTTTGTTCGGGTTAGTGGGCGACATCTCTGTCGTGATACTCCTGTTGGAGAGCGAATTTACTTTGGTTGCACTTGGAGGACTAAATAATCTCATCAGCGGTGACCTGGTAAGGCTGCTGGTTTTTCTTTTCCTTCCTTCTCCGTGACAAGCGTCCACAGACTGGCTCGCCTGCAGTTTTTCTAAGAAACAGTTATTTGTCTGACTTTCCCATACACTGACCCTCTAAATCAGAATGAAGTTCAGAAAGGGGACCTTCAATTACAAAAGGCTTAGGTGCTAACAGATTTGAGCCTAGAATAATCTACCATGTAAGAAAACAAAAATTCGTAATTTCCTTTCTTATAGGCAAAATATGTATTCTCTGTCTTTGAGTTTAATCTGTCCTGATTCCATGGGTTTCTTCAGGCTCTGAAGATTATAAGGTGGCATATTGTAATGCCACCTACTTGTAAGATTATAGCATTTATGAGGCAGGTCACAAGAGCACCTTGGTCACTTCTCTCCTCTCTGGACAACCCTGTAACAATGGCACCAGGCAGCAAGAGTGCAGTGGGCAGCAGCACGGGCTATGGAGTCAGGCTGACCTCAAGTCCAGGCTTTGCAACTTGCTAATGAATCTACTTGGGCACCTCTCCTCATCTGCAAATCAAGGATTTAAAAAAAAAAAAAGAACCTGTCTCATATGAGAATTAAACATGTCACAATAGCAAAGGCACCTAAGTAACGGACCTGACCCAGAGAAAATAAACCACACACATTTATGATTACTGTTGTGCTGTTGAAAGTCAGTGTGTTGCTGTGGAAAGCAGTATGGCTATATATATATATATTTTTTTTTTTTCAATACATGTGAAATATTTAGACTGTGTCCTTTCAGGGGGTAGGAATGTGCACTTACCACATGTAGGAGGCTGGGCCACTGGAAAAAAAGTTGAGTCTAACAGAAAATAATGGTAATTATATATATATATATATATATATATAGTATATATGGTAATTATATATATATATATATATAATTACCATGTGATCTAGCAATTCTTACATAAATTCCAAACAGAATTGATAACAGAGACTCAAGCAGATATTTGTATTCCCATGTTCATAGCAGCATTAATCACAAGAGGCCCAAAGTGGAAATGACCCAAATGTCCATCAGTGGATGAACGGATAAACAAAATGTGTCCTTTACGTGCTCTGTAATATTTTTCAGCCTTACAGAGGGATGAAATTCTGCCATATACTATGGCATGAATGAACCTTGAAGACATTATGCTAAGTGAAATAAACCAGGCATAAAAGGACAAATATTATGTGGTTCCACTTATATGAGGTACCCAGAGTAGTCAAATTCACAGAAACAGAAAGCAGAATGGTCGGGGGCTGGAACTAGGAGGAAAGAGAATGAGGAGTTTATGTTCTCATGTGAGTTCATAAGAACATGAACTCTATTGTTCTCAGAGTTTCTGTTTGGGAAGATGAAAAGTTCCAGAGATGGGTGCTGGTGATGGTCCCACGACAGCGTGAATGTACTAAATGCCACAGGACTGTCCGCTGAGAATTCATGAAGTGGTACATTGTATGCTAGATATATTTTATTACAATAAAAATACATTTTCCTCAATAGTCAAAATGTTAGTCATTTGTAACTGAAAAAGCTTGTTCTAAGTTACGTGAGGTCCTTATCTATCTCATACTTTTCATCGGGGTTACAGTGATGGAATTACTGATTATTAATTCCTTTTGACTTCTTCCTTAGAGAACTGTAGAGATGCAATGTTGGTGGAGGGAGTAGGAAAGAATGGTGTATGAGGACCACTGATGAAGGGTCATGGGCTCTAATAGTGGGAAGAGTCATAATTAGACCATGTAATTTAGGAAGATGTTTTTGAAAAAGTGATATTTAAGCAGAAGCAAAAGAAATGAAGGTTTTTGTCTATAGATATCTAAAGGAAGAAGATTCTGGAGTCAAGGAACACCAAAGGGAAAGTCCTTGAGGAAAGAATAAGCTTGATATGTTTGAAGAGTGGGAAGAAAACCAGTGAGTTTGGGGCAGTCAGCAAGGGGAAAATGGTTGGGGTGGAGTGGGGAGTGTTCAACAGGGGCCACATTGGGCAGAAGGCTACGTGGGTAATGAGACAGATCTTGCGTGGATCCTACTGTAACGGCAATGGGAGAAATTTAGATCTCATTCTAAATATGGTGGAGGGCATCCGAGGGAATTACAGAGGTGAGAGATAGGATCTGATTCATACATTCAGTAGATTCCATAACAGGATTTTTGAACAAGTGTGACTGGTAACAAAGTCAGATGCCTTCATATGTTGTTCCCACTGTCTCTTAAAATGTATTCAGTCGGAATTACTTTGCCCTTGGCCTGGATGAAAACTCTGGCAGACCCGCAACATTTCTGCTCACTCTTTCATAATACACAATTCTGTAATGACTTTAAATTGCAAACAGAGTTTCAGTTCAGGAGAGTATCCAGCCCTGTGTAACAATCCAAATCCTGAATTTGATTTAGTGCTCATTTCTCTCCTCTCCCAGTCAGCCTGGCACTCTCTGGGAAGCCTGCCTGCATCGGAAACAGGGTCTAACTGACTTCTCTCCTTGCCCACTACAGCCCCTCCACATGTCTCTTGTGGGTGGATGAGACTGGGCTGGGTAGCTTTGCATTCCCTGCACTTAAAACATGATTAAAACAGAAACTTCCTCTCATGAGATGCTGTGATGGACCCATGTTTTCTGTATTTCCTTTACTGGGGTATTTAAGTCTCTATTCCTGTGGACCACAGAACAGTCTTGCTAGGCTCCTGGACATCCAGAAGTACTTATCTAGACCCTTCCTGCAGAAAGTTCCTTGTCTTCCTGGCAGCTCTGCTGGACATCCCTTTACCCAGCATCTTTGTAAATCTTCTTTCTCTCGGATTCTTTCTTATTCAGAATGGTTGAGAGAGATTCTAGATAATTGGAAAAAGTTATTGGGGACTTCTACTGGGAGAATTTGCCTGACACTTGCCTTGGTACCTGATGCTGATGTTTCAGCAAAACCAGGGCAAGGAATGTTCATTTCTTACATAATGTCACGTGCCTCTAGCCCCTGTGTGAAGGGTGCTCTCTGCATGGGAACAAGAGAGAAAGGAGTGAGAACAGGTGGGCAACAGTAGCAGTCCAGGTGAGACACCATGGCTGCGTAGAAGGAGGGTATTGGTAAGCAGAAGGATTTGGGGTGTCTTGAAGATGGAACTGCAATAGCTTCTGATGGATTTGGCTCTTGGGAGTAGTGAGAAATGAAGGTAGACTTTGAACTTTAGGCCCAAGCCAGTGAGCAGAGAGAGATGCCATTCTCCGAGAAGCAAGAGACTGAAGAATGTTGCAACTAGGGGTGTGGATGGGGGTGTGTGAAAGGGAAGATTTATGACTGAATTATTCTGTTTGGTGTATTTTAAGTTTCAGAGTTGGATTTATGAGTCTGGAGTTCAGGGAGGGTTCAGGACTAGAGCTATATATTGTTGAACTCATCAGCAGATAGAAGATTTTAAATCCATGGGATTGAATGAGATGACTTAGGGAAAAAAGCATATGTAGTGACACACAGATACCAGATAGCTGAACCCTTTTGATTCTAAAGCTTAGAGTTTGGTAGGAGGTAGAGTAATGAAGGACACAGAATGAGAAGATATGTTCGGTGGAATGAATGGAGTTATGGGGAAGCGTGGTATGTGGAAGCTGTCCAGAGTGTCGTAAGAAGCTGTCCTGATGATTGGTTTCTGGATTTGGCAAGAAGGAATTGTTGGTGATCTTGACAAGAATAGTTTTGTTGGAGTAGTAGAAGCAAAAATATAATGGGAGTGGCCTAAAGAGATTAAGAAATGGAGAGAAAGGAGGTTGTACTACTAGGGAAGGGAGAAGAAAGAGGGAGAGGGTAGCAGGAGGGTCAAGGAGAGAGAGATCACAGTATAGATTGCAAATTTTATAAGTTTTTTTTTTTTTGAGTACTTCTGATAAAAATATTAGATAAGAGAAGTAATAAAGAAAGAACTCCATGATCTGTTAGAGTCTTTGCTTCTTGGGTGATAGAAAATGGAGTGCCGTTGCGTTATGAATACTTTTGGCATTCTTAGTGAAAGCAAATAAAAATTACGGAGAAAGAAACTGGCTAAATGATTTCAAGTCTTTGCTGAATCGAGACTTGTTTTATTTGTATGTTTTTAAAAATAGGAGTCCATAGTGCTACACACCTATTAAAATATTGAAAATCTAAAACACAACACCAAATGCTGATGAGGATGTGAAGAAATGAGAGTTCTCGCTCATTGCTGGTGGGGATGCAAAATGATACATGTACTTGGGAAGACAGTTTGGTGGTTTCTTACAAAACTAACCATACTCTTATCATATGATCCAGACTGATTTCTGATATTTCAACTCCCCATGAGTTGAAAACATGTCCATACAAACATGTCCATACCACGCACATGGATGGTACAGCAGCTTTATTCCTAATTTCCTAAACTGGGAAGCAAGCAAGATGTCCTTCAGTAGATGAATGAATAAGTAAACTCTGAAACATCCAGACAATGAAATACTCTTCAGTGCTAAAAATAAATGAGCTATCAAGCCATGAAAAGACATGTTGGAAACATAAGTACGTATTCCTAAGTGAAAGAAGCCAGTCTGAGAAGACTATATACTCCACGGTTCTAACTGTATAGCCTTCTGGAAAAGGTGAAACTATGGAGAGAGTAAAAAGACAGATGTAATGGGGAAGGGAAGAAGAGGCAGGTCACAGAAGATTTTTAAGGTCGTGAGGGTATTTTATACAATACCATACGATGAAGGCATGTCATTTTACCTTTGTATAATTATACATTTGTAAAACCCATAGAATGAATATACAGGGACCAAGAGCGAACTTTAATGTAAACTATGCAGTTTGGGTGACAATGATGTGTCATTGTAGGTTCATGGATTGCAACAAATGTATCCGTGTGGTATGCGATGTTTATAGTGAAGGAGACTCTGTGTCAGGGGCAGAGCGGGTGTATGGAAACTGTACTCCCCTTTCAGTTTTGTTGCGGGCCTAAAAGTGCTTTAAAAAAATAGAGTCTATTAAAAATAATTAGTACTATTTAAATAGTAAGTGGTTTTAGCAGATATTCAGACTTCTGAAATTTATTCCATTCATTTTGGTATTGCCAAATTTTATAGGTGAAAGGACTGTGCACTGTTCCAACAATTTCATTAAAGTGATTCATTTCTTTTTAGTTAAATTTAGTGATTTGAACATACATCAAAACCTAGTGCAGAAAACCCTTTCCTTTTTAACCAACTTTCTCAATCATGCAACACTGACACATAATCAGAATTGTCACAATTAATTACTTAGAGGTGGAGTATTTGCAGTCATTATACATGGCGATGTAGAATCTTGTGAAATATGGAAAGTATCATTAAATGAAAGCATACAGAAAATAAAGGAATGATTGTTACTGTAAAGATGTACAAAAATGGACAATAGTTCACAAAAAATAAGTAAAAATCAATATTAGAGTGGTGAATTTTTTTCCTTTTGTGTTCCAAAACAATTAACCCTTAAAAAATTAAGATTTTTTTATAACAGATTTCTTTTAAAGATTTTATTTATTTATTTGGCAGAGAAAGAGAGAGATCACAAGTAGGCAGAGCAGCAGGCAGAGAGAGAGGAGGAAGCAGGCTCCCTGCTGAGCAGAGAGCTTGATGCAGGGCTTGATCCCAGGACCCTGACTGAGATCATGACCCGAGCCTAAGGCAGAGGCTTAGCCCACTGAGCCACGCAGGCTCCCCTAACAGATTTTTTTTTCCCAATGGAATGTCTTGTTTTGTTTCATTTAGTTGATTTTGTTTTCATTGGAAAGTTCTTTTAGCCACTTTCTGATTAATAACGAGTCCATTGCTATGAAAAATTGGAAATACCTGTGTTTCCTCGGTGCACAAGAACACCTATCGCTCACTTGTCATCTTTGTTGTTCCTCATACTATCTACTCTAAGGCAACTGTTTATTTCTACAAAACCTATTTATTTACACAAAACAGGAAAGCCATGATGTAAATTTTGGGCTCAGTGATTCCAGTTCCGGCCTAAGCGTTGCATCTGAGGACGTAGACTAGCCTGTTGCCTGGTGTGTTTCTCTCTGCAAACCGAGTTTATATTCAGAGTGCTTTGGGAAAATCCACTTCTGATGGGAGCAAAGAAAAGGATTATGCAGATGAACTTTTAGGTCCTTACCGTGTCTTTCAAACCCCTGTAGTACTTGTCCCGGCCATTTCTCTCAGAATTAGGTGTCTTAGTCCCTTCATTTCCCTCTGCTACAGCCTTGATATGCTTTGCTTTCTTCAGACACATCTCATTTCTCATCCTCAAGGCCTGGATTCTGCTCCAGCCGCCTGGAAGACACCCCTCCAGCCATCATGTTGACTCACACTCTGTCGTCTTCAGGTAAGAACCAAGCTCTTAAATATGCCTTCCCAGAAGCCATTGCAGCCCATTAATTGTCTGTCATTTTTTAATTTCTTTTTTTTTCATTTTTTTATTAATCATTTTTTTAAAGTTTATTTTCAGCATAACAGTATTCATTGTTTCTGTACCACACCCAGTGCTCCATGCAATCCGTGCCCTCTCTTCTGTTTTAAGATTGAAGCTCTCTGCAGGCTGGCATTCTACTCTTCCACGCAGTGCCAAGCCTTTGCAAGCGCTGTGCGTTTTGTGCAGGTGGCCTGGTCCAGTAGTAGGTGCACACAAATGTCCTGTGAATCACTAGCCCTGAGCACTCCGCGGTGCTTCCTGGAGAGGTTACAGCAGGGGACTTGATCTCTTTCCCCATGTTTCCGGTCAACTGATGCACAGGGCTTTTGCAGCCCAACGCCATCACACATGCACTGAAAATTAAAGTAGTTTTCTTAACATTTGCTGTTCGAAATCAAGATGTAAGCTGACACTTCACCAAAGCTGCTCTTTTTGAAAAGTTGTTTTCCAGCTCGAATTTTCTTCGTGAATTGTCCATGGCTGAATCTAATAAAAATAATTTATCTATTCTGGAGTTCAGCTTATAAAAGTTTCTGGAATCCGACAGATTTTAGCTATTTCTTGAATAGTACAGATGTCTTGCTTAAAAAAAAAAAAATTACAACACCATATGTTCTCTGTTCCCATGAGTAGGTTTCAGGGAAGTTTTAATAGTTAAAGTAGGTTTTTTCTTTCTTTTGAAACCTAGCATGTGGATTTAGTGCTTATTAAAGTGAGAGACCGAGTGTAGTGGTTTGATTTAGGATTAGAAATGGGAGCTGGACTAAAAGCTTAGTTCCATCGCTGTGCCAAGAACCCTCCCCCAGACGCATCTCGCACTCACTGGAGATTATGGGGAGACTCCCTGTGCGCACTCTTGCCCAGCTTGTACCATTTGGTCCCTTTGGCACAGCTCACGTCATCAGGTCTCTTCCAGAAGGCCGTGTTCCAGTGCTGTGCCATAAAGGGCCTATTTAAAAGATGGAGATGTTTACTATTTGAATCCTTCATTCTCTCTTTCCATGACACAAGCCCTCTGCAACTCCCAACTGCAAGCCATTCATTTTGAAAAATTCACACTGTGTGGCGGAGTACACCCACCTATTAAACACATAAACCAAGTAGCCACAGTCTTGCTGTTGTGCAAACAAACCTACGTGTGAAGTCTGACAGTGGCGGGCCGCTCCGTGCAATTAAGACAACACGCCCCCCCCCCACTCTCGCCCCCCAAAAAGGACCCAAATCAGTCTCTGTTAAGGAAAATATTGCATTCGTTGTTTTTGATGAGATCAGTAATTATTAACCAGAGATTAAAAACAGTTTTGCACAATTTAAAAAATATATTCAGAGGGAATACAAGAAACAGTACTGGTATCTGATCTCCTGGTACTGTTGGGCAAAATTACCTAAGGATACAGTCCCTAAAGGAGACATAGGTGAAGCCAGAGTTCTGCAGCCAGAACCAGGTCTGTGGGATGCTCATAGTCCCTTGCTCTGCATGCATATGAAGGAGGGATAAAGGTTCCAGAAAGAACTCAGCACCAGAATCACATGGTGCATCATTCCAAACCAGGGGATGGCAAAATCTGTGCTCAGGGGCCAAATCTGGCCCACCACCTTTATTGATAAAGTTTTATTAGGACAGTACCACACCCATCTATGTCTGAATTGTCTATGGCTGCTTTTGCACAACAGGGGCAGAGGTGAGTAGTTGTGACAAGAACTATATGACCCTCAAAATTGAAAACATTTTTTACCTGGACCTTCCCAGAAAAAGTTTATGGACCCCTATTCTAAACCAAGAATGGCCAGTCTTTCAAACATTTTATTTATTTATTTGACAGACAGAGATCACAAGTAGGCAGAGAGGCAGGCAGAGAGAGAGGGGGAAGCAGGCTCCCTGCTGAGCAGAGAGCCCCATGCGGGGCTCAATCCCAGGACCCTGGGATCATGACCTGAGCCGAAGGCAGGGGCTTTAACCCACTGAGCTATCCAGGTGCCCCTAGAATGGTCAGTCTTTCAAAATATGATGTTGGGTCATTGAATCCTAGTTTCCTTGTTACGGGGGTGGAACAAAAAAAAAGTGGTAGCTCATATGAGATAAAGGGGGATGAGGAAGCCTTTCAAAATGTTTTAAAGTAAGAAGCATAGGTATGGAGATAGTAGTAATCATCCCAGATGACTAAAAAATTGTCCCACGATAATCCCTGGTGTATATATAGGGATCAACAAAGAGGCTGGGTTACGTGGTACATAGGGTATGAATTGTGAGAAAACAGAGACAAGGTTAAATAGGTCAGTGGGTCAGGACGGCTTCTGCCATCTTATCCTTTGACCCCTCTTTTAGTCTTGGACTATGTTTGTTCACCAACCAATCAGGATTCATTTCCATTACCTGGTAACAAGTCGGGGCCGACAGTCTTCAGTTATTCTAGTTGCCTGCCAGAAGTATCGTAGGCATGTTGACTTTTAGAACTTCTCCACTTAGGGACAGCATAGGATTTTACATAATAGTCTGGGAGTCCTTTCTGGCTATGCATGTATTATGTATGTTTGCCTGCATATATATAGGTATCTTTCTATCTATGGTAGTTTTAAATAGTCTATTTTTACTGCATTAATAAAATTTAGATATCCAATGCCTTTTAAGTTTTAATTTCCTTATATAATTTGTGTTTCTTCACAAAATCCATATGGTTTCATAGGAAAATCTTCTAGATAACTAGGGACTCTCACTTTTGCTTATAATCCAAAAGGATATTTAACAGTGTTTTAAAATTTTTTAAAGGGTGGATCAGAGTCTTCTTGTTCAGTATGAACAAAGAATGATAAGACGTAGTGAAAATGAGGCTGCCACTTATTGATTATAGGCAAATTATTTAGTCTTCGTTAGTCTCAGTTTCCCCCACATATGAAATGGGTATGATTATAGCACCTAATTCAGCACTGGTATAACAAATAAGTGAATGATGCAAGTAACACACTTGAAACAGACTAAGTTAGCTATTTTTGTTATAATTATTAGGTTGTTTCACAACTTTTTAAAGTTCAGCATATGACAAGAAAAGAACATGAGGATATTTGCCACGTAATTGTGCGTCAGCCTGAATGGAACATTTCCCACCAAAAGTGAAAATAGCCCAGGCTGGGATTTCTCTGGGTTGGGAAGGAAAAAAACAATCATTTGTCCGAGACACTGTTTTATGAGGATTTAACTGGGCACAAATTGAATTTGTGGCTTGGTCAAGGAGAGAAATATGTGCAAAACATCTCAGATACGGCGGTGACATATCCACATTGCCGTTGGTAGCAATGTAAAATTGATAACATTATGCTGCCACGTATTTCTGAAATGTTCAGAGCATGTTAACTTTTCACAGTGCCATGTGGGGAGCTCTTTTTTGGGGTGGAAGGACTCTTTCTCTACAAAATTACAGGACACACATCAGCAAAACTCTGATTCTTTTTTTTTTTTTTTCCCTACTTTGGGTTTGAAGCCTGAATGATTCTTTCAAATGCTTCATTCTAATGTTATATCAAATTATTTATTTTTTTTTAAGATTTTATTTATTTGCCAGAGAGAGAGAGCACAAGCAAGGAGAGCAGGAGGCAGAAATAGGCAGAGGGAGAAGCAGGCTCCCCGCTGAGCAAGGAGCCTGACGAGGGACTCCATCCTAGGACCCTGGGGTCATGACCTGAGCTGAAGGCAGCCACTTAACCTCTGAGCCACTTAGGCGCTCTCAAGTTTGGTTTTAAGTAAAGAGCAACATTCTGGTAAATTTCAAGAATGAAAATGAGCATATTCTTTCTTTGGTTTATTTCATAAATGTTGATATTAAAGAACATATACATATTATATATATATGTGTGTGTGTGTGTGTGTGTGTGTGTGTGTGTGTGTGTATACTTTTTAAAAACTAAGAGTTATTGCTTCATTATTAGTGAAATGCATACCACTTGGGCCTAGATTAAACAAAGCTTTATAATCATCATAATCAAGTTCAGATGAAGGTTGCTCATGAGAATAACATCTAAGATGGGTCTTAATTTACTGGAACTGGTTTCCCCAGGCCTTTTGTTCTCATGATATTTAGTGTACGGTTCATTCACAGTGATTGGACAACATAGTATTTTGAAATAATCCATCACACTCGCACACCAGGATATAATTGAAATGCATAGGGCACTTCCTAGAAAAAAAAAAAAAAACAATAGATGTTTTGTACAGACCACATCTGAATAGATGTCAATTTTGATATTCATCCAACTAGATCCAACAACATGGCTAACTTCTACTAAACACTTGAAATTTTTTTTTTGCTTTAAAAAAAAAAAGCATAAAGAAGCATAAAATAAATCTTTAACATATAAATAGATAAGTGATGTTGGCTGTGATCGTTCTGCCTCATCTTAAAGGAGAAAGAATCCTGTAGACTTGGAGAGAATTCTCTAAGTGGGACCAGGAACTCGTGTCAACAATCACTGCAAAGAGAGACTGTGATACTCCCCTTCACGGGTCACTTGGAATTTCCCAGTTAGCTTCCAAAGTCAGTGTATTTCTGTTATATGCTATTTGTGTTTTGATGTTAAAATCCTTTATCATCATTAAATGGAGGTAGATTAGATTTATGTAGGATTTCTCCAAATCAGCTTACAGGTTTGGGTGTATAGGTAATGCCAAGCAATGAAAAAACACTGGTTTGCCTGTTGGTACTACAGATGTGATCTATATACATGTAGCAACAGCAGAACTTCGCTATCAAACATTTTTCTTTTCCTCTGTTGGTAGTTCTTCCTTTGGAAGATTTGAAGACTCCTGGATTTTTTTTTTAATTAAAAATTATCTATTTGAAAAGTAGTTGGAACTTTCTTAAAAAGTTAAATATAGATTTATAAATGTATCCTATGATCAAGCAAGTCCATTGTTAGGTATATCCCAAAGTGAAATGAAAACATGTGTCAACACAAGAACCTATACAAAAGTTGATAGCAGCATTATTCAGAACAGCCTCAGAGGGGTGCCTGGGTGGCTCAGTGGGTTAAGCCTCTGCCTTCGGCTCAAGTCATGAGCTCAGGGTCCTGGGATTGAGCCCTGCATGGGGCACTCTGCTCAGCAAGGAGCCTGCTTCCCCCCCACCCCCATTTGTCTCTCTGCCTACTTGTAATATCTCTGTCAAATAAATAAATAAAATCTTAACAACAACAAAAAAGAATTAGCTTCACACTAGGAACAGTCCAGATGTCCATCAACTACAGACTTATCTGCATGATGGAATACAGTTTAGTAATAAAAAGACACAAGCTCCTGATACATGCCAAAAACATGGATGAACCTCAGAGTCATTATGCTCTGTTCCTCTAAGGTCAGGAACAAACTAATGATGCAGGGGGCCTACTCTTGTCCTTTTCATTAACATAGCACTGAAAGCCTTAGCTGGAACAATTAAGCAAGAAAAAAAAAAGGCAACCAAATCACAAGAGAAGTAAAATGGTCTCTGCTAGCAAATGGCATATTATATACAGAGAAGTCTAAAGATCACATACAAAGAAACAAAAACGAAAACAAAACAAAACAAAACACCAACAACTTAGAACTGATGAATTTGATAAAGTTGCAAGATATAAAATCAATATACAATAATAGTTGTGTTTCTGTACACTAAAGTAAACTCTAAAAAAAATTTAAGGAAACAATCCCACTTACAATAGTATCAAAAAGAATGATTAGGAATAGATTTAATCTAGGAGATGAGAGATCTACACACTGAAAATGATAACAGAGTGTTAAAAAGAAGTTGAAGAAGACACAAATGCATCAAATGATATCTCATGTTAATGGATTGGAAGAATTAATATGTTAAAATGTCCTTTCTGTTCAAAATGACCTACAGATTCAAAGCAAACCCTATCAAAATTCCAATGGCACTATTCACAGAAGTAGGAAAAAAAAATCCTAAAATTTGTATGGAACCATGAAAGACCCCAAAGAACTAAAGAAGTCTCGAGTAAGAAAAGCAAAGCTGGGGTCATCACAATTTATGATTTCAGACTAAATTATAAAGCCATAGTAAAACAGAATAGACACACAGGTCACTGATACAGAATAGTGAGCCCAGAAATAAATCTGCACATATGTGGTCAACTAATTTTTGATGGACATGCCAAGAATACATAATGGGGATGGATGGTCTCTTCAATAAATGGTGTTGGTAAAATGGGATATCCACATGTGAAAGAATGAAATTGGACCCCTGTATGATACCACACACAAAAATCAGCTCAGAATAGATTGAAGACTTAAATTTAAGACCTGAAACTATGAAATTCCTCTAAGAAAACATGAAGGGTAAGCTCCTTTGGTCTTAGCAATGAGTTTTGGATTTTTCAGCAAAAACAAAGACAACAAATATGAAAATAGCCAAATAGGACTATACCAAGCTAAAAACTTTCTGTACAGCAAATGCAACATCAACAAAATGACAAAAGAAACAACCACCTATACAATAAGAAAAATATTTGCAAACAATATATTCAATAAGGAGATAATGTACAAAATATATAAGGTACACTTAGAACTCAGTAACAAAACCCACAAATAACCTGATTTAAAAATGGAAAAGAACTTGAATAGAAATTTTTCCAAAAAATAAAAACAAATTGCCAACAGGTATATTAAAAGAGGCTTATATACTAATTATCAAGGAAATGCAAATCAAAACCGTAATGAGATAATCACCTCATACTTGTTAGGAAGTCTGTTATCAAAAAGACAAATGTTGGTGAGGATGTAGAGAAAAGGAAGTAGGATTTCTGCCCTCCAACAGCACCTTATGTGGAAAAATAAGAAACCATTAAGAAGTACCACACAGATTTTGGTAACTCTAAAAGAAATAAAGACAAGCGAGTCCCTCAAGTCTAGAGGATGAAAGCCATTACAAATGGTAAGAATAATTCATGAAGAAGCAAGATTTGTTAAAAAAAAAAAAAAAAAAAAGATACTCTGTTTGTGGCGCAGAAATATAAGCAAAGGGCCATTCCACGGAGAGGGAGAACCAAGTCAAAGCCAAGTGAAAGCCAAATCAGAGGTGGGAGTAAAGTATGTGTTGGCACAAGTGAAACCCAATTCACAATGAAGGAGGGGAAAGTTAACAAAGCTCCTTCAAGTTTCATGGGAAACAGGAAGTCAAGTAAGATTCAAGAGTCATAAGATAAATGAGATTTATTAGGTAGAGTATGTGGCAGTAACCACAGTCAATTTGTGGATGGGAGACTGGAAAAAGATCAAGTAGGAATGTATTGCAAAAAAAAAAAAAAAAAAAAAAAAAAAGTAACTTTTTGACTCAGTGGAAATAAAAAGAAAGAGCAGTCATGAACATTTTTTTCAAATAAAGAAAAGACATACTAAATAGTCATTATTTAACATCAATTTAGGATTGATAATTTTTTCCCTCATTTTGTGAGATAGGGACCTGAGCGACGAGAAAACGAAATCTTAGAAAGCTGGGTTTGCCGGACACGACATAGTTGAGAAGAATCCACCTCATGACCCCAAGTCTTGGGAACTATTTTTTGCACCTGGAGCCATAAAACCAAAGATCTCTAGGATTCAGCCTGGTGATATAAATGGATGAGGTAAATAAGGTAAAAGAGAAAAAATGATGATGTAAATATTATGAAAAATGGCAACTGACTTTGACCTTATTATCTGGGGCTAATAGGAAGTACTGAAGACTGGGGAACTACCTCATCTTAAAGGAAAGTGACCAGCATGAAGGTGAAAATCTGAATTTTCAGTTACCAAAACCAAAACATAGGAGCCAATCTTGATTCTTCCTTATTTCTCTTACCCTACAGCCTAATCTGGACTCGTTAGCCAGAATTTGATCGCCTCTCCACAACGCCTGCTTTGCCTCTAAGCCGCTGTCATCTCTCTCACTTCAAATATGCCCTCCCAGGTGTTCTCGCAAAGCTCACTCTTGATTATCTACACTTCTCAGACTTTCTTTTGCAGTTTTTCAAAAGACAATGCCAGGCATAGATTGGGAGAGAACATTTTCATTATATGAATTTGAAAAAGAACTTATAACCAGAATTTTTTTAAAAATTCCTGTAATAACTCAATAATAATAAGAGATAAACAATTTCATTAAAAATACGGCCAGAAGATTTTTGAGTAGCTACTTCATACCGAAGATACCTGAGAGCCAAAAGCATACCAGAAGGCTCATTAGGGAAATGCAAATTAAAACCACACTGAGATACAGCCACACAACCATTAGAATGACAGTTCATAGCTTGGGAAAAACATTTGCAAATCATGTGTATCATCTGCTTCTGTGTAATAAATAAAGTCCAACATCTTAAAATGATCTCATAATTTCTGTGTGTCAGGAGTTTGGGCATGGCTTAACTAGGTCTTCTGTTTTAGTATCTCTCACAGTGCAATAATCAAGATTTCAGCCAGAGTTGGAATATCATCCAAAGGCTGGATGTGCAATGGACCTTCTTCCAAACTCACATGGTGATTGCAGAATTGAATTCTTCCAGGGAGTTTGGGTTAAATGCCCTGACCTTTCTTAATTCCTTGAGTGTGGACCTCTCCAACATGACAGCTTGCTTCATCAAATTATGTAAGCCAACAAGGCAATATAGAGTCTACCAGTAAGATGTAAAATACAGTTTTGTGTAACCTAAGACTCAGTAGTGACATATCATTTGTTTTCCCTCCTACTAATTAGAAACAAGACACAAGTCGCACCTACCGGCAGCACCTAATACGAAGATGTGAATACAAAGAAGTTGGGATCATTGGTAACTGTCCTAGGAGGTGCCTATCATGCATGTGTCTGATATGTATATATATATGTGTGTGATATATATATATATATATGATATGTGTGTATATACATATATATATGTGTGTCTGATATATATATACATATATATATATATATATATATATGACTCGATTAAAATATGGGGAAAAAACTTAACTAGACACTTCTCAAGAGAAGGTATCTGATAGCGAACATGCATATGAAAAAGTGCTCTACCTCATTAGTCATCTGAAAATTCAAATTAAAACCACAAAGAGATTCTACTACACACCCACCAGAATGGCTAACTTCAAGCAGCTGACAATACCAACTATTGTCAAGGAAGTAGAGTGACCGGAATTCTCATTGTTGCTCGTGGGAGTGTAATATGGTTCAACCACATTGGAAAACACGTCGGTAATACCTAATAAAATTAAACACACACCTACCCATGACACGATAGTTTCACGCCTAGACATTTCTCTCAGAATGTGTCCACATGTGTCCACACACACACACACACACACAAGTACTTAATTCATAATAGCCCCAAACTAGAAAATAACCAAAAGCCCATCAATGGAAGCATACAACAAAAAGGTAGTGTATTTATAGGAATCACTATAAATCACAGCAGTTTTTTTTAAAAAAATGCATTACTGACACATCAACATGAATGAAAATCCAAAACATTGTTTGATCAAGAGAAGCCATAAATAAAAATTCATCTTGCACTGTCCAATTTTTATGAAATTCAAAAAACCCATTCATTAATGAGTACGTAATGATTGAAGTCAGCAAATTGTCCTTTCTGGGAGGGGGTTGAGGGAGCTGTTGTTGATTCAGAAGGAGCGTGTGGAGATGTTCCAGGTGTGACAGGCACGTTTCATACCTTCATCTGGGTGGTAGGTGTGCAGATGTGTGCATGGTGAGTGGTCATTTAAAATGTGTCCATCTTCCTGTGTGCTTATTCTAGCGTGATAAATTAGAGTGAGAGAAACACAAAAACGCTTGGATGTGCATTCCAGTCACTTGGGCATCTTGTGAAAATTCTTAGTTCTGTGTTAGTAGGCCTGGCCTAGGCTCCAGATTCTGCATTCACAGCCAAGATCAGGTGCTGCTGCTGTGGGGGCAGGTGTGCGGGTTTCCCCTGCATCTCCCTCTTCTTTCCTGTGTCCAGTCTCTTAGAATCTAGAGACTCACTAGTACCGTTTTCCTATGGAATACATGTCTTCTCTTCTATTGGGTGTTTGCCTCTGTTGGGTTTAAATCCAAATTCATCAGGCCAAGAACCCAGTGTTTTTTGAGCAGCTGAGAGAAAAACGCCCCCTTTGCAGAGGATGTTGAGAGCATCAGAGTTAAATTTAGGCTTAGCGAAAGCCCTGGGGTCGATCTTTGACTCGCTCCAGGGCCGAAGGCACATGATATAAGTAAAACAGACTGAACAAGGCTGGGTCTAGTGAGTGAGGAAATCATAATCCATGGCTCCTATAGCTCCGTGTCATGAACCTGGACCTGACCTTTTCCAGACAGTCACCCCTATATATTTTTTAAAACCTGGGAATCTATTTCAGGGCCACAGAAGATCAGTTTGGGTGCCCATAGCATTTACAACTTGTACTATGGGCTATGAAGAGTAAATCAGAAACCCGATCAATGATCGATATGTTATTAGTTTGGCCATATTAAAGATCGAAAACGGGACTAGTTTATGCTTGAAGAGTCTTACTCAGATCCTTCTTTGAACAGGAGAACTTTGATCTTTGATGGTTTATTTTCTTCGGCTTCTTATATGAATAAGCCCCTTTTCGCAGTATCTGATGAATCTCCTAGGTGATGTTATTATTCCTTAGTATAAACTAACAATACGTGTTCACTTAACAAAATAATCCGTCATGCTTGAATTTGAACAAAATATGTTTACTGGGAAAATTATGACGTAACAAAATTTGAACAAAAGATGTCACTAGACAATTTAACGTTACTCATTAAAACAGTTTTCTGTGATGTATCAAGATGCAGATCAGACTTGCCAGGTATAAAATTTGGGCAAGGTTCCTGTCCGTAAAATGGAGAATAGTATCTATCTCACAATATTTTTAAGTGAGGCAATATCTGTAAAGCAAGAATTGTAGTGCATGGCACGATATAGATGTTTGGTAAGTTTTAATTCCCTTCTCCCTACCCACTCCTTGATCCAGAACACTAATCTCTAAACTCCTCTATTCCCTGCTATAAGCTCCGTATGAAAAGTACCACACAAAGCACTTAATCAACTTATAATTCTGTGAGAAACTAGGCATCGCTAAATATTATATAATATTTGCAAACTGTTTTTTTCCTACTGGTAATTCCCAGTAATTGCTTTAAGCAAAAAGCAGTCAGTGCAACTAAAGGAACACTTCGAGTGTCTTTTATTTTCATTACTTTTAAAAATAATTATTGCAAATAAGTTAAATTTTCTTTTAGAAGGCCACACAAAGCACAGTTAATAGTGAGGATTTGTTTACTCTTGGGGGAATTTGTTTAAAGAGAAATGATTCAGTTGCCCTTTTCTGATCATATTTGCTTCTGTCCACTGCCTTCCGCCATGCTGCATGGCCCTGGGAACGGCAGCACCAGCCTGGAGGGAGGTTGGAATTGACCTGACCCCCCCGCCCCCCCGCCGAAACCACCCTCCGTGTATGTGGGGACTAAAAGTAAAAACTAAAACTCCAGGATTAAATTGCAAGTAGACACTCAGCCATTCTAAGAGATTTCCACAGCATGAGGAGAGAAAAGTCAGTAGCCAGAGCAACCAGTGGTGGATAGCAAGAGACCAAGGGAGCCGTGGGGATTAGTGTCTTCGTGCGGAGAGGCGGTCACATGAACAGAGGGCTACATTTAGGGACATGGATGTCTGATAGTGGAATTTCTCCTTGGCCAGATGTATTGCTACTTTGTTCAATATATTATTTTTTTTTCTTGACTACAAATATATTAAAGGTTTTGTTGCAAAATTTAAGACAATGCCATCGCTGCCAAAATTTTTACATACTTTTTGTTCTTATATTTTGTATCAGTCAGGGTCCTGTCAGGAAATGGAAGACACACTCAAATTAGAAAAAAAAAATCGGGGTTACTTATGAAGGAACTAATTACAGTTGACCCCACACAGTTGAAAATCTGCGCTAAACTTTCGACTCCCCAAAATCTTAACTGCTAATAGCCAAGCGTTGACTGGAAGCCTTACTGATAACATAAACAGTCAGTTAACACATATTTTGTATGTTATATGTCTTATACACTGTCTTATTATGATAAAGTAAGCTAGAAGAAAGAAAATCTTATTAAGAAAACCATAAGAAAGAGAAACTGCATTTACAATACTACTGTATTTACTGGAAAAAATACGCAAGTCAGTGGATCGGCACAATTTAGACCCAAGGGTCAAGAGCACAAAGGTATAGTTGAAAGTAGGGGACTCACAAAACAAAAACCCAGGGCTAGCCGTGGAAGGGTTGTTGCCAAAGAGGTTAGGGGAAATGCTCCCAGAAACCAGGAAAAGAGGACATTATTTCGGAAAGGATGCTTTGTGAAGAGCATCAGGCCCTCTGATCTTCAGGAACACAACCAGTTTAATATGCCGCCTAATGGGAGAGAATCAGGATTATAAATTCTCCTGTTTCTGTTTAGTCTTTTGTATGGCTTCTCCATTAACCAAACCTAATAGTAAGTCAGAGGACATGAGAGCCCTTTGATGTCACCTGTGAGCTGGGCAAGTCCCCAGTAACTGAGGGTGGTCTTGGATTTAATAATTTGCCAGAAGGACTCATCGACCTCAGCAAAGCTAGTATATTCATGATTTTGGTTTTTTACAGTGAAAGGAAGCAGGTCAAAATCTCTACAGGGAAGAGATGCACAAGGCAGGACCCAGGAGGAACCAGGCGTAAGGCTTCTGCTGTCCTCACTCAGAGGAGTCATTCGAACAATATTTATTTCTCCCAGCAACAATATGTGACAATACACACAGAATGCTGCCAGCCAGGGAAGCGCACCCAAGCTTGGTGTCCAGAGTTTTATTGAGGGTTGGTCACTTGGACAAAGCCGACTGCCCGTATCACTGACATTAGTGTCCTCTGCAGAGGGTGAGCTGACATCACGTGGCCCATCCTCCCTCCCGCATAAATCACATGGTTACCAAAGACTACTGGAATGACCTAGCACCCCCAGGTAAACAAAGTCACCCTTTTAAGATAAGATATTCCAAGGACTTAGAGTTTATCTCCCAAGATCTGGGGGTAGAGAACCAAACCTTGTGTGTATTTGTGTCTGTCTGTGTGTGTGTGTGTGTGTGTGTGTGTCTGTGCACAAAGTTTATCATTTACTACATATATCCATATAGCTTAGTGGGACTGGCTATTTAATTGGGGGGGGCCACTGCAGAATGAAAATGGGGGGGTCACCTGTTCAAAATTATTACAAATTTAAGATGGTGACTGGGGAGCATTCAACCGAGCATGGGTCCCTCTGAACATGAGAATATGGACAACTGCATAGACCCACTTGCCCATGAAGTTAGCCTTGCAGGTAAACTCAGTTTATTTGCTCCATGGGCATACCTGCCCTGATTCACATGGTACCAGGTGCTGGGGGGATTCCAGAAGCTGAAAAAAAAAAAAAAAAAACAATGCTGCTCTTGAGACATTTACGGTCTATTAGGTAGACAGCTCTGTCCACAATAGCTATAAACGCAAGCCAGTCGTCCATGCATCTTTAGGAAGAAATAGGAAAATGCACTTGGAATTCAGCAAGCTTTAAAAATGTTCCAGCTGAGGGCGCCTGGGTGGCTCAGTGGGTTAAAGCCTCTGCCTTCGGCTCAGGTCATAACTCAGGTTCCTGGGATGGAGCCCCGCATCGGGCTCTCTGCTCAGCGGGGAGCCTGCTCCCTGCCCCCCCCCCCCCCCGCCTGCCTCTCTGCCTACTTGTGATCTCTGGCTGTCAAATCAATAAAATAAAATCTCTAAAAATGTTCCAGCTGAGATTATTAATGTGGTTGTTGCAAGGATCCAAGAGAGAATAGTTATGAAAGCAGGTTGGAAAAAAATATATATATATGTATGTATATATGTGTATATATATATATATATATATATATATATTTACATGTAATAGATATAGCCATTTGGTAAGTAGCCACCAGAGTTCATAGAATCCTTTTTGCTGCCATCAGTCCTATTATTAGGAAAAAAAGTAAGATCCTGAAAAGAATGTGCTGTTTTGCTTCCAGAGGGCAAACCAGATAAGCAAATGGGAAACATACATGTTCAAGGAACAATGGAAATGGCATAAGACTGTATCTGATGACTGTTACCTACAAATTCAATCCCCCTTGAGCAAAAAAAAAAAAAAAAAAAAAAAAAAAGAGGCGCGCTTTCTGCTACAATGTCTATGTGTGTATATTTGGCTGAATAGATTCTTTCAAATAGTTGTTTGGGCATTTGTGCCACCCAGGTAATTTGATGTGGTCAGATAGATACCTACAGAAAAGCACAGAGTGACAGGTTGAAAAGAAAAAGGTTTCAACAGGTTAAGTCCGTTGGTGCATTTTTGTGCATGCAAGGAAAATGAAAAGCTCCCGCGTCTCTAAGATTGCTTGCTCCCGCGTCGGTAAGATTTTGCTTATAGTGGAGCTGGTCTCCTTTCGGATGGCATCTCGAAAGAAAATGGGATTCCCCAGGAATTCCTTAAGAGCGACTCAATCATATACCCTTCCCGACAAGTTCTCCGAAGATAACAGTGAAGTATGAGGATATTGGAGGAGGTCTTTGAGACAACATGTCCCCACCCCACCACACACACACACACACACACACACACACACACACACACACACACACTGGAGACACGGCCCTAGGTAATCAGAGGCTCCTAACCCCCTCTTCTGTCCTTGAAACCTAGTAGCCCTTCTCCCCCCAAAACTGGAGCTATTTGCTAGGACAGGGATGTGTTGAGACTCTCCGAAGGGTATAAGTGACTGAACCCCACCAGTCCTGTGTATCAACATTTAAGATTGTCACATAGGCTGCTGAGGTCTGCTTGTCTTGTGGCACCAAGGACAAGCCTTGGGAGTAAGTTCCCTTGCTTCTTAAACCCATCCCTGACCGTCTAGAGTGGCCTGCCTCTGTCTTGTGTCTCTCTTTGCCCTCTGTGTACTGGGCCAGTTTCAGATTTCCTCCAGGGAAGTCCTGAGGCTGCAAACCAACAGAGGAAAACCCACAGCTAGAGAGAACAGATACACGTCCCGAGACATCACCAAGTTGAATGGTTGTTGATAAATAGTGACTGGAGATTAATAATTAAACTTTTTAAAGCAAACAGATGGGTCCCACAAGAAGACTGAATTAGTCATTAGGGGCAATTGCACATGCCACGGAATGTTGGAAAGAAAACCCCACAACCGATCCAATCTATCAATCTCTGGGTTGTTCTTTTGTTTAATCCACATTACTTTTATTACTCTTACTTTTCTCCACCTAGAGGTTAATGAAGTTACTGTTGCCTCCAGGATTAGGAGAACATGTTTCCTCTAATAAATCAAAGATCATCAGGTAAAACAACATATAGGATTTCCTTTCAGTATGAAGGAAAAAAAAAAGGCACTTACCTGGAGAATAGGGCATTTTGAGAAAGCTAGTTTGGAATTCTTGAATTTAGATACTGTTGCATTGCACTCTGCCTGTTTAAAATGGTCTTTCATCTTAAAGAATAATGTTGTAACATCAGATTTTAAGCACTTAAGCTCTTAAAGGAGCCCAGCAAGGCAGAATAGCACAATATTCACCTGTTTACGACAATATTATTTAAAAAGGAAAAAAAGAAAAGAAAAGAAAAGAAAACACATAAAAGACACCTGGAGTGCTAGAATCTCAGTTTTTTGAGAGGCAACAACTCTAATGAAGCCATTTGATATTTACATTTATATTTTATTTCGTAACTGGACTTGAATACAATATGTGAGTTAGTTTTTATAAACTGATTTTGCAAGAGTTTCTATCAGTAGGATCACATTTGTTGTTGTTTTGCTTTTTTTTTTTTCTTTTCTGCCTTTTATGGGTGTTGGCATGCTTATCGGGCTCTGTGGGTACATGTGTGCCTCTTTTTCTTTTTTAATGATTTTATTTATTGATTGATTTGACACAAGGAGAGATCATAAGTAGGCAGGGGTGGGGGGAGCAGGCTCCCTGCTGAGCAGAGAGCCTGATGCGGGGCTCTATCCCAGGACCCTGAGATCATGACCTGAGCCAAAGGCAGAGGCTTCACCCACTGAGCCACCCAAGCACCTACATGTATCAAGCACCTACATGTATACTTTTAAAATACTCTTTTCAAGATATCTGCAAAATGATAGAGAATGGCCAGTTACGGAATTAGTCCAACTAGCAGGGAGAAAAGGTGAAAACCATTTTGGAAGAACAGTTACGGTTGGAAGCAGGGAAGGAAGGGAGGGAAGAAAAAAGAAAGTGACACTTGAATTTTACCTTCTTGAAGAAGATATTTTAATTCATAAGTAACATTTACCCCCCACACTCATACATATAAAAAATAAAGATTTAAAAATATATCTCCATCTAAAAAAAAAAAAAAAAAGACTTCTAAATTAACCAAAGCAAATCATTTTAGTGTGTCACTGAAATGTGTATGCAAATTAGTTGTAGCTCTACTGGAAAAGCTAGAAATATATTAAACTTTTATAAATTGCTAATACATTATTTTTTTTCAAAGATTCTATTTATTTATTTGACAGAGAGATCACAAGTAGGCAGAGAGGCAGGCAGAGAGAGAGGAGGAAGCAGGCTCCCTGCTGAGCAGAGAGCTCAATGTGGGGCTTGATCCCAGGACCCTGAGATCATGACCTGAGCTGAAGGCAGAGGCTTTAACCCACTGAAACACCCAGGCGCCCTACATTAATGTTTTATAAATTAAACCATATTTATGTTGATCAAGTAAACTTACTTTTCAGCATGACATATATCTATATCTACAATATAAAATTTACAATACAAACATATATATTTATAAAACAGAATTGAATTTCAGTTGACTATATATTCAGTTTTGTTTTCTAAGATCCTTCTTAAAAAGGACCTACCTGCATTTTTCTGGGAATAAGTTAAGAATCCCCAAACTCAATATGATGCTTGCCAGCATGATGCACCTGATTTTATAAAACGATACACACTCCTTCAATCTGGTACTTCCCTTATTTTAATCAAATGATGTATCTGTCTTCATTTCTTCAATGTCACTAGTGTTCCCACAAATGGAGGGTGTGACCTCAAAGTTTGGAGGTTAAAACGAACATTGCATAATTTGGCTTATTTGATTTCTTTCCTCCTCCTTAAAGTTGGTACTGTCCAATCTTGTTATTCCTCCCTCACTGTGGGAGATCAGTTACATTCATGGTGAGCTATAGCACCCTTAATTCTGATCAGGGGCTGGCCATGTGAGCTGTTTTCACCAAAGAGATTATTGGAATCGTGACAAGGCAAGCAGAGACTTGAAGTGGTGCTCGCACATCTCCACTTGTGTTCAGGTACCTGCCCCACTGACGTGAGAATTTTTCCAAGCAAGGGGGAGGAGAGAAGTATGGAACAGAGCCAGCTTGCCCCAGCTGTGGCCATCCTAGATCAGCCAACAGTCAGCTCAGCCCCAAACTATGAAAGCCCAGTCAGGATCCGCAGAGGCATCTAGCCAACCACGCCAGACTCGTGAGCAATAAACACTTATTATTGCATCCCACTGAGGTTTGGGGATTGTTTATGATGGATGATTATTGTGGCAGTAGATCCCTCCATCGCTGATACACTCACCCAAGGCCCTGCTTCAAGAAACTGATTGCACTTGCTACCTAGGCAGCTTGGTCGGTACCTGATGCCTCGGAATGATCTGAGACTTTGGAGAAGGTGACTTCACCTTTCAGAGCCTTGATTTCCTTATCTGTGAGATGACATTATCAAACCACATCAGCTTCACAGTCACTCCTGCATCTGTATTATTCCATTGGTTGGCTGATTTTAGAAGTGATGACTTCTGGTAAATGTCCCTTTAGATGCCTTTGGCAAAAAACAAGCTTATAGTTCTATGCGGCTGGACCAGTGTGAGCTATCGGGGGTGAGCTATGCCCCCCAACCTGCCCACATGGCCGATACCATACTCCCCCGGCTGACAGCAGAGGCAGCGTTAGTGGGGGTTACGTTGGCTGCCTCCGAAGCCCAACAAGCTTTCTTCGTAGCCCAGCCCTACAATTTAGGGTTGTGTAAACGTGGGGAGTCATGTCGGGTCTCCCGGTCTTCATTAGGTAATGTTGGTACTTACCTCAGTGGTTTGCTTTAAAAAAGTAAATGAGCTCATCTGTTTAATTTAATACATATATTAAAAACTTAGAATGGTCCCTGGCACACCTAATATTATTACACGTTGGCTATTGGGATAGTGATCCTTCTACTACTTCTGCCTCAAAGATTTTGGTTGAAAACTAAAATACTGTCTGAGTAGAAGAAAGTGAGCATTTTTCACAGGACTACATTTAGAAGAGCATGGCCATGATCAGCGGCCCGTTTCATCAGGAGTGGTGCCGTGAGGCATCAATAAGTGTGTGTACTCGTATTACCCATGTTGGGAGAGGCCATGACAGATTGCGAGAAAGAACCAGGGTCAAATCTTGCCTGTGTCAAGGAGGCAGTCTGAGGTAAGCTGAAAGAAGAAGGAAAAACCAAAAGTGAGAAGATCAGGATTTTATTCTCACTGTTTCTAGTCAACATATTTATTTCTACTTGGCTGTCTATTTCCGGTTATACTTTTTACCAGTTTGTAGTGGCCTCTGAGGTGACTTTGGATAAGGCACTTAACGTCTTTGAGCTTCAGTGGCATCTTCTATAAAAGTGAACGTAACTGAGCTGTTGGAAAAACCCTGTTGAGATACTGGTCATAGATTCCAAAACGCTAGCCCTGTGCGTCTTTAAATTTAGGGTACCGGGAGTCATTCGCGTTGAGGTCAAGAGGCAGCTTCCAGCAGGTCTGTAGAGCGGAGCTGGAGAATCCATATTTTTAGCAAGACTGTTAGTTCTGGTCTGTGGAGCACACCTGGGGACCCATTCTGTTGCTTCCCTTCTCTGCTAATTGGCAAGGCGACTGACATCCGCCCTTCTCCATGGGCCACTGCGTCATGTGTGTGCAAAGAGATGCAGGAAAAGGAGGTGCTTTGTGCACAGTGAAAGCCCAGAAACTTTCATTCTTCTTCTTGTTCAGTGAACACTCAGTGCTTCGGAACTCCCTGCCCTACTTCTGCTTTGGTCCTGTAGAGTCTTGATTCTCTACCTCTCAGCGGCAGGACTGAAGATGTCCCTAAGGGAGGAGTTCACTGGGATGTGTTCTCATTTACTGGGGTCCCGGGGTGGGGGTGAGGGTTCCATGGGAAAGAGACAGAATGTGGCACCCCCAAAGAGCCTTTTTTTTTTTTTTTTTTTTTTTTTTTTTTTGCCACTGGGTCTGGGATTGGGCCGCTCCACACACACCGTCTCTTGGGATGCTCTCAACCCTCCTTTTTGGGTAGGACCGGCCTCTTGTGAGCGTTTGCCCCCAGCACGCGTCCAGATACCGGGGTGCGGTGCATGTCCTGCTGGGAAGCAGGCAAAGTGGACCGAAGGACAAACTAGCACCTTCCAGCCACTCCATCTGACACTGCCAAGCAGCCCGTGTTTCCCCGGTGAAAACCAGCCTGCTTTAATTGAGGGATGAAGCAATTAAAATAACTCCATAAAAAACGGCAACTCGGGCCCTTCGTGGCTTAATTGCCGCTGACAGAGGCAAATGAGGAACCGGAGGGGCTTGGGTGAGGACCCCTCCAGCCCTGCGCTTCTCCCCTCCTCTCTCTTTGCCCTTTGCCCATCAGCGTCCTCGTTCTCTTCGAATCTCACCTTCGTCTTCAACATGGTCCTCGCGGCGCCGCTGGCTCGACCTGCGGTGGGAGTCCCCGGGCCTGCCCGAGTCCCCGCTTGTCCCCCGGACACCCCCCCCTTTCCTCCCCACCCCCAGGTCTCCCTCTAAGCTCCCCACTGATTTTACGAGTCCCCTGGAAGGCCTGCAGTTTATGGACGGGTGCGGGAGGGCAAGTCCACCCTCCGGTTGGGGAGGGGGTGGCGGTTTCCTCCGTGGGGTTCCCCAGTCATCGCAGAAGGGGCAGACAGCTTTCTGGCTCCCGTCTGTCGAATCCCAATCAGAAAGCCCTGTGCTGCTGTGGGTGTCT
Organism: Mustela nigripes; assembly: GCF_022355385.1. NCBI lineage: Eukaryota > Metazoa > Chordata > Mammalia > Carnivora > Mustelidae > Mustela > Mustela nigripes. Next base: position 9,033,659 of record NC_081572.1, read on the forward strand.
AAAAGCCACCTTTGGGCAAAAAGGATAATAAAAACGTTCAGTCAGACGTTTGAGGCAGCGTTCCAAACTGCTAGCTGCCAATTCCCCAGTTAAGAGAGGCCTGGCTCCAAGCCTCTCACATTAACCCCTTTCCCTCCGGCTCTCCATGCAGATACGGGTCCTCTGATGCCTAGGGCAGAGAAGAGGAGAGACAGAGACAGAGAGGGAGAGACAGAGGGGAGGTCGGAAGGAGAGAGAGACAGGAGCACTGCGATGAAAACAGAACTTCAGGAAGGATCCAGATTTCAGGGTTGCAGAGTTTTATTCCATTTGGACAGCTTGCGCTTCAATAAATAAGATGTTGTGAAGAGAGGGTGGTCAATGTGTTTGGAAGAAAAACATTGAAGGGTGCGACTCAGCTTTCCCTGGCTTTTTAACAGCCATGAACGCCTTGATATTTTTGGCTTGGGTATATATGTGAGTGTGTGTGTGTGTGTGTGTGTGTGTGTATGCGTGAGCGAGGGCATTTTTTTTTTTTCTTTTTAAAAATATGAGGTATTAGGCTCTCTCCCAAAGCACATTCAAGGGAGGCTGCCTGCAAGCCACACTCCTCTATTAGGGCAATGTGTCTTGCATAAAGGGGGAAAAAAAATAAGGAGGAAGGAAGGAAGGAGACTCCCTCCCGATGACATACTCACCTACATCCTGATGGCCTTGCTTCTCATGGTCCTCTCTCTAGCTCATTTTCTAGCCCTGTCTGCACAGGGCGCCCATGTTGGGAATGCTCACGGCTCAGCCAGTCGCTCCATTCCACTGCAGAAACCTCCAACGTCATACAGTGAATGAATGCAGGTCGAAAGAGGTGTACTATGAGGCTGAAAGACAGACAGACAGACAGACAGACAGACTCAGCACCCACAAAATGCTCCATTTGCTTTGTCATCTGCTTCACGGCTTGAGTTTGAATCTTAGTGCTGCCTGACCCTGGCGCCGTTACTTCTTGATCAGTTCAATGAGAATAATAGTAGGATCTATTTCATGGAGTTGTGGCAAAGACTAAATGAGATAATACTTGCTAAGCTCTTCACAAGTACTTGATACAAATCAGTGCTGAAAAATACCTGGTATCATTCCTGTTACTTGTTTTCACTGTCATTATTGTCATCGCGATTATTACTGCAAATGCTTCTGAGGTTCTTCAGGGACTGGTTGCTGTAGAATGAAGAATTAGTTTCACACCAAGACCAGAGCACATTGTTGCTTTCCATCTTGGAAAGGCCACATTGAAGTCCAATCATCTAGAATCCTACAGTATTTTGCCAGATTCCCTAGATACCAGTGTTCAAAGAAGGATGTGACTAGCCTTTAAAACATCTTCTGCTTTTGATGAATCAGTATTCAGTGAGGGAGGGACTTCGATGCAATCTTACTGAAATCTAGGCTCAGGTTAAACTTAGCTACTTAGGACCCATCTCGGCTGCTATAGGTAAATTTGGCTACCACAGGAACCATATATTTGCACAAATATAATGATGAGCCCCACACAAAAGAACACACAAAAAAATGAATGATTTGCGTTGAAGATACGGTGGGAATGAGTGGAATCTTTCTGTATTGAAGTAAATGATTCTAACATAATAACCTAATATCAGCAAAACAGCCAAGGCGCAGTACCTTCACCAGATTTATCTAAAGAATAAAAATATTAAAGATTTGCCTCCTGCCTCATCCCCAGGTAATTATGAATTTTACTGGAAATCTAATGTATGGTGATTCCCTTTCTGTCCTCCACCAAGACTGGGATTTTACTTCTTTGGCAATGTCCTTGGTTTCTCTTAACTATACTTTGTCTTTGCCATTTGTTTTATGAGCAAAACAGTGATTTGATACTGACATCTCTACTTACATGTTGTTTTTCCTGATTTTCCATTTGTGCCTGTACAGGAGTTTTCAGTACAAATAGGACCTTGTCGGATGAAACGACTGAGGGTCAAAGTAGGAGTACCTAACACAAGGTTGAACATAAAAAAGCTGTTTGCTGCAGAGGGTTCCAGTCTCATATTCTTGCCAGCCATTCTAGGAACAGAATATTTTACTGAAAATAGAGTTGTATATCTTAAAGACTCTGTTCCCGGGCTTGCCTTGACCCTAGGTAATTCCATATGACGGGGTTTTCACTAGTGAAAGGTAAGCATATCCCCCCCCTTCAGATGCCATGAGTGTGCCCTACTTCTCCGTGTTCTCCTTCTTGATGTCTGGAATAGGGGTACAGTGGCTGGATCCCCAGCACGCATCTTCAGTGCATTCTGAGCACGTGTGTTCCAATGATCCGTTACTGTATAATAAACTTCTCCAAGCTCAGTAGTGTGAAATGACAGCTGCTTTATAATGCCTGAGGATTCTGGGGCTCAGGAACTTCGAGCACAGCAGAGATGGTTTGTTTCAGCTCTATGAGACTTCATGGTGTCTGGGACCTCAGCCGTGAAGGCTCAGATGACTGAGCCCTGGGTGACCTGCAGCCCTCTTCAATCAAATATCCAGGGCGCTAGAGTGATTTCAAGGGGATGTTCATGTAGGACAGTCAACCAGAGCACCTACTCACAGCCTTTGTGAGTGCTCGTGCTTCTCACAGCGTAGGAGTTGGGGGTCTGAGAGCGGATGTTCCAAAACAAAAGAAAACAAAACAAAACAAAACAAAATGCCGGCAAAGGTGCATGGTCTTTGCTGACCTAACTTTAGAAGTTATGGAGCATCCTCTGGGCTCCATTTTACTGCTCACAAGATGGCTCAGATTGAAGGAAAGAGGTGACCTTCTTCCACTTCTTTCTCAGAGGTCAGCAAGGTTATAATGCATAAGAATATGTGGCAATTTGATCCCACATGATGACCGTTGTTGTAAATTTCAGTCTCCACCAGGATGGAATGAAATGTAGCAACATGGCTATCTAATAACTGAGTAGTCGCTGTAACTGCTGTAGACTGCCAGCTCACATCTGTCGGCCTGTTTGGTAGATCAGTTGGCTGGTTGGTTGGGTTTTTCTGGCATGCGTGAGAGAGAAACAGACATTTATCCTGCTTAAAATACTGCTGTTTTGATTTTATGTAATATGTAGTCAAATCAAATCTTAACTGACAGAGTGGTCAGTGACCTCAGATTTTCACATCAGTAGCTCGTCCACGTACCAGATCACCTTAAACATCTACTACGACCAAGTCAGCAAGCAGAATTCAACATCGAATCTGTTGCGGTTGTTAGATGAATAGCATTCTCTTTTGTTTCATTTATTCAGTCTTTTTTTTTATTTCTGCTGTTTATCTTAGCGGAGAGCAGTAACCTCCAGGCTGAAATGGCATGGTGGTATTTCCCATCCAGTGGCGTTGCTGATGGTGTACCAGCACGTTCTGATCCCATTTTTGGAGCTGGAACAATCTAAACTTGTATAGAAAAAGCCTTCATGGGTTTTTGTTGGCATAGGAGAAGTCTAATTACACACATTCAAATACACAAGAGAGAAATGGAAGGCTTTTCCCCATTGACTTGGAAAAGTTGGTGGTTTTGACCTGCAGTACTTGAATGAGAGATCCAGGCTAATGATGGGATTTTGCATGTTCAAACATTATTTCTTTACAGAACATTCATAGCACTTTTGTATGTTCAGTTTTCTCTTGGATCTGTGATTTTCGTGAAACTTCTGCACAGAATTCTTTTAATGCAAGAAGGGATCTTAGATTTATTTATCGGGAATGCCTCATTGATTATATGCCTATGGTCTTGAAAGATTTTTCTAGACCTATGTTCTATTTCTTACTTGGTTTTATCTGTTTTACTCTCTGCTTATAAGGGCAATCTGGGTCTATATTTGACACACTTCTTCTACTACCTCTCCCTTATAGATTGACCAAGTTTCGCTGACTGATATTTTTCTAGCATTTTGCATAGTAAGTATAGACAACAGACAGTTGATACAAATGAACAAACAACTAAGTCGTGTTATAATTTCTTTATCTTTTCTTTTTTAATCTTATTGTTGTGGTAGATCTAGTCCACTCTTGCTAAAGCGCCGTTATATAAATTATCTCATTGTTTTCCCAAAGAAACAGATATCATTGACACAATCCACCTGTGGATATCTGGGATGTTTCTGATATATTTGATATTCTGATAATTTTGTTGCTGATTCCAAGTGCTAAATAGGAGACGCCTTCTAACTGCTCCTAATTATGTTCCTAGTACAGCTAAAGGACAAAGAGTACCCAGTTCACAGGCGTGGCAGAGGTGAGATAATGACACTAGGAGCTTTGAAACATCAGAAGCTTTAGGATTATCGGGTATTAGGAAGAGTGAGGCACACATCTCCGTCTGGTAAGGGCTAGCAGGAAGTATAGGATGGTTTAAAGACATCAATTGAATGTAGCAGATTTTTCCAAAGAGAAAATAAATAGGAAGTATGGGAGAAGGGTTAACAAGAAAACTAATATGCAGCTCAGTGTAACTCAGGTGTACTTCGGGTTCTCTTCATTTTTCCTGGGTCAGTTGCTTCTCACACACCCCTGAGCAGGTTAAAATGGATATTCATGGAAACTTCAAGCGGTCAAAAGCAGCAGGTGATTGCTAGCGCTGTAAGATCGTCTTTGCTTCTAAGCAGCGCCTTTCAAGTCAAAAATCCTTTTTGGAAGCCATTTGCAAATCCAAATCCAAGACCGATACCCCTAGAAATTTAAATGGTTTAAAAAATATAATTGTAATTGCATGCATGTTTGGTAATTTATGGTAAAACAAAAATCAAAAAAGAAAAGAAAATTGCCAGCCAGTATGGGCAAGGACTAATTGCTTGATGGTGTAAGAATATGGCTTCATTTTTGTTGACTAATTGCTTGATGGTGTAAGAATATGGCTTCATTTTTGTTTACAGATACAAGCTTCATGCAGAGATAACAGATAGGTTGCCCCAACCATAATTTCTTTGTGTTAATTAGGTAACATGTATTTTTTTTTTAATATACAACAAACATGACCCCAATTCCAAGTGAAGGTAAATAGATCTGTCTCTATCTATATAGATAAGTAAGTATGTTCATTGAGATAGATGTAGATTTAGAGACACAGATAAATAGGTAAGATAAATATAGATAGGTGGACAGATAGGGAAACCGATAGATCATTCAGAAGAAAGTACAGTCGGTGTCTCTGGGAAGAGATCTATGGGGAATTGCCTCCCAATACATCCCAATAACATTCTTGCCCATAAGTATATAATTTATAATTCTGCAGAATGAGTCTTTGAGCGCACAGATAAGTGTCCAAAAGAGCACCCTAAAAGATTATATAGTTTTTTCAAGTCCTGATATACATTTTAGCAAACTACTCTTAATTAAGGAGGAAAAGTTGCCATACTTCCAAAGATAGCACTTTCCTGGGAGAAGAAACACTTTTTATTATTTCCATTAATTAATTTAGTGAAGGGTTTACTTCTCCCCTTTCTCTTTCTATAAAATAATGGAGCAAGAGCTTCAAGTCTAACACACTGGGCCATAAAGAACTTGGCAGGCAAACGTGTAAGGTAACAGGAAGCCGGGTTTCAGAATCAGGCAAAACTCGGCTTAAATTAAAACTATGATTCTTACTGGATGCCTGTTAATTAAAGCTTGCTAACCCCCAGTTTCATCATCCTTAATATAAGGATGACACTGTCTGCTTTATAGGATTAGATAAATAGTGCATGGAAAATGTTTATCGGAGTGTGTAACATGTAGTGCTCAGTCGATGGTGGGGTTCAGGGAACTCCACAGAAAATTTAATGTCCTCCCAGAGCTGGTGGGAGGCATTCTCACCAGTCTGTACTGTGTAATACAGACAAGGAGACAGAGTCCTGGACAGGTTAAAGGGGTCATTTGCTGTGGAGTTGGAGGATAAGTCTTTGCAACCAACGGGGTCCGCTCAGACTGCACATATACCTTATTTATTATTATTTGGGTTTTTCCTTATAAATGATTTTTATAACAAGGACCATTGGCTCCCAGTTCATACCCAGGAGTATCCACACCAATGTGGGCGACCAACCCAGGGAAAGCAGTGGGGAAGCTGTGAGCGCAAGCCAGCGCGACAGGATGCTGAGTCCATCAAAGAGTTCATGGTAGTTGGTTCTAATTAACCAGGTTTTAAAGACTTTTCTTAAAAAAAAAAAAAAGAAAAGAAAAAGAAAGAAAAAAAAAGTTCAAAGTGGGACCCCTTGAATTTAGCAATTAAAAACTATTGAGTTGTGGGAATCTCAAGGTGAGATTCACTTTGTCTCAGAAACAAAAAAAAAGGATCCAGTTTTTCTGAAGCAGTTCTATTTTATCTGCTTTTACTCTGAGTTGCCCGTATATATGCTTCTGAATGAATTGTGTTTGCTTTCTCTTAAGTAATGCCGCAATTGACTGAGACTGTGGGCAGCCACACTTCATCTCTAGCAAGTTTTATCCTATTCCCTGCGTTAATATTTTTGTAGCTATGGGTTTGTGTGTGTGTGTGTGTGTGTGTTTCGTTATGTGCATATTATGGTGTTAGGGAGGGAGGAAGAGTGAGTGTGTGTGTGTGTGTGTGCGCACGCGTGTCCACACGCTCTAACTATCCACCTTCTGCTAGTGGAGACTTTGGTTACGTCGGGCAGGAGGATTTTGGCACACTTTCTTCTAAAGAAAACACAGTGTGATCTGAGGAGTGCCTACCTCTTACAAGGCTTCGATTGTGTGAAAATGCCCAAAGAGAAACAAATGCAGGTTAATTGCGTCGGATGCTTGGTGACTAGTTCACAAATCTTTTATTTGTTTTGAGAAGTGCTGCAGTGGCACTAAATTTTGTGTGCGTTCAGGGAGATGCAGACGTAACTTACAGTAGGACCTAGAAGCCAGTGTAATTACCTGGGCTCCTGTCAAACTAATAAACTAATAGAGGCTTTAAATAAAATCAGGAAAGACCAAAGATTTGGGAAACTTAAAGAAAGAGGCTGAATGTTGACTCCTGTTAAATTTTCTTTATGCATGTGTTTGAGACGCCAGTGGTCCCACAGAAAATGGATTATATATTTCAGATTTTTAAAAAAGCATCTTTTAAATCTCTATGTAGGAGAATCCTGGGTTTTGGAATCAATGTGCTCCTCTTTTTTTTTTTTTTTCTATTTTATTCCAGTTATATGGTGTTGCAAAGACATCTTCCTTGATAAGAAAAATACCCTCATATCATGTCCCCATCCCCGTCCAGATAACCATGGGCATTTTATAATGTTGTCTGTCATCCAAGAAACTGCACAAAAATCTAAGAAAAGTTGAACGTGGTTGGAAAGAGTCTTTTGATGATGTACATAATTGACTTGTGGGCACTTGGGTGGCTCAGTTGGTTAAGCAACTGCCTTCAGCTCAGATCATGATCCCAGAGTCCCAGAATCAAGTCCCACATTGGGCTCCCAACTCCATGGAGAGTCTGCTTCTCCCTCTGACCTTCTTCCTTCTCATGTTCTCTCTCTCAAATAAATAAAATCTTAAAGGAAAAAAAAAATTGACTTGCTGGGCATTTTCCTTTAGGGAGCACAAGGTATATTTCCCATCTGATAAAATAAGACTCTTTAATTTGGGATCTATTTAACATTTTTAGTATGCCACATACAGAACTCTGTAGTGTTCCACCCATGGTTCCTGATATAGACTGCAAGGAAGCCCTTCAAGAAATCGTGGTCCAGCATAGGTAAAGGCTGGGTAAAAGACTGTGTGAATGGTGGGTGGATTTCTCTCAGTAGATCCAAGCACTAGTTTTGATTGCTTCTCAAACTTGCGCTGTTCATGTCACTAGTAACCAAATGTAGTGGCTAATAGCAAATATGAGCGATTTGTTCTATACAGATTATAATGAGTATATATAGCATGAGCTTCTTCTTCTTTTTTTTTTTTAATTTATTTATCTGACAGACAGAGATCACAAACAGGCAGAGAGGCAGGCAGGCGGGGGGGGGGGCAGGGGGGGAAACAGGCTCCCTGCTGAGCAGAGAGCCCGACGCGGGGCTCGATTCCAGGACTCTGGGATCATGACCTGAGCTGAAGGCAGAGGCTTTAACCCACTGAGCCACCCAGGCGCCCCAGCATGAGCTTCTTTAAGCCACTCGTGATAATGTAACTGAGATTGGGACTGTAGAATACTTCTGTCCTTCTTCATTTTCCTTTTTAATAATAGCATGACTCATCCCATCGCCTATGTAAGTGCTTTGTGGGTTCCAGGCAATCTGCTGTGTATCAGGAATAAAAATAAGACTAGGTTGGGGTCCCTTTTCCTCAAAAAGCCGATGGCTAATGGGAGGCTCTGAGGTATAAAGAAATTAATTAAGATGCAATGCTAAAAATGATACCAACAAGCCCATGTTCAACATATGCTGTAAATTCAGAGCAACATTTCACTCAACCATGGTAGAAATGGGAAATCTCACCATGGGTTGGACTTTGAGTTATGAGTGAGAATTTGTCAGAGAAAGAATGGAAGGAAATACACAGAAAAGACATAGGGAGTAGGCACACGTCACTGAGAGAGGCACTCTCTTCACTACAAAACACTCTGAACAGAATCCCATAGATTAGATTTAAATAACGACTATTATAGAGCTATAATTTGAGGTGGCTATTTCCTTTTTGGCGGCTCCTTCTTTGGCACAGTGTACTCTTGAAGATGACATATTTATTTGTCTTTTTTTTTTTTTTTTCTGTTCTGGAGAATTGTACATATACATAAGAAGCTCCTTAAAAACGTGTGGCTATGCCTTCTTTGATTTTTGTGCCCCTTATACCCACCCCTGTGTCCATGGTTATGGCAGCTGCTAAGGAAAAAAAAAAAAATCTGTTCAGTGAAGGCATAAAAGAATAAATGTTATGAATCTCAAAGATTTTGTGTAAGAGGGGCTTAGAACAGCAGAATGATTGAAAGCATGGTTGAGGAGATGTCTTAAAGGTATTTGCTTAGCCAAGTAGGCTAGTTTTACGGAGATTGTGGCTCTGGGAGCCTGACCTGGGATCCAAGGCCCTTCTCCAGCCATGCCTTGGCCCTACCACTGGAATATGCAAAAGACCAACTTAAGAAATAGACTTTACTTACTTGGTATTTTGAACTATAGAACCTAGACTCAGCCTTTCTCAAATTGTGAGGGAGCTGAGAAATAATAGAAAGGTTTTCATTGACGCCCAATGAATAAGTAAAAAACTAATGGTAAGATGGCAAATTGTAAATGCTGCCTGTTACCATTTACTGGAAAACTGTCTGAAGCTCCTTGCTTAATCCCTCACTCTGACTGTGCATGAGACAAATCAAAATTCATGTTGCTGAGCAGGGCAGGGAGAGGTTGAGCCATCTAGCCAAATTAGCCCATCTACAGTATACTTGGAGTCTCAATTTTTGCCAAAGTTGTAAGTGAAAATATCCAGGATAAAAACCATATATAGAAAAGAAGTTTTTCCTCCACATTTCATGTAATACCATAGATCACTAAAGTAAAAAGAATTTTAAAATCTAATTTGCTTTACACAAGGGATTGGGAAGCCTGGCAGGATTTTGGGTTCTTTGAGTATCTTGAGTTATTTCTCAAATATTTTGGGTTCAATAAAATCCAAAATGCATTTTGCCCTGAGCACTTTCCCCCTTAATTTTGAAACCCATGTGTAATCTAAAGGAAATGTAATCCATATGTTTCTGATTCATTTACACTTAACTCATCAAAATATTTTTCTAGGAGCTATTTGATGTTGAAGAAGCATTTCGAGACTTTTTAATAAGCCTTTTAAAACCTTCCCCCCACTCCTTTAAAACAGAAGGCCATGTTTTGCCAAGGAGAAATAAGCCCCAATACCAAAATATTTGGGTTCAGTTCCAAACTCTGAACCACAGAATTTAAGATAGGTTCTCAACTTATCCAGTTCATTCTGGTATCCCATTTTCTGGGGCTGGTTCAGCATGTAAAATTCAGTAGAGTTGCCTAAGATGAAAATGGGACTCCTGTGACTTTACCACAGGATCAAGAGGAAGGATTAAAATTGTGAGCTCATAAGGTTGTGATGTTAATACAGAAAAATTAAAGATGACCTCATATGGACCACAGCTTCAGTTCCGGCGGGAATGGGGATGAAGAGTTGAGGGAAGTAAACTGTTTCAGTTAGAATCATAGTCAAGATTACCTAACTACCATATTTTTGTTTTGTTTTGGAAGCTTGGCCCCATGGAATTAAAAATACTCAGCGGCTTTTTCCAACTAATATACTGATATAAACTCAAATTTCCAAATGAGCTTATCGTTGCCACATAATCGTTCTTCCCCCAAATTCTCCACCACCATTTTAGTGGTAATGTTTGACAATCTGGAGTTCCATAGCTTCCTGTTCAGTGCTCACCATGGTTCTGGCTGTGTTCTCTCTCAATAAGGCAGATCCTCTCTACCTTATTGCCACTCTCTGGTCTCCAACACGAACTATGACCTCAGGATGATCAACACTTTGTACTGTGCCATAAACAGATGTTGACTTTGCTCTATTTGCTCATACCATACTGGTTGTCTTTAATTCCTCTGTATTCATATATGGAAGCTTGCTCTGGTCACTGGGCAGAAGTTTTGCTTCTTCTAATCATATCCTTTTAGACTCGGTTTCTCAACTCTGGCAGTGCCTTAACTACTGACATTTTGGAAGAGATCATCATTATTATTATTTTTAATCAGGGCACCTTACTTATTACTACTGTCCATTTTACAGTTTAGCATCTCTGCTCTCTACCCACTAGATGACAACAGCACTCCCTTGGTCATGATGCTGGAACATGTCTCCAGATTTGCCAAGTGTCCCCAGGGGCGAGGAACGAAACTGCTGCTTGTGGGTACCATTCCTAAGGGAAATCATAGGTTACTTTGCTTGTCTATGTGTGGATTGCTGTATAAAATAAGCTTCCTAAAGGCAGAGCATCGTACTCAACTTCGTATCCAGACTAGTGCATTCTTTGGTGATTTGTACCATTTTTTAATTTCATGTATTCACTAAGTATCTGTTGGATAAAAGTGCTGGGGGGGATAGCATAGCCTAATTACAAGTTCTAACACCTCCAGATCCAATAGTAACTAAATTCTGCTGGAAATATCTAGAGTGTGCCCTTAACTCTTCTCCAATTCCTGATTTTGCAGACTTGTTATTTTAAACCAGACGACTTCAGACCTTGATTATTCTGTAATAATCAGTACGTGGCCTTCTCCCCCCGACCCCCCGCTCTAAGGGAAGGAAAAATACAGACTATATTTCTCTGTCCTCCAGGAAGTTAAAATCTAAATGGTTTGGAAAGACCTGTGACAGTATGGAACTGTGGTGAGAGAGTAAGATAGATGGTATCAGTAGGATTGGTGGATTTAGCAAACTAAAATGTAGGTTGGCCAGTTAAATTTTAATTTCAGATTACTATCTGACTATCTAAAACTATTCATTGCTTATATTTTATTTGAGAGCTGTAACTATCACTGTAGAAATTTCAAGCAGGATCAAAATAAGAACATCATGATAGAGAGACAGGAAACACAATGGTTTACTTGTAGAAGTTTCAGATGGGCCAGATTTGGGAGGAGAGCATCTGTTAGGAAATAAAATAAACACAGTTGCTTGTAGAAGGTGAGGCAACATAATAAGGTGCTTGAAAGGCATTTGGATAAACTTCTGTTTGAAGGAGGAAAACATAGGAGTCCACTAAAAAGTGCCTTTTCTCACCTCCTATTCTTACTACTCGTTGTTTCTCTTGAGTTCTCTCCTCCACAGGAGCTGCTTTCCCACAGTCTCCTAGATACCTTGTCCACGTCCGCATGTAATATTTTGGCAATTGGTCATTACTGGTCTGTTTTCCTCTTTTGATGATTAGCGCTCTGTCATTTCCGTTACCACCTTCCTCCTTGTCCACTATGGAATGTCCTGCCCTTAGAACCTGAAAGGAATCATCTTTTTACCTGCTTCAAAAAGTGCCATTTGTGATCCACACGCGATAGTCTAAGCCTGGTCTTAGGGACGCTGATCAGTCAGTTTCAACCCTACCTTCCCACTGAGCTCCACCATACTTCTTCCATCATGAAGCATGTCTTTGTACTCTCTGCCCACTCCCCTCATTTCTTTGCTCCATTTGAGGACTGCTTTTCTGCCCTCTCCATCAAGCCCAGATCCATCCTTCCCTTGGAAATCAATTCCATCTTCACAAACCAAGAACTCTGGTGATTGGTCAAAGCTGTACCAATGCTCTGAATTCTTGTAGCAACACTATTCAGTCTGAAGCAATACTCTGCTTATATTCTATCTTAACATTTCTTCCTTGTTTCACGGGTATAATTTTTATCTTTCTAACTAAACTATAATATTCTTAACCACAAAGAAAAATTATAAAAATATTTTTATATCTTCCATGGTGCCTTCCATGCTTCTGGGCATACAACAAATGATCAAGAAGTACTTCAGGGGTTTAATTGAATTAGCATCCAGAGAAAACCATTTAGAAAACAGTATATAATTCATATCAAATGTCTGAAAGTTTCCTACAGAAATTTGTAGGAAAACCTATTTCAAAGATTAACCCTTCTTACTTAGAGTTTTCCTGAAAGTCAAAGTGTGAGACATTTATGAATATTTTTATGAAGTATGGTATTTGAGGGTCACAGTTTGATTACCATTAGCCTAAGCGACTAAAATGATAATCACAATTAATTACTGTCCTGAGCTCCAACTGTATCCTGGACATTTTGTTCAAATAGTTTTAAATTTTATAATTTTATTTAATTCATCCAAGCAACACATATTGTAATTTTCCTTTTAAATGAGAGAAGGATAAAGAAGGCAAAATATGTTGGCCAAAGGCACAATGTGCCTTTGAAAAATAATGACACTGGGTTTAAAACAAAGGTTGGTCTGATGCCAAAACCTATACTCTTTACCACTTTGCTCTTCTCTCTTTCTGGATGACCAAGGGAAGGTAGACAGCACCTCTGACTCCCATGTATAATTTTCTTGAAGGCCAATGGGAGAATCACAAAGACAAGATGAGCTCAAGAGGTTTCCCCTAAGACTCTTGCATCAGTGAGTTTCTATAACATCTTGACATCTTTCATCTCCTGCTGTTTTTCAACAATGTATTGATGCGGGAAATATGGATACCATTTATCTTCTCCTTGTCCTCACTGCTTTGGTGTTGCTTTTCCAGCTTTCTGTCCTCTTGCCTGAACTATCACAATACCTTACTAATGGGCCTGGCTGCCTTCGATCTCTCCCTGTTCAATATATCAACATATTCTATAAAGAATCATCACATAAGGATAACTTTAGGCATGGTGTTATATTGTTAAAAACCAACAGAAACAAGCTGAATGACATCCAGTGAACACTGGTAAAGAACCGAGATCTAATAACAGATATTTGGGGGTTCTGCATATGCCATCTTTTATTGGGGTACATTTTGGGGGACAGGGCTTTTACTTCACTGTATTCATGTTTCGTTTCCCAGAGAATTTAGCTCATTGCCTGCAATTTATAGATGTCCCATAAATATTTACCAAGTGGACAAGTCCTAGGTTGAAAAGCTAGGATTGGTTTTGAGATTTGAGTGATATTACCGCCTGATGACTGAGCTGTGGGTCTCCAGATTACTGGTGGTAAAACCCGCCGTTCAGTTAGGAAAGAAATGACTCATCAAGATCATTCTTAATTTTTCTGATTGTTTGGAAAGGTATCTATCAGAGAGTCATGAAGATTCTTAGACCTCTAATATAGTTTGATGATTCCTCAGAAAACCCAGTAGAAATGCCACATTAATACTTGACGGTCCCCTAATTGTCCCCATGTGCCCTCACTCTAGTTGTGGTCTTCCCAGCTCTGAACGAGGGAAAAAAAAAATAACCTCGAAAAAGAAAATCACCAATCTTTTGGAAATGCCTCATTTTACATGAAATTCAAAGGAAAAAAAATAAATGAAAGGCTTGGTGATTTCACACAAGAAAGATAATTTCTCTGACATGTTTACTCATGCAGGAAATGAGGATATTTTGGTGGTAGAATACAATTCTACCATGATTGTAAGCATCAGCATTTGGTATTCCATTTAGCCCCAAAATAAAATTCAAATTTTGCAACACTTCATTTAGCAGAATATTAATCTCCTGAGACTGGAAAGGAGAGCCAGTGTGAGCAAAGCTTTACAGGGTGGATCAAGTTAAAAACACACATACACCATATATGTACACACACCTATGCGTACACATGTGGAAGGAAACAGTTTTGAATGGCTACAGAAGCCCCCAGGTCTGTGCCTGTAAGTTTATCTATATTTTGGCCACTTGTCCCCTTGCACAGAATAGAGCAGGGCACAGGGTGATGAATAATCATTTAATCAAATAAATGCTCCATGCCTCCAACACCACTCCTTTAAGAACTGAGCTGGAAAAAAAAAAAAAAAAGACCAGCAAATATGTAAATTGGAACTGATTAGAGGATTAAGTTTCTCTAAAAAAGAAAAAAAAAGAAAAAATTAAAAATTGGAATAAAAACAGCCTGCAAATCCCTCTAAGCCAAGCCCTGTCTCTGAATTACAACACTAGCGCCTGTCGGCTGTGATAATTTCACTTCATTAAGTTCCAGATATAAATAGAGAGCCTTTTTTTCCATCCACCACTTTAAATAAGCATGGGACTGAAAACACAGGGGTTATTGATCCCCTCAGCTGTTTGTTATTGGGTCTTTGGTCTTGCTTCATTGTTGCATTAGAAACTTTCAAACACCTTTATCACTGAGCCAGGGACAATTCACCTCTGTAGAAACCATTTTAAAGCTATTGTTTCTACTGCCAAAAAAATATTAAAAGAATAAAATTAATCAAGTATGCTACATACTGAAATGCAAAACAGACGTGTATACACTGTACATAAAGAATGCAGAGGAATTAATAAGCAAACTTCATTAAATACCAGTGCTTTGGGCACTAATACCAGATTGCTTTATACAGTAAGGTAATATAAAATTCTATATTTTTCCTGGATGTTTAAAGGTTCATATTCAAAGGTTTTTTTCTTTCTTTTTCCCTAAGTCAGAAGCTTCCATATATAGATTTTTCAGATAATGTATAACACCCTTCAAATTAACTATATGTTTTGTCACTCAAAAGTTGGAGGATGAGACATATTACATAGAACTGTACTAATTCTAATCTTAGAAATAAAGTTTATGACAAAAAGAGGTGTCAACAGAAAAATCAGAAGCATACTTTTTTTTTAGTTTAAGGCCAGGATCAGCAATTTTTTTTTTCTGTGAAACAGGCAAAACCAAGGATGTTATGTTGGTACTTCTATAACCATTTAAAATGTAACCCTTTAAAAATGTAAGAGTTATTCTAGGCAGGTGGGCCTTCCAGAAACAGGTGGTGTATTGGATTTGGCTGGAGGGCCACAGTTTGCACACCCTGACTTAAGATATACAAAATACTGATGCTTTACCATTTCATATACTGTTTATCATTTTTATCTTGGTCCACATCTGGCCAATGACAAATACAGACATGTAATGAGTTTTAATTTTAACCATTTATCTCTAAAAACCCAGGTTCAAAAACATTTTAAGTGTTGAGGGAAATACATTTACAAGGTCTTTACCTAATGACAGTGGGCATTTGTTCATATAATAAAACAACTTGGCACCTCTGGGTACCAACAAACACAATTGGCCAGGTGGGGTTGGCAGCAACCTAAGAGGGACTAACAGAACAAGACTGGGGTTCAGCCCTGAAGAGAAAAGTGAGCTGTGGATATATGGAGGTTGCTCAGGGTCTGGTGGGGCTTGGACTTCCCTCAAGTCATTTGGTTTTATAAGTTTTTATTTTATTAGCATTGCTCTGAGAGAACAGTTTCAAGAGGCCAACACCCAAGGATAAGGTGGTTCAGGAGATTGCTGGCGACATGCATGACTTAATTAGTTGGGGTTCATGGTTATTATTCCCCAAGAACTGTATGAGCCTAATAGAAACCAATCATTGCTCTGACTTTGTGTCATTACTCTGACTTCATGTCATATTCCTATAATTGCAAATTCCTGGTGAGTTGAGAGGGGGAAGACAATTCTTGAGCAGATTTTTATCCTCATCAGATATCAACTTTATTAAATGAAAGGCAGTGTCAGCTTTGTTCTAAATTACCAGCATTCAAGAGATCAAGAAAAAATATCTCATCAAGAGCTGAAAATGTACTTTATATAAGGCAACTTACATAATGCTTTAGAAGTCTTTCATCTGTTTTGAGTTTGTTTTTGGGTATGGTGTGGGAGAATGGACCAGTTTCATTCTTCTGTATGTAGCTGTCCAGTTTTCCCAACATCACTTATTGAAGAGGTTGTCTTTTTTCTGTTGGATTTTTTTTCTGATTTGTCAACTCAAAATGGATGAATGGCCTCAATGTGAGACAGGAGTCCATCAAAATCCTAGAGGAGAACATAGGCCGTAACCTCTTCGACGTTGGCCACAGCAAGTTCTTCCAAGATACATCTCCAAAGGCAAGGGAAACAAAAGCAAAAATGAACTTTTGGAACTTCATCAAGATAAAAAGCTTCTGCACAGGAAAGGAAACAGTCACCAAACTAAGAGGCAACCTGCAGAATGGGAGAAGATATTTGCAAATGACATTAAAGATAAAGGGCTGATCCAAGATGCCAAGATGTATAAAGAACTTCTTAAAATCTACACTCAAAAAACATATAACCCAGTCAAAAAATGGGCAGAAGACCTGAATAGACACTTCTCCAAAGAAAATATACAATTGACTAATGGACACATGAAAAAATGCTCAACATCACGGGCCATCAGGAAAATACAAATCAAAACCAGTTAGAATGGCAAAAATTAAAAAAAAAAAACAAAACACAAATGTTGGTGAGGATGTGGAGAAAGGGGAACCCTCTTATACTGTTGGTGGGAATGCAAGATGGTTTAACCACTCTGGAAAAGAATATGAAAGTTCCTCAAGATGTTAAAAAGAGAGCTACCCTATGACCCAGCAATTGCACTACTAGGTATTTACCCCAAAGATACAGACATAATGAAAAGAAGGGCCACATGCACCCCAATGTTCATAGCACAAGGCCCACAGTAGCAAAACTATGGAAAAGAGTGGAGATGCCCTTCAACAGATGAATGGATAAAGAAGATGTGATTATATATATATATATATATATTACTCAGCCATCAGAAAGGATGAATACCCACTATTTGCATCAACAAGGATGGAGGGGATTATGCTAAGTGAAGTAAGCCAAGCAGAGGAAGACTATAATCATATGGTTTCACTCCTAGGTGGAACATAAGGAATGGCACAGAGGACTGTAGGGGAAGGGAGGGACAACTGAAGGGGAAGAAATCAGAAAGGGAGACAAACCATGAGAGACTGTGGACCCCGGGAAACAAACTGAGGGTTTCAGAGGGGAGGGAGGTGGGGGAAGGGTGAAGCGGGGTCATGGGTTTTAAGGAGGTCACATGTAGTGATCAGCACGGGGTATTATAAGCAACTAATAAATCACTGAACACTGCATCAAAAACTAATGATGTGCTATCCAGTGGCTAACTGAACATGATAAAAATAAATAAACAAATAAACAGAAATACAAAATAAAAATCTAAGGTAAGAATGATCCTACTAAAAGAATCTGGGAAGTTTGGAGCTATAGTTTCCTACTTCTCAACCAGGGACTGCAAGGGAGCTATGACATTAATAGCAGGGCCTTGGAGAATTTGTGTGTGTTCAAAGCACTGCTGATAAGCGGGGTGAGTTATACACTTACTCCTTGTCTTTTTTAAGGTATATGTATGCTCGGTGTTGTGCTTGTTAGGATACAATTTATGTCAAAAGCAGTACTTAATTATAAAAATAATAGTTAATATGTGGTAAGTGCTTACCCTTTACCAGACACCGCGGAAAACCTTTTATAGATTCTATGTCACTGAATTGCAGTCTCCTCAGGAGGTAAATACTGTTATCATCATTTCCATTGGACAGGGAGGAAATCAAGATACAGAAAAGTTGCATAATGTGCTGAATGTCATTGTCAGTAAGTGATGATGGTGGAATTGAAATCCTGACTTTACGGCTCATTCTATTAACCCCTAGGTTTCAAATCTGTGTGCCATCTCTCCACATGGGAGAGAATCCATAACTACTGTCATGTGGCGATCTGAGGAATTTTTTATGTTACAATGAGGTCCCCAAATTCCCATGGTTTAGGGATAACGCACAGTTAAGGAGAACAGAGAATGGAATACACATCAATGTTGATATCTCAGTTTTCAGAATGAGTCCTGTTAATGGATGAGAGAATGTTGGTCTTTTTGATATGGTCAGGTACATTACAGAAGGAGAGCATACAAACTTTGGCTCACTTGCCTATAAGAAATTCCACTCAGATATTTCAGTGGTCTGTAAATAGCTTACTACATATCTTGCCTATGTCAGCAGAACACCTTGAAATCTCTTCTTGGTGAACAGTTCCCCTCTACAGTGATACACTACTTGCCCACACATGATTTTCTTATTGCTTTATGTGTGTGTGTGTGTGTGTGTGTGTGTGTGTGTGTGTATAGAGAGAGAGGGAGAGAGAGAATTCTATCTATCTATCTTTCTATATATCTATGTATCTTTCTCTTGTGTTTTAGAACTCATTCACCAGAGGCTGATAATCTTTGGGTCTGTTGATGGATTTCATTTTTGGATTTGGAAAATTGGGTAATCAGACTCTGGAATTTATTCATCAAATCATGAACCTCTGACACCCTCTGGTTCAACACTGATTGATAGAAATGTAATGCCAGCCATGTAGGTGATTTTGAATTTTCTAGAAGCTGTATTAAAAACTTGAAAAGAAACAAGTGAAATTAATTTTAGCAATATATTTTGTTTTATCCACTATATCCCAAACATGATCATTTCAATTTGGAATTAATACAAAAATAAATAAGATATTTTTCATTTCATTTTTTGTATGTGCTAAGTCTTCAAAACATGGTGTATATTGTACTCTTACATCTCAATTCAAATGCTAAAATTTCTTTGAAAACATTTGATCTGTAATTTATATTCTGTAAAGCATAGTGTTTAAAAATATATCCACATACCCCAGTTGTTCTAGGCATACTTAAACGTTTTCCAATAACTGAATCAAGTACTAGATGTTAAATAAAAAATAATTAACATTGAATAAAACTTAAAATTCCATTCATTCATCACACTGGATGTGTTTAAAGTTGTAACCTCTCACTACACATCCAAATCACTTTTAACGCTTATTGAACATAAAACTAGTAAGTAGTGATGCAGAAAACAGCTGTCATGTGTTAAGCATTTGAAATGTTTTAGCTTTAATTATTATTAGTGTTATCATTTTACAGGGAAGAAAAATGAAGCACAGAGGGGTTAGATAATTTTCTCATGGCTGTGTAATTAAGATGTAAGAGAGCCACTCCAAAGCTTGTCATCTTAAAAACCTTACTATATGTAGTACAATATCACACTATATACAGTAACCCCTAGAGGCACTAATTGATTGCCTCTGAAGTCAAGCTCTGAGCTCTGCATTTTCTGCAAGATCCTCTGTGATTGTGATACACAACCATTCTATGTGACATCATCGTCAGCTGTCTTCAGAACCCAACAGTGGAGAATAAATATTGATTTGATTTAAATAAGCCATCCTTCAAAAACCTTGGTTGAGAATTTGAACATGGTCACTGAAACAAAAATTCTTTGTACCTCCCTGTATCTTTGGTGAAATACTACTACATACTACATGTCTGGTCTTCATTGTTGTGTTTCATGTCATTTTCTATTAATTTTTAAGGAAACTAACTGAATCTTAAGGCAGCTATAATCAGTAATTTCATACTTTTAAAAATAGGGTGCTTTCCAGCTATTTTGCAAATACCATCTAGAGAGCAATGCCATTGAGCTGTGAAGAAAGTGTGGGATGGAGAAAAAATTATTAATAATTATTAATGATTATTAATTATTAAATACCACTCCCTTTAATCCTTTCTACGGCAATAATAATGCATCACAAAGTCTTGTATTTTAAGATTTTCTCTATGTGCTGGCCTTGAGAAACTGCTAGGTTTGCTGGACACTGAGATCTGTGAATTAAGAACACAACTTTCATTTATTCAGCAACAATTGGAAAGTGTGCACGTTGCCATGGAGACGAGTAAGCCATTTCCTTTCCCACATTATGAGCACAGGCCTTTCTACCAAGTCTGATTTCCGTCCTGTCACCCAAAGGTTTGGTGAGATTGGGGAGTTTGATCCTAGGGTCTGGCATGGCTCCAGGCAGAACAATAAAAAAAGACATAAATCATGGGGAAAAGAGGTTGACACCAGTGGGAGGTGTGAAGGTGGGGAGTTGAAATATGGCTGCCACCGCACATCTGTGGAACACAGAGCATGGTTAAATGGGAAGAGTGCATCTTAATGAAAATGTGTGTATAACCTCTGGTGTTCACACTGGGGATGTCAGCCTGTGTAATGCTGCTAGGGAATCACAGCCCGGTGACATTCCTGCAGCTTGGTAGATAACTCCTGATCCGCAATTTTACTGTTTCAGGATGTTGTTTGCTAGTTATTCATTGACTGCTTCACTCTCTTAGTAACCAGCTAGCAAACGCAAGCTCAGGACAGGCATCGCTGGGAGACAGAGGCGCGAGAGGAGGCATGTCCAGAAAAAATCCTGTGATGAGGTAGATCTTCATAAATGCCAGAAGAGTCCAGTGAAAGGCTCTGCAGTGGACGGTAGGGTCCATATTCTGCGTTGACACTGAATACAAGTAAAAGACAAAGTTAAGGACATCTGGTCTGTATTTATGCCATCCAGAAAGAATGACTGATTTGTAAAACAAATGGACATCCAAAGTAACATCTCTCGAGTTGGACTCCAGAATATTGAAAGGGTCCAGTGAGGCCGGTGAGTGAAGGAGCACTGAGCTCATTGACAGTAACCGGGAACCGACGCAGAACCCAGACCAGCAAGTCTGTATTCCGAACGCAGTGTATGAACAAATTATTCAGCACTAGAGTTAACGTCACGAGAATGCACCAGCTCAAGGGAAGGGAAGTGGGAAAAAAGCCTGGGGTTTGTGGGTAAAGATCTATACATTCAAGATAGATGTGATGGATTGCTTTTCGGATTATTTAGAGTTTAAATAACCAACTACTAATTTTTAGGTCACCACTTCATTTAACACAGAACCTCCTCTCAGTTTCCCGGTTAAGACCTAGGCTCAGATTTCATCCCCAAACATATTAAAATCTAAGAAGAAGTCATAAAGCAGAGACAGAGTATCCATTCCTGTCCTTGTCTTCCCTCTTACTTGTCCTGCCTCCAAATAAAGGACAGATGTGAACCTGCAAGCAGTGAAAACAAAAAAAAAAAAAAAAAGAGCTCATTATGTTCCTAAGTGTCTCATCAAATATTCTAAATTTCTGTTACCACAACTTCTAGAGTTATTGAGGAAAGACAGATTTTATCTTCACTGTCGCTTATAATCAGCTAAATCAGGCTCACAGCTCAGGATTAGTGCAGAGAAATGTACGGGCCACTGAGATGACAGGTAGGGACCACGAGATTTTCAGAGCTGCTTCGGGACCCTTTGGAAAGAGTCTCCAACTGCTGCAGAATTCCTTTATTCAGAGCTCTTAGCCTGTCTTTACAGCCCACTCATTTTATAATTAGTCATTTATAATGTGTCGGAGATGGAGAAGAGGGCTTGTGTGCGGGGCCATTTTGGGAAGTGATCCAAAGAAACACAGGCGGGAGACAGAAGGAGTGCAGTGGGAAGGAGAGAGACCCGCTCTCCAGTGTGCACAGCTGGAACTCGATCTCTTGGGGGAACCCACTGAGCCGCTAGTGGAATAGGACCGGAACCTGAGAGCCAGAAGAGGGGAGGGTTGATTGGCTCTATCTCCCATTTGTTAAGAGGTAGCCAGGTGGGGTGTCACCAGCACAGTCTGGCTTGCCCACGAGTCACACTGAATGATTTGCTCCGGCACTCACTGTGCACAGAAAAGAAGTCCAAGGAAGAGACCGAGGCCACGTGATGCAGCTCCCAGGATACATGAGAGTGGCTGGGGGGCATAAATCTGAACGAAACAGGTAGTTCAAGATGAGCATCTCTCCCTTTCAATACGAGGAAGGGTTACCAAGGGCAGGGACCAAGTTGCAGTCACCTTTTTTTTTCTTTTTTGTTCTTTTAAGATTTTATTTATTTATTTGGCCGGGAGAGAGAGACGGAGAGAGAGAGATGGAGAGAAAGCACACGTGGGGGGAGGAACAGAAGGAGAGGAATAAGCAGGCTCCCTACGGAGCAAAGAGCCAACTCGGGGCTCGATCTCAGGACCCTGGGATCATGACCTGAGCCAAAGGCAAATGCTTAACCCATTGAGCCACCCAGGGAACAAGTTTCATTCACCTTTATGTATCTCCCATGTTTCTTGTCCAATGCCTTGCATGCAGGAAGTGTTTAAAACCCATTTGTTGAGCGCCTGGGTGGCTCAGTGGGTCAAGCCTCTGCCTTCGGATCCGGTCATGATCTCAGGGTCCTGGAATCGAGCCCCGCATCGGACTCTCTGATAAGCAGGGAGTCTGCTTCCACTTCTCTGCCTGCCTCTCTGCCTACTTGTGATCTCTCTCTCTCTTAAATAAATAAATAAATAAATAAACCCATTTGTTCAGCTGAGCTGAGTTGAGACCTTTGGAAGCTGGGGCCGGGCTGTGTTTGTTCCTCGCTGCCTTTAGTCATGCATGCACATTATTTGAATATACTTTACCTCATTCGTTCATTTACTCAAACATTGGGAATGTGCCCAATCCGTGAGAAAAGAACGGCTCTAAACGTGGAGAGCACGAAACCAATCGTAAAGGACCCCGTTCTCGCAACAACCTTAGAGAGAAAAAAATACATGCCTTAGAAAAAGTCTTAGTAGAAATAATTAGCTAAGCCGCTCCATGTTAATGGGAGGGACACATCTAATGTGGGATGAGAGGGTGATTTTACCCGTCAAGTACTGTGAAAGCTGAATGTTAACATCCCGTTGGGTGTCAATTGGGTAGTGATTGAGTCCCAACTTCGTATTCTGTATAAAATCATAGACGGCTCCCTCCTCCCCATGTTGTGGAACAAAATTTAGGCTTGGTTTCTAGAAAAGAAACCCAGGCCCTCGGAAGCTTACATGAGTACATATTGCCGCTGCTGGATACATTTCAGTAGATTTCCCAGAGTGTGGCAGGATTTATTCCTGACAGATTAAATTATGTTTCTCTCTTTTTGTTGTAGTGGACTTGAAAGAATCAAAAAGTAAATTTTTCTTTTTTTTTTTTCTCCCCAAAGAGCTGAATACTTAGCCTTTGTATTTCTTTTTGTGTATCCTGACTTGCCTATGGAGATTTTCACAGTTTTTTGTTTCCAAAATGAGAAGTTAGCAGGCACCCGAAGGAGGTCTTTAGGCCTAGGATTCTTTTTTTTTTTTTTTTTAAAGATTTTATTTATTTGAGATAAATCTAGAGTGAGAGAGAGAGAGAGAGCACAAGCAGGGGGAGCAGCAGGCAGAGGGAAAAGCAGGCTCCTTGCTGAGCAGGTTGCCCGATGCAGGGCTCAGTTCAGAATCATAACCTGGGTTGAAGGCAGATGCTTAACCGACTGAGCCACTCAGGCACCCCACAGGTCTAGGATTCTATTTGGAGTCTGGGACAGCTAAGCGGGACCAACATGGATCTGTGGCTGAGACAGCATGAGGCTAGCATTGGAACAGACTTGACCCAGGTTGTTGACCCCAAGGGACAAATGGGCAGATGGCAGATTCTGCAAGTGGCAGGGACATATATACTCCACTCTTTCTGGTGCAGCATCTTGTGAATGGTAACCATTCTGATGGAGTTGTCCACGAATGCTGGAGTCACTGAAGGCCAAGAACTGTGGACTTGGGACTTCCCTTCTCCAAGATTCCCCTGATGGACCTCAGGCTGTTGGTTCTTTCCCATAGTTTTCTTTACTACATATGACTCTGGGGTTCTTATCCTAGAAGGGTCCTGCTATGGTGATTGGTACAATTTACTTTTCATCTAGTCAAGAAGAGCATAAAAGAGATATAATTTGCTATGCAAAATCACAGAAATCATTTTTGGTACTTCTTGAGGGCTCTAGAGAAAGTTTAATTTCTACATTAGATTTGAGCCATGGGGTCCATTTTCATTCTGGCTCTGTTGATCAAAGTTGTATTTTTCTTCATCATTTTTTCAAGGTACTGATCACGTGCCATTTATCCTCCTAAGGTGACAGTAATCAGAAGTACCTGGTTACTCCGAAAAGGAGACGTAAACAACCATTACCTTCTCTGAACATTCATTTGTTACTTCCCTATAGTACCTTCCCTCCTGAACTTTTTCTTGGGGTCGTTGTCACCATTTTATGATCATCACACCTGGTAAATTGCTTTGCTTGTGCATCGCTAAAGAGCTGTCTGTCTTCAGTTGATGGAACCTATTGACATGAGTAAATGGAAGCAGGTTTAAATATCTTTTGGAAAAATAAAAAAATCAGTGTCTCCTCCTGACAACTCTACTTACAAGCATATCTTATTTTTCTTTTTCCTGCCCATAGAGGCTAAATCTACAGAAATTTAAGTATTTAACCCTTAAAAATGGATATATACATTTTATTTCTAGAAAGATATATCCCTTTTATTTATAGATAGAAACAGAGAGAAAAAAGAAAAAAAATGTAGTAAATGTAAGTCTGAGTAGGGTGGTGGGGAGGCATGTAGGAGCTAGATCTTTCTACGCCAAATGGAGTAATAACAAAGCAGCAATTATAATGTGTTCGCTTTATTGACTGCTTATCCTGCCAGGAATTTATACTATTGACTCACTCAGTCATAAGAGCAACTTTTTGAGGTATGTAATGTTATCATCCCCATTTGACAGCTGAAGAAACTGAGCCACAGGGGGTTGGGTGGCTGGTCCACAGCGACCCCACTAGAAAGAGGCACCATTACGGCAATATGGCGCCGTAGCCCATGCTGCTGGGCTGCCTTTCCGCCGATGTTTGGTTGGTACCTGCCACTTTACCTGTGTCATTTTATCGCATCACCCCAGCAATGCTGTGAGATGGGTTTGCGATCACCGTTTCAGAGACAAGGACAGTAAATCTCGGAAAAAAAAGGATGTCAGTTACCTGTGATTCTCCATCTTCTTAGAGGCAGGTTAGACTTCAAACCCAGACTGTCTTGAGGCCAAAACCCCAGTCCTTGCCCTGTGCCAAATGTCTCCTTTTGAAAGCGTAGCAGAAAGCTTTCCACTCTGCCTCTAACTTCATGGGACGGAATTAACGGAAGATTCCCACTGGGCCCCCTACACTCACAGCCTTTTACCTCAAAAGAAGGTGGTCATTTTAATTTGGGGAAAGTTGACAATTGACTCTTCCAGATATCTGGAAAGTACTTTATCTCCCATTGCCCATCACCGTGCATCTCCATCTGCAAATCCCTGGGGCCCCGGCTGCCGTCTTTCAGCTTACTTCCATTACAAGGGATTTAAATGAATCACTGTTAACTTTTATATGTAATCGTTCATATTATGATTATGCCTGAAAAAAGCAAAATCCTTCTTTCGATTAACGTTGATACAGAAGGTAAGACTCACATGAAGAAGAGAGTAAGT
This sequence comes from Mustela nigripes, assembly GCF_022355385.1. Classification (NCBI taxonomy): domain Eukaryota; kingdom Metazoa; phylum Chordata; class Mammalia; order Carnivora; family Mustelidae; genus Mustela; species Mustela nigripes. The sequence continues at coordinate 9,059,381 of NC_081572.1, forward strand.
TTTTTCATTTAAACGATTACACTTGTAACTATACATTCACACATTTACATGTTACTGTTGTACTTTAAAAGTTCTTCTCCTTAAAAACAAATGTGATAAATGGTTTAGTTATTATTTCAGTTTGGAAATGGGCAGCTACAGAAATAACATTTTAATATATTCCAGATTACACTGCATGCTATACTTGTAATAAGGACTTGTTTCCAACATTAGTTGGCAGATCACTCGTATGAACAATTATCCAAATAGCTATTAGGATATGATTGCGCTCATTTCCAGGCAAAGCAGGGTTGCCAGGACTAAGCCTGGCTGCTGGTTAGATTTTGGTTTGACTTTTGGAGAAAGCCACAAGAATTTTTCAGTCATCTTGGCTGTAAGGGAGTCTCCCTGTCTTGAGGCTAGTCTCCTTCCTACTTGAAAATAAGAGCAAATGTGTTTCTCTTTTGTTTTATTTTTACAGTTTTACACAATCTAGAAAAAAAAGGGGGGGGGGAAGAAGGAAGGAAGGGAGAGAAAGGTGGGGAGGAAGAATGAAGGGGTGGAGTGGCCCAGGAAAGTAGATTGAAACATTAAGAAAGTGAAGGAGTCTGTGGCTTAAAATCCTGCAGAAGCATGGGTACAAGGGACACACAGCCATGGCCATGCATACATCATTTTGTGGATATGCTCCCTAGTTCTATCTCTGCAGAGAGCTTCATACTTAGCGTAATTTCTCGAAGTGAATGCCAAAAAAAATGGTGTTTATAGAAATAGAAAAATCAAGCTTTTTCCTGTTGCCCATTCATTCTGCCCCTGCATGGTTTGGCACCTGGGGATCGTGCTGGTTAATCTGGTCCAACACTCTAACCCAAGAACAGTGACTCCCTTAGACGAGGTGAAGAAAAGCTCCCTTTGTGCTCAGTCTATGGCTGGTGGAAAGATTATTTAGAAAGCCCGTGTGCTTCATGGGAGTGGGGTGATCCCTCCCACAGCTCATGATGATGGAGGTTTACGACAGGTCTCAAATTCCACTCATCAACCACCGAAACCACTGTCCCTGCCACAGCTGGAAAGGTCTCTATTCTTCAGACTGTAGGGTGGGGAAGGGCTGAGAGGGCAAAGCAAACACGTTTCTCTTTATTTTTTTCAATCTACAGTTGTGGCGTCCATCTTATTGACGACGTCTCCAGTGGACTTTGCCAGTTTGGGTCCGGAAAGACAAAAGTTATCTGAAATACTTATCTTTAATGAAGAGAAAATACCATGAACTCAGAAAGGTGTTTTTCTTTGTACCCAGTGTACCTGGAATGAGACCCTTTTGCTTTGCATAGGATCTGAGGGTCTCCACTAGTCATGTCCATGAGGTTCTCTCTTCCAGAGATGATTATCACAACTAAACTGTTTAAAAAGGGTTGATGATTGACAGCAGACTTTGAGTCCTATTATGAGTGATTTCTACTATGGGGTACCTCTCCCAACATTGGAATTCAGCGTGTTAGCAGAAGGAAGTCAAAGGGTCATTCTTATAATTCTCCGACACCACTCTTGGTGCAAGTTTGCAATTATTTTCATTGAAATTTTATTGTACTTTCACCGTGTGGCAGAACACAAAGTTCTTATAAATCTTATAAATCTCTTTTAACATTTGCAATGATACTTTTCGGGAAGGTTGATTATTATGTCCGTCTTATAGATGTGGAAATAGGGTATCAGAGAGATTCAGTAACTCATCCAAGTGTGAAAGGAACTCAGGAATGATCTGGAATGCAGAATCAGGTATTCTAACACTCAGTTCAGGGCTATCTGTTTCTCCCATCCTAAGGAGTTATATAGTGACATATATTTTGAGGAAAAAAATTAATACACATTATCTCACAAAAACATCAAAATAGTTGTTCTTACCATGTGTAGGAAGCAAAACCATGACCGAATGGAGACTCTCTGCCTGCAGAATGGAAGGGCCAATTCTTTTTCTTTACTCTGGCAGCTATAGACTTCTTCCCTTATGATAAGCAGAAAGGGCTATGTGAGAAGATTCTAGATTGGTTTGAAAAATAATGATAGTCACAAAAGACTCTGGCTTTTTCTTGTAGAGACGGGGCCAAAGATTTTCTGTATTGATTTTCTGGAAGAACGGATGAGAGAGAGAGAGGATGAGGTGAAAGAGAACTTCAAGGACAAAGCATCATGTGATGGATGGACGTACTCTGGCAGAGGGAGAGGGAGTCTTTTGCTATGTCCTGCTTGTCCCACGCTTCCCAAACACTATTATATTTTCAGCATTTTTGTTTTCTTAGGGAAAAAAAAATTCTCACTGGAATACACATCAATAAAATATATTGGATCAACAATCATATAAAGCAGCAACAGAATTAGATTATTCTTGAAAGGTTGTTGGAAGGAAGAGAAAAGAAGGAAGGGAGGAGGGAGAGAGGGACAGAGGGGGGAGGAAGGAAAGGGGAGGAGAGAAGGAAGGAAGGAAGGAAGGAAGGAAGGAAGGAAGGAAGGAGAAAAGAAAGAAAGAGAAAGCAAGCCAGGAAGAAAGAAAAAGAAAGAAAGAAAAAAGAAAAGAAAGATTTATCAGAAAAAAACTCCATAGTTGCAATAAAGGGTTCTTTAAAATAGAAGTCATCTTCTGGTCTGGTAGGACTGTATTAAAAAGTATTTAAGTATTTCTGTTTAAATTCATAAGAAATCTTGATTCTTGTTCTGCGCAAGGGTGATATATGTATACATATATGATATGCATATGCACTGTAATGCATACCTAATATATGCACACACATACATATTTTATATATAGGATATTGAGGATGAAGAGAGGATGAAAGAAAAGGCATGAGTGATTCCTAAGCCCTAATTATTTTATGAGATCATGCCAAGTGTTGCCAAAACAGGACACCACCTTCTCTGGAATCTTTTCTTTTCTTTTCTTTGTTTTTTTTTCTTCCCTGCCGGAAATTCCAACCTTGACCTGGCATTATCTAAGTTTGTATTGTCAATTAGAGGGAAGGCATTGGGTTCTGCTTGCCACAGTCTCTATTCATGATTGACTTCTAGCACACGTCATGGTCATAGGAAGCTCACATGACTCCCAAGGTCAAGGATATAATTAACTCTAAAGAGAAAATATCCTCCTGTTTTAAATAAATTCTTTTTAAAATCTGCAATCACCTGGGGTATAATGATGTTCCACATGCACTTTCTTTTTCATAACTACTGCTGAAATTAAACTTGGAAATGAGAAGGAAAAGATTGATATTGTTGGTCGTTGGGGTTTGCATTTGACATTCCTCAAATAATGGGATGTAATATGGTTATGCAGAAAACAGATTGATTTTTCACAATTTTCCCACAGAGGTAATGGAGAACAGACTGGAGGAAATTCCAAGGTTTCATTGGGGGAACCATTTGCAACACAACTGAAGAAGAAAACAAACTCAAACCATCCTTTTATGCAATTTTGCCTTCAATATTTTAAAGTAGGAAATTTGCTCACTAATTTGTTTTTATTCCTAGTGAGTTTCAGGAATTTGGGAATATTTTCAGTTTTGCAGAAAGATTTCAGAAGGTCTACCAAGTGGGTGAATCACAGGTTGTATCAGTTAAAATAATGGCGAGAGTAATGGAATTACATAATGTTTTCTTCTAAGGATTCAAATCATATGTTTTAGAGTCTCCTTCTTTTCTTTGCCCCAAACTCCTTTCTTCTTTGTCTCTCTGCATCCCAGCGGAAGCTAAAAAATAATAGCAGTGTGTTACTGCTACTGAAGCAAAGCCAGAGATGTTGGTGGCAAATGCCCAGCATCACACAGTTGGTCGCGGTACTGAATCTCTCCCATTTCAAGTAACACAGACTTTTATTAATGCTGCAGAAAGGAATGCACCCATGAATTTAATTTCCTATTTCTTTGCAGGAAGCCAGTCAACTCAGTTGGTTAGAGCATGGTGCTAATGAGGCCAAGGTCACTGGCTTGACCCCTGAACAGTGTCTTTCGCTGTGCATTTACAGAGTTTTCTTCTAGTTCTAACCCTAGACCATAGACCTGAATAGAACAGCACTTTTCCTCAGTTCTCTTTGTGATCAAACTATGGAGGCTTCATAGAAAATCCCTCCTCAGCACCGAGAAAGCAATGCAGAGTGTTTATTCTCAATTCCATGTAGCCCAATAACAACGTCACTAGAATGATCCACCAAAACTCATGAGTCAGTGCCTTTGTTTTTATTGATAAACCTTTATCTCTTCTTTTCACACTGAGTATATCTTTCTATGTCTTATTCCTAGGACAAGGAGAGAATGGTTCCTCATGGCCCCAGATCTGTAGGTTCTAGAAAAAATAGTTCAAGGAGCCTCAGTGAGGAGAGGGCTGTAAGCACGAGTGTGTTCAGGAGTGATGATGTGCTGTGCACAATCCCAGTCGTGGACCTGCTATTGTTCACTGCAGGCCTGTAGTGCCTGTAGCACCCGTACACTGAGTACCTGGGCTTCACAATGAGCAGTGCCCGTGTCTGGTTCCCGTCTCGACATTGCCCAGTCCCCTTTTCCAAACCGCGGGTCTCCTCTTTGATGCACATCTCCCATTTCAACACGCCTTCCTTCCAGCCGGTTCCTCTTTTCCTAGAGCATTGAGAGTTTTCCCATTGTTTACGGCCTGGAGAGAATTTCAAACATTTCCCCAATGCCCAGTATTTCCAGCCTGGTGCCCCGCGTTCCGGTCCGGAAATAAAGCGGGGAGAGGATGGAGCGGTAAATGTCACTTTTATAGCACGTCCGTGGTGAGCTGTCAGTAGAGGAAGGAAGTCGTAGAAACCATGTGATTGAAATGTCACTGCGGAGGCCACGAGGCAGCAGAGGGGGAAGTCAGAGGGCAGTGAGAGCGGAGTCACAAGGACAAGCGAGACGGTGACTTCTTCTATCTGCTCACTTTCACATCAGCTGTTGATGTCGAGCCCATTCCAGACTTCGGTGCTTACGGCCTCTGTCTTCTACTTTGGACATGGCCCTCTCCTTCTCGATGAAACTTCTTTTGGATCACCTTTTCTCAGGGCCACCTGTAACCTGATTTCATGTGAGACGTTGATCTTGTCAAACGATTAAAAGATAGGCCTCATCACTCCATTTCCCTTCGAGGCATAACTGTTCCCCGTTGAGACTTCGGGAGAAAGCAAAGGCTTTCCCTTAAAGCAACAAGTCATCAATGGATGGAAATTCAGACCCTGAAAGAGCGTGGCTTAGAGAAAATCTATTGAAAGTTGTGTGTGTGTGTTGGAGGGGGAGTTTGGGGGTTGGGAGTTGTCTTCCCCTCTGGGCCCTTCCCACCATGTAGAATCAGTATCTCTCTCCCAGTACTATCCCTCAAGTGAATCTGTCCACAAACACGCTTGATGTCTTCATGTGGACCTCGGCGTGCTGTTTGAGGGCTTTGAGGGAAAAGCAACTGTTGGCCCTGAGCTCCCTGACAAAACCTCCGAATGCCAGGGGAAGATGGCGTCTGAAGGAGCACTAGACCCAGATCCCCTTTTCTGCTTAGAAAACTTACCCAATATCTTATTCCCAGAGCAAACACAATTTCTATGGTTTTTCTATTGCTTTGCTGGCAAGTCAGCCAAGTGGAGTACATTATTTCATAGTAAAATAAACCTTCAGGTTTTTTTTTGTTCCACGGGAAATTACTCAGTGTGAGTACAGACGTGTCACCCTCACATTTCCACAAGATTTGCTTCCCTTTATAATTGTGGATCCTGCTGTGTTTAAGAATGATCAAAAGTTACAGAAGCCTGGTTTTCATTTCTCTTCTTTTGTTACTTCCTAATCTCCAATTTCATTCACTTGCCTTCTCCCTTTCCCGTCTGACCCACGTCCACTAGCAATAGTGACTTAAAATTTTATCCACGTAGACACACCATGAGTGGGTTCAGTGGGGGAGGCACTCACTCTGTTTCATTAGGATTGTCTTCTTCAGAAGAAATAGGAGTGAGCATTCACTTGGCTGTGGAAATACGCGTGGTTTTTGTGTTCATCAGGGAAACCATCTGCCTCTTCTGGCATTTTCCCATTTGGAGGGCCATGTCACCATTGTCAGTGACCAGCACCATAAAGAATCGACTAGAGCAGATCTCTGCTTTTCTGCTTCCCAGTCCCATGGAAGGAGGGGAAAAAGTTATAAGTTAGAGTTCCTAAAACACTGTCTTGGGTGTTTCTCATAGATGTGCCATAAATGTTCTTGTTGTTTTCTATTAATTTGGTGGTTGAAAGAATGTTCTGCTTTAGACGCTTGGTCAGCATTTCTTCCTTAGCAAAGCTGCTCTGTGTTTAAGGACTTAGATACATAATGTAATTGAATGTCCCATCTTTAAAGCATGTGATAGTTATAAAAAGAGTGAGTTGATGACTTGTTAAAAAATTTGAGCCAGGGCACCCAAGTGGCTCCAACCATTGGTTAGGCATCTGTCTTTGGCCCAGGTCATGATCCCGGGGGTCCTGGGTTCGAACTCTGTGTGGCTCCCTGCTTTGCAGAGACCCTGCTTCTCCCTCTCTCTCTGCCTGTTGCTCCCCCTGCTAGTGCTTTCTCTATCTCTGTCAAATAAATAAATAAAAATCTTAGAAAAAAAAAATTCACACCAGAAAAAGCAAGAGCGATAAGTTACTAATACCCCGCTGTCCAGTTAGCTTTGGCAGTTAGAGCCATACACTAATGGAAGCAAGTCCGTGGGTCAGCCTTCCCATGACGAAGTTGAATTTAATCTATTCCACTGTCACAGTAAATGAACACTACCCTGAAAACCCATATTGCTAATGCCTGTTATTAATCACAAGTAGTGAGTAAGAAAGTTTAGCTAAATGCTATCCTACTATGCAAAACAAAACAACAACAAAGAATAATCCCAAGGACATAGCCTCATGATGAGTGCAGAGCGTCACCACTGTATACAAAATACAGCAGGTTGTCGAACGGGTTTCAGAATTTAAACATGTCATTGGCTAATTGAATTTAAATTTTAAAAAAGGAGAATTTATGTAGTATGTGGCAATTTCAGAATTCCTTGATGTTTCATTGCAAACCTGGGAAAGAATGGTTCAAAAGCAATACCTTCCATTTAAGACTTCAGAATTTAATTACACTGATCCAAGGATATGAAGTCTCCTCCCTCTATGCCAAGCATATGTGCTTAATTAACACGAAAGAGAGATCTGGTGTTTACAGAGCATGCTGTACTTTGTAATAACTTTGCTAGGGTGTTCAAGAAAGGCTAACTCTATAAATTATCTACCATGGTAGGTGAATGTTTTCTTTCTCATAAATAAAAGAACCATTCTCCTTCCTGCCCTCCCCCCACCAAACGATAGCTTATTTGGATTCGTAATACATAAAACAGATAAAAATAGAATCCTTTGAATTGAACCAAGAATGGCAGGTCTAGGGCAACCCTAAAGCTATCTAACTTCCCATCCACTGGTGGTTCTTTGATGGAAGTGGGAAGGACAGAAATGTGTTGATGCCTGTTACCACCATGGTGGAATCACGAAGCACACATGAGCCTTGGGTATGTCATGCAATGTCTCTCTCTTATTGTACTTAACAGCTACGAGCTTTTATGATTAAGGAGAGAGAAATACAATCATTATCAGACACACTCATCTAATAAATGCACAAAAATATGCTTCAGGTAGCTAAGAGAAGTAGAACTTCAGATCCAGACTAACGCCAGGAGTGCAAACATGGCTGGGGTTCCCATCCCTTTGTTTGCTACGTGTATTCTCCTGAGTGACTAAATCTTCCTTTTTGTCATCTGTCAACTGAAGAGGATTATATTGATACCTATAGGAGCTCCATGAGGCCCAAAGAGAGAACATACACAAAGATAACTTAGCACAGTATCAAGCATAAATTAAATACTCGAGAAAAGTAGTGTTCTAATAAATAAAGAATTTGAATGGAGTAGGAATAAACCATAATCATGAATTGAGAATATAGCAACAACTCTACAAGATTAAGCTAGAATTTAGTCAGTGATGGTATAGCCTATCTTTTAACTTCAGGCAATATTACTCCCTTAAACATGGAGTCGAGAATTTTAGAAATGCCAAAATAAAAGATTATGAAGCTTCTCACTGTCTGGCAAGTTTCCATGTGGTAGCTAATGAAACTATGAGTGGGTACTTCAATATCTGGCTTGTTATGTGTGAAATATTTACTATTTTAAGTTTTTTTAGTTCTTCCATTGCTCTGGTGATTCTGTAAATTAATGAGTGCTGCCACTGGTTGTAACTGGTGTCCACCACTCTCTAAAGTGTGAGAGAGAGAGAAAAAAGATGATGAGTTGATAGGATTTCCTTTATTGGCTTCAGAAGCTGAGTTTGGCAGTTAAAAAAGAAAAGAGAAATAATTATATAAGATCACCTTTTAGAACGTTCAATTAACTAAATATATCGGACAGCTCAACATGGCTCTTGGCACAGACTAAACACTCAACAAAGAGACATCATCTCTACCTTCAACATTCCCTCCACCACCATCATTGTTCAAATTCTCTCTTTCTGATTTAAATGAAGTTTTCTTTTCAGTAGTTCAGGGATTTCAACCTATGTCTATTAAAACCAAAACCCAGAATCTACTTACATAGCATTTAGCTAAAGAGACAAACCATTTTCATGACTAATATGGCTGAAATCTTTTTTTTTTTAAGACAAAATAACCATCACATTAGACAAGCTAGAATTTTATGTTTTCATAGGTTTCCAAAAAATTGTTTTTTAAGACAGCAGTGGACTTCATTGTATTATCTTCCTGAATTTCTAAACTATGTATTTTAGTCATGAATAAAGAGACGGGCCAGGGTGGCTTGCCTAAGACAGGAGTGGAGAGATGTGAGAAAATGAGGAACAGAATCCAAGGCCGAGGTGTGTGTAGCTTACCTTCTGGCCAACCTGTCTCTGATACTTTGGGATTTCTAAGGGTTGTTTTGTTTTGTTTTTGCTTTGTTTGTTTATTTGTCAGAGAGTGAGAGCACAAGCAGGGGGACCAGCAGGCAGAGGGAGAGGGAGGCTTCCCACTGAGAAAGGAGCCGGATGCAGGACTCAATCCCAGGACCCCGGGATCATGACCTGAGCTGAAGGCAGAAACTGAGCCACCCAGGCATCCCCTACTTTGGGATTTCTGAAGTCAAGGTAATGGTTTAGTGATGATCTGAAGAGATGGATGGATGGATGGATGGATGGATGGATGGATGGACTTATAGATATTTATAGATGTACCTCTACTAGCCATTTTGTCTTCCCTCGGTAGCTATAGCTAATGCATGAAACAAGACAAAGTAGGCATGTAGGTGAAGGAGACAATGCTGTCTTAGCACACCAGACCTGAAAACGCGGCTGCTACATTTTGGTATCTAATTGACAAGGAAAATAGCTCAAAAGTCTGAGGATTCAGAGTAGAGCATGTCATTTTATCAGGGCACTCTACACACAACTCTTGGTTTGATAGGTTTTAAATGAAAAGAGGAGTCATGTTAATGGTCATCTATCTTCACCGTGTACTGAATCTTTTTTAAAAACTGGGTGAGATTTCTTGGCTTGAGGTTACTGTCATTTCTCCAAGTCCAAGCTTTATTTCCAGAGGCTCGTGGTTTGGAATCCCGGTCTGGAGTTGGCATTCTAATTCGCCCTCGGCCTGCCACAGCTAGATTGAATTTGCTGTTTCTGGACTCGAGTGCTGAACAAGATCCTGGTGCCTCAGGTAGGGGATGTTTGACCATAGAGGAAGAAATCTCTGTCTGCAGTCTCTTGTGCTCCGAGAATGGAATCACCCATTAACATGTGGTGGAACCACAGTGCGGGCATTAAACTCCTGTAGGTACCATATTAATGCACCAGTGTTTAATTTCTTCTGTGGAAAAATAAAGGAGATTTCCTCCCCTCGGCTTGTCCAAGTAGAGTAGATAGGGAGTATTAGCAGTGAGGTCATAGAATTCACCCTCCCACCACTCTGACATCCGGGGAATTTATGTTGTTCATGGTTTCCAATAGTTTTCTGAAAAACCCTCTTAGCGTTTGTCGATTTTACATAAATTATTATAACATACTCACAAATGTAAATTAAGGACAGCGTCATACTCTTTAAAAGGGTGAACATTCAAAATGTGACTGGTGTGTGACAGCCACTTTAAAAAGTCTGATCGGGTGGATTGTAAAATAAGCCGGGCACGACGTGCTAGCCTATCACTGGTAACTTCTGTGAATGATGAGCTCCTCCCAAAATTATTTGCAAAATTACACTTTTGAAATCCCCGGTTTTCTCCTTTCCCTACTCTCTGCCACAATGACCATTCCCGTGTTTTGGCCAGTGTAAATCCACGAAACTCTAAAGTTTCCCTGCAGCTGACCCCCGCCTCAAACCTTCCTAACCTGGGGGGGTTGCTGGGGATGGCCTTCCCCTGCTCGTCTTATGAGGTTTAGTCTTTTCAGCTTGACTTTATCCAAGACAAAATTCAACTCTGCTTCTCTTCACGGCCTCTGCTCACCCAAAGGCAACTACATACAGTTTTGTTGCATTTATGGTGTGGATTTCAGACTCAGGAGCAGGTTTTTGAGGCTGTGGTGTCAGGGGAAGAAAGGGTCGGATGGAATGGGGGAATCTAGGAGAGACAGCAAAGAGACACATGTCTTACTTTTGCTTTTGTGGTCCTGTTGGGCTCTGTCTGGGAATTAAGAAAAGGGTTGAGGTTTTTCTTTCTGATTGATAATCACTTCCTATGCATGTCCCCAGACACACCTAAAAATGATTGTTTCAGAAGATAGGTATGATCTCTTTATGTTATCCATGCTGCACATTTTCACTGGCTGATAACCGAATGAGGATAATGCTCTATATGAAGACAGTACATCTGTTCAATATTGCAAACCTTTGTTTTTGCTACAGCTGTCTAGGAATGATTAGATAATGGCCATTGAATTGGGTAGAATTACTCAAGTCATTCTCGAAGGGAAAAAACAAATAATCTTTATTTTCTCTTTAAAAGGATTTGGCTATTGATTGAGAAGGGAGAGGAGAAATTATGCATTTGGAAAAAAAATGTTTCACAGTTGATCCAAATGAACACATTATCATTAATTTCTCCTTTGGTTTTTAAGGAATACGAGGGAAATAAATGGGATCCTTGGTCACAGAGATTCCTGTAACATGAATGCAGTGCTGGAAAAATTTCCCATCAACTCATTATTAAATTTCCCATCAACTCATTATTAAAGGCACTTATAGAAGAGTTGGCCCCACTCTACAGAAGTTTAAGCTGTATACATTATAGGAGTACCATCGATCCCAAATTTCATTACTTCTGTGGGTCCCATGACTCTCCATTTCTCTCTATGTCAGAGATTTTATCCATCCCTGAGTTTTCATCTGGTATCATCTACCATCACTGCATGGAAGGCTCCTGAATTACAGTCCCTTGCTCTGATTTCTGAATTGCAGAAGCACCTTTGCTACTGCTCTCCAGAAATTCCTGTTGTAATATCCTTCAGTTCAAGCTAACCCCCCAACACTGTTGTTAACCTGTTCTTTAAAACGGGTACCCCACTGAAGATTTTTGACAGCAGCATTCTGCCAACACGGACTCATCGACCATTTTCGATTCACTCATCACATTTATTCAGTTGAAAGCATCTTTTATTACCTCCTTCCAAATAAGTACTGCACTTGAACTTTTCTCTCGAATATAACATTGAAACAATGTTTACTTTTTATTAGTTTTTTGCCTTGATTGATTTCCCGTGCTAACTACTTTTGTTTCTATCCTTTGGGCTGTTTGGCTAGCAATTTGTCATCTTTTATGAAGTCATCTAGAGTTAAAAACACAGAATTGTGCTATCTTAAAGCATGATTTTATTTCTTCATTTTAGTTTTAAGAGGCTTCAAGAAATCCCATCCAGCTGAAGCCCCAGCATAGCTCAAAATGCACCCTCCCTTGTTGATCTCCGTTGCGGACTTTCAGGGATGGTGACTGAATGAAATGAGGTCTTATTTTTCCGTGTTGATTCTCCTGCTCATTGACATCTTCAGATGAAATTTAAGCACAAATGGACTGCCACATGAGAAAAGAGAGAGAGAGAAAAAAAAAGCCACATTGAGCAGTCTTAGAAACAGGAAGAGGGGAATCCACAAAGTCTAATAAATATGGACAGTGGGGTGGGCGTACGCTTAGCTATTGCCACATGAACTTCTCTTTCTCCTTAAAGCGATTATGAGAAACAAGGAGACACCTGGTATCTGGAGATCATAGGTCAGCGCGTCTCTTACTTATTCATTAAAGTCCTAGATGTAGATATGGTTGTAACAGCATCTTTCCCAAAAGTGGAAAAATTGAATATGCCAGCCAGAAGCCATGGTTAAATACTGCAAGATTTTCTCCGGAAAGCTTTGCAGCACTGTGAGTCGTAACCGGGTGAGGCTTGTCTACAGAAAAAAAAAAAAAAAAAAATGGAGCCAATGGTTTGGGTTACTCTAATACACACCATCTCCCCGCCTACAGTATTTGCTGGAGACTCATAATTCCCACCTTACTCCGCAGTGAGGTAGTGCAGACTGCTGGAAACAGGCAGTGCTGTCATTCAAATGTGCACCGTGCCCTGGTCCTGCCGAAAATACCAAAATGCTTGTGAGCAGTCTTGGTGACCACTTGCTGTGGCTGCTTGTACAAAGTTCCCGTTCCAGGTGATCGGGCCGACAAATTCACTCTCACGATGCACAAGTAGAGTTTTGAGTTCCATGTGTTTTGTAGACAGGGGACACGTCTTGCCTGTAGGCTCCTTAATGATTAACTTAGAAGGGTGAGATGCCATCTGCTGGAAAGTGATAATACGGGCTGGGTTATTTTGTAGTGATCTTTGGGCTTTCTGTCCGCAGAACTATGAAACAGCTGTTCTTTCCACTTTTTTTTCCCTTTTTCTCCTTTACATGATGATACATTCACAGGGGTATGGGACTCATTAGCCAAATGCCTGTGTCGCTGTGCTCCAAACAGCCTTCCGTTTTAAGACGTGCATTGGATTTGATGATCATTTCTTCAGGGTTGGGGACACCCATGAAGGGCTCCTCTCACCTTTGAAGGATAAGCCCAAACCCAATACATACTCAACGATAAGACACATCTTAATCTCAGAACTGTTAAGACAGAAAAACAATGTACCAGAACACTTAAGAAAATTAGAAACCGCAGTTGCAACCTGCATTTTAAGTTGATCATGGACAAATTCACGAAACGTTCCAAAGTACATTGGAGCTCGACGGGATGTCTGCACTTTGGTTAATTAAAAAAGAATAATGTCTGATGGTGTTTGAGGATGTTTTGCCTTAGACAGTGCTTGGCACCGTAATGTAGGTATTTGCAGAATTTGAATGTGATCAGACCTTATAGTCAACATAGTAGATCTTGGAATGAGTTAGCAATTTCCAAGAGCGTTCTGTAGCATGAGGATAGAGACTGACAAATTCCACATGTGGCTGACACATAGTAGGTAGTTAATAAATACTGACTGACACGTGGGCTCCAATTTAGTTTTGAGTTTATGGGTCTAGATGGGTTATTCTAATTGACACTGTGGGAGCCTTGCATATGTATTTTTTTAGTTTGTTTTATTGGAACTAACTTGTGCTTTGGAATGTAGTTGGGGATGATAACTTATCTGTTTCTGCTCTTCAGCTAATTAAAACTACCAGGAGTCGTTCTAATTCTTATAGTGCACAAAATGAAAGGCAACCTACCTGCGTAGCTTATTTTATCAACCAGAGCACACACAGTGCAGTCCAGTTGTGACTGTGACATCACAGTCCAGTTGTTTGTGAGAAGTCAAAGTTTACCTGCAAACCCTAAAGTTATATAGAGTCTGATATAAACATTCTATTCAGATTAACAGCATAACTCAGTGCAGTCATTTTAGGAATTTTTTCACCTAGGAATTACCTATACTGATCCCTGGGCCCCTGGACTTTGATTTTGTCTGTGTTGGGGTCCAGGTATCAAAACATTTCATTAGATTTCTACTGGCTGACAAGATTCCTATTTGAAGACAAGAGTGAGAGCCATTACTCAAAACAGTGCGCCTAAAAAGAACTTCAAAACTGTATTGCTTTCCTGTTTTTCACCTTAAAGGATTTTTTTCAGTGCTCTTGACAAGACGGTCTGTTTTTTCAGTGAGCTCATCTCTTGGGAAACCAGACGACAGAGGTGAAAGGTGATTTGTGCACACCTCACAGGTACTTCTGTTGAGGTCGAGTGGGATCTGCTTTATCTCAGTCTAAGGAAGTTCTTGAAAGAAAATTGGAGTTAAATGTTTACAAGTCATTTCAGTTTATCCCTTCTGTTCTGTAAAACAGCAGAGTTCCCCAAAATTTGCTTGATTCTGAGTGTGAAGTATACCTTGTATTAATTTGCATCTTGTGTGTGTGATACACATGAATGTGTATATCATATTCATGAGTATGCATATGAGATGTTCATGCATATTCATGATATGCATAAATATGCAATAGGTGTGTGTGTATGAGATAGTCATGTATATTCATGAATATGTGATATGCATATTCATGTACATGTCCATTTTCCTCTATAGCTATATATATAATGACATATATATATGATATGCTATATATATAATATGTAGCTCTCTCTCTATATATGATTTTATTTATTTATTTATTTATTTGAAGAGAGAGAGAGTGAGAGCACACAAGCAGGGGGAGGGGCAGATAGAGAAGCAGCCTCCCCACTGAGCAGGGAGCCCAGTGTGGGACTCCATCCCAGGACCCTGAGACTATGACCTGAGCCAGAGCAGACACTTAACCCATGGACCCCCCCAGGCGCCCTATATTTTTTTAAACCTAATTCACCTAGTCTGTTTTCTAGTTATATTTGATTTTAATTTCCTGTATATCACAATAGTAAATTTAGCACATTTCACAGGAGACTAAAACCATTCCTACTAATGCTAATCGACTACTTGAAGATTTAGCATTAGTTGTGATAAATGTGGACCTAAATTTTTGTTGTCGTTGCTCCTTGTTCCTTTGCCCAAACTGATGGACCTCCTGGCAGCTTAAAAAGCTTCATGTGAGGTGACGAAGCCCTTGAACAGAAGACAGGGCAGACAAGGCAGAAAACATCGTTACTATCCTTTCTAGTTGCGAGATGACTTAAAACCAAAGCTTATTCCTTCTTCCAGAGTCTCAGCTCCTAATCGGAAATGGCTTGGTTAAGGCGTGCCTGTGTTCACGGAGGAAGCCCCACTTGTCTGTGGTTAAATGAGTCTCTCACGTTTGTGCCCTAAATGAGCTCCTAATATTCCTTCAGACCGTCCCCACAACGCTTCTGCAGTTGGATAAATGGTACCACTTAGGGATTTGTCTTTCTTGTTTTTCTGGTCTAGTAACCTTATCCATCTTGGGTCTCTAAACTAATTCTTCTAGGATGTTTTTCTTCAGCTTTATGATAGCTGTGAGAAGACGCCAGACTTTTATGTCCCTTTGCCTCCCTGAGTTGTTTCTGCTCCTCAGAAAGGCTCTGGTTTGCTGCCTTTACTGTGAACGGAGGCCCATTGGGGAAAGTCGTGCATCTCCATTATGTCCCACCGGATGCTGTCTGGGACCTCTCTCTTACTCTTTGCACCACCACCAACTTGCCTGTGCCGAAGGACCTCTCAGGTCTCCGTATTAAGACAACACCGTGGTGGCACTGACAGTTTTCTCTTCCCCGTGAACGTGGCTGAAATCAAGGCTTGAGACCGACAGTTCTTCTCGCTGCTTGTGGTTCAACTTGAAACCACAAGGTCCAGAGGCACATGGTTTAGATTCAATGTCTTTCTCCAGCTAACACGAACCATTTGTTCAAGCAACTTTGGTTATCTCTTTGAGAATAAGAGACTTGCCTCCGTGCTCCCCAGACAGTCAAATAAATTCTCTTGGCTTCAAGACAAATTCAGAAAATTCTGCCCAACAATGGCATATGGTTCAGTGTTTTCGTTTATTTTTGCAACTTTGTGAAGGAATGGCCGATGGACTCCTTGAAAAAAAAATTAAAAATGCCAATCAAAGAAGTGGCAAATTAAAGAACTGTTTATTATGGAAGGTTCCCATATTACAGTTAGGGAAAATGGAAATAAAATGATATCTCAAACAGGAAATAGAATTAGATGCCTGCCAGGAACAGAATACCTGCCACCGATATATCCCCCCCCCCGTTTTATTTCTCCCCATTTAGCTGCATTAGGAATAAATTATGACTTATGGATTTGGGGGAGCAAAGTGAGACCTGTCTGTGAAAAGATTCTGCGATGTTCATTCTGGGATGCGCCACATCCATTCTGAGCAAACCTTGCCTGTGTCATTCAAGCCTGAGCTCTTGTGAATCCAACATGGATGGTTATTACAATTTTTCCTTGAAATTTGGAATGGTAGAAAAAGAGATCTCAGAATAGCCATAATGAGAGACACAAATGTATTTCTAAGACACTTTGGATCTTTTTAACCCTATCGTAGTTTTAAGAATTAAAATTTTACATAATTTGCAATACACATTTTTAAGCATTAATAAGACAGCAAAGGAAAGTGATCTATTTTAGAAAAATTTTCAGCAATAATGTTGGAAAATTTTTAATTAAGCCTTTTTCAATTTAATTTTGGTTAAGATTTTACTATATTTGAGTATTATTATGTTTAGGCCCCTCCCCTTGTATTTCTTCTCTTTGAATAATTCTAAGTTGTGAGTGTGTGTGTGTGTGTGTGTGTGTGTGTGTTTAGTGTGTGATAATAAAAGTAATACAATTTTATAATTTATATTCTTCCATTAATGTAGAACTTTACTTTTTTCCCTAAAGTCTTTCATCTGAAATATTTTCCACTAACATTTTCTTTCACTCTATTTGCTTTCTTCCCCCCCCTTAGTTTTTTGTCTTTGTTGGTGGAGAGATAGCAGTAGGAGGCGGTAGCAATTCTAGTCTTCAGTTGATATGTCATTTTATAGACTTCTACTTTCTTTGAACTTTGATGCCAATTCTTTATTATTATTTTTTTTAACTCTGCTTAGTCAGGCCTCATACTATCCTGGAGAGAGTAAAACTTATTAATGAATATCAGTAAGTATACATAGAAAATGCTAATGTAATATGTAGCCATCAAATGTCTCAATATGCCTTTGTTTGAAAGGATGTCTATGTTTTTCTATTAAAGGTAATCCTTTAAAAATTAATGATCCGTAAAAAAAAAAGAATTAAAATTTTAATTATCATTTGGTTAAGGTTTTTTCTAGTCATTTGATGCTGTTGGAATCTTAGCATAAAATAAGCAATAAATAAAAATTGCATAGGAAATACCTGGGGGGAAAAATTGATACTGATGGCCACATGTGTGTATCCAAATGGAGGAATCCAACACCCTTAGTGAAAGAGAAATGCTTACTCCATTGAAATAGCGACCAGCCATCTAGGTTTCCATCTTAGCCATCCTTCTATATCGTTTTGGTATGCTATTTTCCTGGTTATGGTTTAACTCAATGCCTGGACAATCAACAGATTCTACAGATTTTCAGAATCTACAGATTTCCCCTACGGTCTCTGTGATCAGCTCCTGTGAAGGACATAGGCAGACCCGACTCTTCGGTGACTTACTCCACAGGCTGCAACGGATGTGCCTACAAAAGCCATGAATCGTGTCGGAAGGATTCCTTTAAACGCTTCAGTTAAGCATGATGGAAAACCTGAAACCCTTTGCCTTCACGGAAGAGGGGGCATTTGGGCTGGGACTACACTGGAAAAGATCTGGTGAGATACTAAAGGCAGATTTAAAAGAAGACATATCACAAATGTGACTTTTCTAAGAATACAGGGTCATGTGAAGACCCGGGCCAAGATCAGCAATAATTAGTACCACGTACTTCCTTACTTGGTCCATGTACCGATGCTCAGGGTGGCAACGAAGCCTGCATCACACCTACGTTCTCAAAGGTGGAGAGAGGCTTTGGATTTTGAAGATGGGGTATGGGAGAAATCAATTTAAGTTAGGATCAGTATTAACATGAGAGAGGTTTCCAGACGATTATTTCTCCATTGCTTTGATTCTTTATATTTTCAGCTGGAAGGATATCTTAATCACAACTTTATATCTGTCTATCCATCATCTATCATCTGTCTACATTTACTAAGCAGGAAGAGTTGTAATGGCTTCACGCACAGCATACCACTGAATCTTCACAGCGGCTCTCTGCTGCTGCTTTTCCCATTTTACTGAGAGGCATTTTAAGACATAGTGCTATTACCTAACTTGTTCACAGCCGTGCATTAAGTCACAGGAAAGCCAGGAGGTGCATCCGGGCAGGTTGACCTTGTAGCTTCCTGGCGTTGTTCTCATTCTGCGCAAGTGAACCAACACGTGACACTTACTGACATCTGCTCAGCTCAGACGGAGGGAATGCGAAGACAGAGAAAGTGAGGTATTTGAATCATGTAAGAAAAGCTCCTTCTACTTGGCTTTTTGACATGGGCTGTATTTTAGGAGGCATAATTGGCGTTGGACAAATTTTCCTTACTTCTGTGTGAACAATAGTGCATCCATTTTCCATATTCTTCATGGTGGGGATTCGCGGCAGTATATTGGAGTTTCCAAATTAGTCAGTCTAACCAATTGAGTCACTAGGCTTATAAATCCATCCAGCGGTAAGCTTTGCCGATAATAGATGCTTGCCATTAAGAAAACATTCTTCTACTAGTTGATCTTTGAATAGTGGTCTTTCTTACATATATCCTTTTGATGAAGGGTACAATGCACTAAACCGGTTTAAAAACAAAACAAAAGAAATCTTTCTGCTCTGCATCTCTATCTCCTAGTTAGGAATAAGTGACCATAAAAATCCCTGAAAGTGTGAAACCACAGTATATTTCCCTGTTCTATCATTAAAAGCTATTTGCCACATAAATGGGAATCAGAAGCAGAGGGCTGTGTGGAGGGAGCATAGCTTTAAGATTATATATAAGGAATTATTTCCCAGCGAGGATTAGTTCTGGGAATTTGGGTTCGTTGTTCTTTAACTGTTATGGGAATCTTGAAGAGACTTCTAATGTTACAACCTCTTAAATTTCTGTATAGTACTGTATCATTTATATTAGCAAAATTGAGTTCATAACATCAGAGCCTGATGTCACAAAGTTAATGAAGTGAGTCTGAGACATTGGGAGATGAATATACTGTAGGTGCAGTATCAGGAAAACTAACTTGGCAACCTCCTAACTGAATGGAAGTACAGATTTAGCTATTATGTCTGTTGTTTGAGCCTGTTGGCCAGGCATCAAGACCAGCATTGGGCTGAGCTGTTCACCAGAGTTTCCAAAGTGTACTTACTGAGTCAGTCTGCTGTAAACGTAAAATCTTCAAGACTACAGGCTCGGCAGCACAGAAGATTTCAGACAGCACAGTGAGTGCAGATGGTTAAGCTCTGGGGATGATTATGATGAGAAAAAAGAGGCAAATAGAGAAACACCTAATTGGGAGTAATTTTATGTGTGTGAAGTGTGGAGACGATACGGGACATGGGGTGGGTCTATGTACACAGCAACGTTTGGAAAAAGCAAAACTTACTGAGTTCAAAGCGCTGTTTATTTTTTGACACAGCTGCATTGCAATCAGTCATCAATCTACCATTTTGCTTAATTGTGGTAGAATTTTTTTAAAAAGGAGATTTAAAACATGGACAGTCATTAAAATGTTGGAATAGGAATGGGTTTCAATGAAAGGAAGCATGTTTGCACCTTTCAGCAATAGCATAGAAAAATCTGTGATATAGACGATTACCGATAAGTCACAAGACGTGAAAACAGTTATTTGCATGAGCTGACACCACCTACATTGTGTTATCAACATAAGGGCACACTAGAATATCATTTTAAGCTCACTTAAAACAAGAAGTTGAAGACCCAATAAGGAATACTTGATGAATTAAGTATTGATTTTATTAGCTACTGATTTTACACTAGATTTCTCTTATTTATATAGTTGCATTTAGGTAATAAAATAAACTTGATATTGTAGCTCGCAAAATTATATATAGCCTCACAGATGTCAGGAGACTCAGTGGGTTGGGATTTATGGTTAAAATAGAATGGTATACGTAGTCCAAACTGAAAGAGTCCACTGGAGAAGGAAGGGGAACATCGCAGGCTAAGATGTGCACAGCTTTCCAGAAGGCCTTTGGGTGAGGAAGCTTGTATGATCGAGAACATTTGAAGGAGGTTTAAAGCAGAGAAAGAGCACCACTATCAGTGAGAGAGGGTAAGCCGAGAGGTTGTTCATAATGATGGGTGTAATACCTTATGTTGCCTGTGTGCTCCTCTGTAGGCATCGTCCTGAACACTCCACTATTTGTTCATTTAATTCTCTCCAGCACTGTGGGGGCAAGTATGATTTTTATCTGTGTTTTAGAGATGAGCTGGCTGAGGCACAGAGAGGTTAAGTACTCAGCTAAGGAACAGACGTCAGAACTGAAATCAAGACACACTATGTTACAGATGGAAGATTTCAAGTGCCCAACATCTGGAAAATGTCTAGTTTTGCTGAAACCAGAACATCTGATAGAGTTTTGATTTGCCTTGTAGATTATATTTTGCTTAAAATGGAGGAATCGTGAGTAGGAGCTGTTGTACTTGATTTTTATCAATAAGAGACAGAAAAACTCATGGATGATGGGGCCATCATGGGAACCTGAGAGAGAAAAAAAGGAACAAAAACATGTCACCCAGAGCCTAGATGAGGAAAAAAGGTAGAACTGAGCATAATCAGAGAAGACCTTTAGATTTGAAGAACATGGATTAAATACAAACATTAAGATACATGGATATCCCATGAACATTTCTTAAAAGCACTTCAGCTCAGTACTTAATATGGTATGTTACAAAAGAATATATGCCCTTCAGAAGAAAAGCGAAGAGTAAGAATAAGCATAAGAAATTCCCTCTTAGAGCTAATAATGACAAACATGGAATACCATGGCCAGGGAAATGAACATAATTTGTAGGACATCTAGACAAAAGTGTGTCAACATTTCTTAGGAGGTGTTTATCAGTTTTACTTTTTTTGTGAGTAGCAAAATCTATACTGTGTTAGTAAAGTGCATTCCCACTAACTCCGATGGATAAAGGGATTTATTAACTGGGGATGTGACCAAAGAACGTACTAGAATGGCAACTTGGTAAGTTTAACTATACAGTTATTTGTCATATCAGTAGATGTCATATCAGTTCTCTCCGTGAAGCTAACCATGCTATTTAAAATAAGAGTGCATAAATGTCTCTCTTCTGGTTCAGCTCTGGATTTTTCTTGTGTTTCTTTTTTTCATGTCCTGTCTTTCACTTCTCTGTTACCTTTACTACGGAACATCCTCTTCTTGATTCAAGTCCTCTGTTACAATTGTAAAATGTTCTTAATTTGTTGCTTTGACACTTTCTCAAATGTTCCTTTCAAATATTCTGCATTTATCAATAGTCTCCCCAGGCTAGCTGCTTTCCCCACTACGTAGGGTACCTCTGCATAGTGTTGTTGGTCTTTACTTCTCTATCTGGAGCATTGTATCTCACATTCTCTGTGTTCATTGTTTTATTTAATATGGCGACGCCCCAGAATTAAATTCCCTTTTGCTTAGAAGAATCATTTGCTTGGAGAATATACTGAAAACACATCACCCATGAAGTAGTTCTGTGATTCTGTATGTGTAACAACACTGAGCGCTTGGCTAGTTCTACCACTATGTACATTTTTGGAACAAGACAATTTTTCACTTTTAATATTAGCATATTTGTGTTCTTTAGAAGAATACTTGCTATTACCTATTGCTGACAATGAGGGAATGAAATGATACCCTCTCAAACTTTACTGATGGGCTGTCAGTTGCGGGAAACAATGTTTGGAAAGCCATTTTGCAACATTTGCCAAGACTCTAAAAGTATCTGTCTCCCTTGACCCTTTAATTTCACTTCTGGGAACTTATTCTAAGGAAATAATACTAGATACAGAAAAGCTCTATGTAAACAATAACACTATTTAACCTAGCACCGTCTTGGAGAGAAAAAGCATAATAAGTACTTGATAATATGAGAATTGTTAAATACAAAATAAAATATTGTTCTGCCACTATTATTGTGATTAAATAATTTATCTTCACATAGAATAGAATTTTGAAATATAAAGTTTGGGAGAAGGTGATTTTTAATTACATTTGACCCTTGAACAGTGCAGGGGTTAAGGATGCCAACTGCTAACACAGTTGAAAGTCTACACAAAAGTATTGACTCCTCCAAAACTTAATTACTGATCACCTACTACTGACCGGAATAACAGAAGTAGTCAACACATATCTTGTATGTTATATGTGTCATATATGTCTTATAATAAAGTAAGCTAGAGAAATAAATATCATTAAACATAAAGAAGAGAATACATTTACAGCACTATGCATGTATTTATTGAAAAAAATCCATGTATGAGTAGACCCACATAATTCAAATCTGTGTTGTTCCAGGGCCAACTGGATATGTAAAATATGATCACAGATTATGTAAAATGCAGGCTGAAAGCAGGACAGCAAAGCAATATTCCATTAATCTATCTGGTTTCCTAAAAGTGATGGAATTAGTGGCAATTTCTTTTTTTTATTTTCCAAGTTTATTGACATGTCAGCAGTGAGCATGTTCTATTTAAATGGGCACAAACAAAAAGCAAGTTCAGTTTTTTCAAAACCTTTCCTAAGTAAGACTTTTAAGATTCACTCTCAAAGTGATTTTTGTGGTTCAGGGGATGGGGGTGTGCAGGGGAAGCAAATGGACTAAAATATTTTTTGAACTCGGGTGATTGGGGGAGCAGTAGCTCAATGAGGCAGCTTTATAAAGACTGGGTTGACCTTCAGGACATTGGGGAGAGATGACCTTGAACACCTCAGACAACATTAAACTCCAGGTTACAGCTGACTGGAATTCTGAGGTTTTATTGGCCATGAGCCAGTCTGCAGCCCACTCTAACCACCCTAGTATTTTATAACATTGTAAAGACTGTATTGTTTCAAACATTTCAAAATTTTACACACAACCTGGCAGTCATCCAAAGCCATTTCCAATGGGCCAAAACTATCAGCAGCCACCCACCTCCTTGGCCATGGCTGCCTGATTAATGATGTTCCACCAATGGGGTCCTCCATTAGGATCATCTGGACTGGGAGACCCCAGGACAAATACGATCTTTGAGACTTGTAAATTGTCTATGTATTTTGCAGCTGATTTTTTTTTCTTTTCTTTTTTTTTTTTTTAAAGCAGAGATGGAACATCAGAAAGCAGAGGTCTGGTGTGGTGTAGCTTGGATTGGCTGAATGCAGCAGGCTTTAATTCAATAAAAAAGCAAAGGATGCTCTTTGTCACAGACACTGTTCCTACTTTAAGTTATTTGTTATGGAATGTAACTTCTCTAAGCCACTCAAGTTCCCCCTTCTTAACCCTCCCTTTTTTTTCCATTGCTTCCTTATCCTGACTTAAAGTTTATTTACCCCATGGGCTTAGAACTGAAGTTTTAAAAAAGCAAATATAATATTAAATATTCTCCATTGATACTTTTCCTCTTGAAATGAATAATTGACACATTTCTAAGTGTATTCATGTCCTTCATATCATAACCTTACGATTACGATGTGCCAGTTCTGAGTACTTTATGTACGAGAGCTCACTTAATCTTTGCAACAACCCAATGAGATAGTTACTGTTGTCACCACTTTACATGTGAAAAAAAGAAAAAAGAATGCAAATAAAGGTGAAAAATCTTACCCAAAGTCCTTCATGGGGTTTATAATTAGTGGAGCTAGAAAATAAATAAGACAGAGTGGCTAGAGCATCTGTGATTAACTACCTTGCCACTTAAGGTGGTTTCCAATCTCACATTTTCAAACAACTATTATCATTGGTATTAGAATGTTATGTTAAATATGTACCAATATTTCTTTACTGCCTCACCAAAATAGGAGGTAGAAATTGTTCATTGGGAGAGAGAGAGAGAGAGTTTCCCAAATCTGTAATTCAGAGAAAAGACTGTCTTTAGATACTGACACTAGTTTTCTATTCTCTAGGGAAGCAATAGCTTTGTTTCCTTGTTTGTTCTTCTGACTTGGAAAACTATATATATATATATATATAACTATATATATATATATATATATATCTTGTTTCTCAAATTATTTTTGGTCTAAGTGATACAGTAGCTGTCGGAAACACATTTATCACTATCATTAATTCCATGCAACTTAGTTTCACTTCTAGGAATGTTATTTATTAGGCTGACCTTGTAAAAATGAAGAGACAGTACAGTCAGAAAAGAGAGCTGACTCATTCCCATCCTATAATTGCGAGCTGTCTATCTGGAGAGCGGGAAATGGAAATCAGTAAGATTTTACCAATGGCCACTGAGACATTCCAATCATTTCAGTCAATAGCTCTCATTCAATTATATAAACCTCGACTATGCATTTTTTAAAAACCAAATTACAGTATATGATAAAACAAGAGCCGCAGGCTTCACAAAGCAAACTATCTAACACCATAGAAGGCCCCATATGAGCCCTTTATTCCAACTTGGTTCCCTAGGTTGACAAGATTCATCAGAAAATTCATCTCCTGGCTTGGCTTTGCTTCTGTTTCCTTGATATGGAGTGTATTTAAAGGGACTGTTCGTTTAGTATGTTCTGCCTAATGATGACCTCCATAGTGCTGGACATCTCTGGTCTTGTTAAAATGAACTTTGAGGCCATTATACAAAGTGAAATTGACCAGTCACAGACAAAGACTGTATGATTCTACTTCTGTGATCTCTAAAACACCAAACTCCATAGAAGCCGTGACTAGAATGGGGGTTGCCAGGGGCTGGAGGGAGTGAGAAATGAGGAGTTCGTGTTCAAAAGATATAAAATCTCAGTTATCTGAGATGAATTAGTTCTAGAAATCTGTGCAACATTGTGCCTATACTTAGCAATATTGTATTGAAAACTTAAAAATGTGTTAAAGGGGTAGATCTTATATTAAATACTCTTATCACAGTAAAAAATAAAGGCCACCATTGACTTGTCTCAACATAATATCATGGAGAACAAGATCCTGTTCTAAGGGCATACAGTATCTACCTCCTTTGAGCGCAGTTTTTCTGCACACAATGGAAGGAATGAGGATTTAGATAGCCAGAAAGTATGGCTCTGTCCGCCACTCACCAGTGGTTTGAGGGTCAGCAGGGTTAAGTGATATGCAAAAACTCACTTTTCCTCATTGTGAAATGGTTAAAATAATACCTACGTTGTAAGATTTTCATAAGGGTTAGAAATAATACTTCAGAGTATGCAACAGATTGTCTAGAAAACATTAGGCCTTTATTAAAGGGTAGTGAGGACTACTTTACGTGTGTTAATTTCCTTTATCATCAACCCCATGATGAGGAGGATCCGGTGGTCCCTTAGCAGGCACCCGGTATGATGAACGAATGCACCGTGGATGAGTAAAGCATTTGAGTATTAAGAGTGCTGTGTTGGGGCACCTGGGTGGCTCAGTGGGTTGAGCCTCTACCTTCAGCTCGGGTCAAGGTCTCAGAGTCCTGGGATGGAGCCCTGCATCGGGCTCTCTGCTTAGTGGAGAGCTTGCTTCCCCCCTACCCCCGCCTGCCTCTCTGCCTACTTGTGATCTCTCTTTCAAATAAATAAATAAAATCTTAAAAAAAAAAAAAGAGTGCTGTGCTAATAGGACAATTAAATAACCATCAAGGCTGGAATATTATACACGATCTAGTATCACTCCTGTGAAAAGATCAGGTTTCACCTGGAGGAAGGAAATCATGGTACAGTTCACAGAAAAAAAATACTTGCAAGTAGTATTTCAGTCCTTTTAGGAAGTGCTTTCACTTCCATGTTTTCCCAGTGTACTCTTATCCAAGTAAACCATGTCTCTGATGGAGTTGAAACATAGATTAAAGCTAAAACATAATTACTGAAGAGTCAAAGGTTTATACTTAGTGAAATATAATATTGTCTTTAAGACACTCCGAGTGTGGAAGGGGTTGCTCCCAACATCCTTCAAATGTTGATGTGGTACACGCTTCACAGCAACGGGCCAGAATTCATGGTTAAGGTACAGACATAAGATAGTAACTCTAAACCTCTATTAACAATCCCTCATACTGTTCCAGGGCTTCCATTACAAGCCAGTTAGGAAACTGAGCTTCTATTTAGGTGGCTAGTGTGATTTGTAAGTTATTTTTCCATAGTGATTGTTTTGTCAAGTTAAACCTTACCGCTCTGAGATTTCTGCACTGTAAGCCTGAATGCATCTTGATGTGTTTGCTTGTGCTAAATCAGGGATCACCGCTCACCAAATGAAAATCTTTTTGTTATAGATGGAGCTTGAACAAGAAACTCAGCCACTTGGTTGGATAAAGAACACTTTGAACATTTGCTTATTACAGCAGTCTCAAAACATTAGGGTAGGAGTTAAGCCCACAATTTTGTTTTAAATTAAGTGCTCCTAAAAAGCGTGAGACTAATAGCACCAACTAAAGCCAGTTATTTTTCTGGCAAGAAATATGTGAGTTTCCCCTCATTGCTAAGCCAGTAAAATTCAGCATTACTGTGGCAATTTTCCTACTGTTCCAGTTCTTGGCCTGTGTCTACACAGCACCAAAATAGCTAGATGAAAAGTGAAAACTTCAGTTGGTCATTAGGATGCTGCCAAATATTAGAACATGGCGTATTATAAGTCATCAAGATGTTTCATTAGATTTTTCCCTCTTTACCACATATTTTGTGGTGGCGGTGCAGATGCCAATTTAAACTTTATCCATAGGGGCATTTCGCGGATTTGTAATATTCAGCATGGAACAAAGGAAGGATCACCAGGTATCTTTACCAAGAGATGACTCAATCCAAATCTGTACTTTTTTTCTATTATTTTAAATCAAAATAATCTTTTTTTTTTGATCTGCCAAAATCATATATCCTGGGTTTTAAAAATCTACCTCACCATTTCCATAAGCAACCTACCAGATGATTATGTTTGCATTTAAGATACCCTTCCAAAGATAGAATATATCCATCCATTTGGGACACCTGGGTGGCTCAAGCCTCAAAGCCTCTGTCTTCGGCTCAGGTCATGATCCCTGGGTCCTGGGATCGAGCCCCACATCGGGTTCTCTGCTCAGGAAGGAGGGAGCCTGCTTCCTGCTCTCTGCCTTCCTCTCTGCCTACTTGTGATCTCTGTCTGTCAAATAAATAAATAAAATCTTTTTTAAAAAAAGAATATATCCATCCACAATAATAAATAATTATTGAATACTACATTTCAAGCACTGTGCTAAATGAAAAGACATATAAAAAATGAAGTATAGTTCCTGCTCTCTAGAGATAAATTCCATTGCAGAGACAATATTTGTATAAATGAAGCGGACACAGTTATCTATTTATCCAAAAGATAGAAACACAGTGACTCAAAGGGGCACATGCACCCCAATGTTTATAGCAGTAGTGTCCACAGTAGCCAGACTATGGGCAGAGCCCAGATGTCCATCAACATAGGAATGGATGAAGAAGATGTGGGGTGTGTGTGTGTGTGTGTGTGTGTACGCCCATATATCATATATGGGCAATAGAATATTACTCAGCCATCAAAAAGAATGAAATCTTGCCATTTGCAACAACATGCATGGAACTAGAGGGTATTATGTTAAGCGAAATAGTCAGAGAAAGAGAAATACTATATGACTTCACTCATATATGGAATTTAAGAAACAAAACAGATGAACATGGGGTAATGGAAGGAAAAATAAAAGAGGATAAAATCAGAGAGGGGAACAAACCATAAGAGACTCTTAACTCCAGGAAACAAACGAGGGTTGCTGGAGGGGAGGCATGTGGTGGGATGGGGTAACTGGGTGATGGACATTAAGGAGGGTACGTGATGTAATGAGTCCCGGGTGTCATATGCAGTTGATGAATCACTATATTTTACCTCTGAAACATAATACAGTACATGCTAATTAAATTGAATTTAAATGAAAGATCCCTTAAGGATACAGAAAAAAAGAAGAAAATATATAATAATATTTGATAAAATAATAAACAAGAATTGCTACTGAGTATAGTAGAGCAGACATCACAGGGTGTGGCAGAGACTGCTAGAGCTTTGCCAAGGATGTGACACTTTTGTTGGTTGTCATAAAAAACAGGGACCTTTGGCAAGTAAAGGAGAGAACAGGGAACCTGGCAGCCAAAGGGAAGAGTAAGGTGTCAGGGTGACCACGTCACCCAGGGTAGCAGAGTGACCACGTCACCCCTGTTTGCTCGGAACATTTTCAGTTTCAGAGATGACCATTCTGTGCTCCAGAAAACTCCCCAATCATGGACAAAGTAGGATAGCTAGTCACCCTTCTAGGTCGTGATGAGCATGATAAGGTCAGCAATGAGCGAGCTTAACTGAAGGATTTATTTAAGGTAGAAATGAAAGAAGAAAACTGGAGAAAAATGGTTGGCACATGTTAAGGATCTTGTGTCACCTGTTGGGACCCTTGAAATGTAATAAGTGTTCTGTAGGGGAAATTATGAATCCTTTTCATAAGTTGTTCGAAATCCATAAGGAATCATTTTTGAGAGATCAGTCATAGTATGTGGATGTATTAAATTAATTCATTATTACCATGTATTTATCAAGCACCTACTGTGTGCTACATGTTGCATTCTAGACTTTGGGGATGCCACAGTCAGAAAAACAAAGGTTGTTCTTGCTTCCACTTGGGTAGTGTGAACAACAACAACAAAATAATTATATAATGACATGCCAGTGTTCTTGATAAGTGAAATGGGATAAATGGACAGGGGGTGATGGGGAGTAGGGTGCTAGTTGAGGTAGGGTACTCAGAAATGATCTCTTGAGAAGGTTGCATCTGGCAGGGGCCTACATAAAATGAACAAGTTCATGTGGATAATCAGGAGAGAAGCATTGAAGATAGAATGAAAGTATGTGCAAAGGTCCTGAGGTAGAAACATGCTAATGTGTTTGAAGAGCACCAAGGAGGACCCAGCGTCAGTAGTAGCAGAACAAGTGAGGATTAGAGTAATAGGAGTTTAGGACACTGGGTCCCTGTGGTGGCCAACTCTTGTAGGGAATAGGCTTTGAGGCCCTAATTCCTTTTCAGTGAACTTGCAGCACAGAGAGCAGATTGGAGACTGTCTCAATATGATGGACTGTCTCAATATGATGGAAAGTAGAACAGGAGGGATAATGCCTAAGAACACCAGGATGGTATTTTTGCAAGAAGGAATTAATTTATAAACAATGAAGTAACACTGTGCTTCAAATGAGAACATATATTGCCCACTTTTCTTGCTCATCCTCCTCATTCACCATAAAAGGCCATTTATTAATGGTGATGCAACATGGGGGCTTAAGTGGGTAGGAGAAGAATCAATGAAACAAGATGGGATTGGGAGGGAGACAAACCATAAGTGACTCTTAATCTTACAAAACAAACTGAGGGTTGCTGGGGGGAGGGGGGTTGCGAGAAGGGGGGTGGGATTATGGACATTGGGGAGGGTATGTGCTTTGAAGTGTGGAGTGCTGTGAAGTGTGTAAACCTGGCGATTCACAGACCTGTACCTCTGGGGATAAAAATACATGTTTATAAAAAAAAAATTATAAATAAATAAATAAAAGACAATGAACAACAACAAAAAAAAGGCCATTTATTTTTGTTTAATATTTTGGAAGGAAAGCCACTTTGTCAGGCACATTTTGTATACTTGATTTCTATCTAGGAAGGTTTTTAATTAGATGATTTAATTGAGAGGAAAGAAAAAGGGAAGCTCCTGCCCCAGGTTGTTAAGCTATGTTCAAATTTAAAGGCTGTGTAACAGTTACTACTCATGTTCATATTGCGAGTCTTTTAGTTCACTTAAAACACACACACACATCAAGATGTCGTATTGCTTAATCCTCCCAAATATATTTTTGTGTATGATGATAATTCTGTTTCATTGGTGTTTTTTCAATATTATCCTCTTCTCCCTCATTTTTGGAACAAGTTTTTTTTTTTTTTTTTTTTTTTATTTAAGATTTCCATTTATTTCATCTTTGTTTTTCAGACTGGGTCATTTCTCTTGTTCCATCTCCAGGTTTATTAATTCTTTCCTCTGCCCCCTCTATGCTACTCTTGGGCCAATCCACTGAGATTTAAAATTTCAGTTATTAAAAATTTTTTAAAAATAAAATTTCAGTTATTAATTTTTCATTATAAAATTTTCATTTGGTTCTTTGTTTTATCTTCTATCTCTTGGCTGAGACTTTCTTTTTTTCATTCATTTTAAACATGTTTATTATTGCTCATGCAAGCATTTATTATTATTATTATTAATTATTGTTATTGTGATAGCTGCTTTAAAATTTTTGTCAGATAATCCTAGCACCTCTATCATTTCAGTGTTCTCTGTTGCTCATTTTTCATCATTTTGAAATCTTCCTGGTTCTTCCTATCATAAATGAATTTTTTATTGAAACAAACATTTGGGGTACAATGTTATAAGAATCCGGATCTTAATTTATATCCTCTGTTTCAGATGACTTTTTATGACAGTGCTTTAGCAGGAGAAGTGGGGTTCATGTGACCTCGTTACTGCCAGGTGAGGGTAGACGTCTAAGTTTCCCTCTCAGCCTTTGCTTGTGGGGGTGGAGGTAGGTCACAGTATTTTCTGTAGCTTTTGCCTGGAGTAGAGTAGTTATTGCCAAAAAGCATTCTTTCTTGCTAGGCCACCCCTTTCTTGGTTCTTTGGCTAGAGAGAGGGACTTTGATTGGGGTTTCTTTTGCCTATGTTCACTGGTGATTTTAGATTGCCTCGTTCTTCAGCTCCAAATCTGGGGAATGTGAGGCATAGGCCCACCACCCCCATGAAAACTCAATTTTTTGTTGTTGCTTCAGTCCCAAGGCTCATAGCCCGTTAACCTTTTCTTTCTACCTTTCAGAGTCCAAATAGTTAGTCTTATGTATAATGTCCAGGGTTTTAGTGGTACTTAGCAGAGAGAATAGGGAAAAGTATATTTATGTCATCTCTGAAATGGAACTCTCTTTCATCCCTTTTAATCCAATGATAAATGAGCAAAAATATTGAGTCATGGTAGTAAATAGACATGGCCCTATTTGAGACCAAAACAACCATTTCTAGCTCTACAGTTTCAAAGGGTGCTTTGAAAAACTCTCGGGTTCTGATACTTAAAAAACCCTGATTTTATGTCCCTCAACGACAGATAGCTGATGGCCCTCTTGACCTGGATAGGCCATTACCACCGGAGAGTAATCACATTTAAATATAATACAAAAAGGGACGCCTGGGTGGCTCAGTGGGTTAAGCCGCTGCTTTCGGCTCAGGTCATGATCTCAGGGTCCTGGGATCGAGTCCCGCATCGGGCTCTCTGCTCAGCAGGGAGCCTGCTTCCTCCTCTCTCTCTCTGCCTGCCTCTCTGCCTACTTGTGATCTCTCTCTGTCAAATAAATATATAAAATCTTTAAAAAATATATATAATACAAAAAGTTAGAGGTGCACTTGTTTCTCTTCTGTCTTTAGTTTCCATCCGTTTCTTTCCCTGTTACACTTCCTATTCTCAGAGGCCCCCCACTCCCCCCACACAGCCAGGTTCAGGAGCTCCATCTCTGTTGGTGACACCTCCCCCTCATCGTTCCAGTCCATGCTGCATCTGTTGTTCCTCCTTCACATTCTTCCTCACACCCACGGGTTGCTTTTCCTGTCTCATGCTGTCACTGTAGCCACCATCTTTAACTTAGCTGTGGAAATATTTCCCTCCACGTTCTGTCTGTTGCCCTCAGAGTCTTTCCTGAGCCAAATGTTCATTTAGGTCTTAGCTTACCAATTCCCCACCTCTGTGCCTCGGCTTACGAAGCACACACCCCACCCTTCTTATCTCCAAATATTCAAGAGTTATGCTGTTTGGGGGAACAGACCATGGAATCTCTTCTGAAGAGTCCCTCCTGATCCTTTGGCAGCACCTCTTTCTCAGACCACACACCCACTTTGTTAGTAACATCTTATTGTTTTATGTTATATATGGCATCTCCTTGAGAATAGAAGTTCACCTTCTATATCTTCATTTTTCCTAGAGTTTCACTCCAAACATCTTATGTGATAGCTGTTAAAGTTGTTGAAAGAATGAATAAAGAAAAACACAAAATAGTTCACAATGCTTGTCTTGACATTTTTCTTCTTGTCTCCCCTTTCCTGACACTTTGTCTCTTTAGTCTCCTCAAAGTGACAATATTCAATCCCAATGACTCACATACATATTAAACCTCATGAGAGGACGTTGCCAAGTGAAGAATGGACCCTTCTAGGGGATGAGGAAGCCAACAGATAAAATGTTTCTTCTGTCACAGGTGAGAAGGGGCAACTCTGTTTCTGTTTGTAAAAGGCATAAGTCAAGTAGAGTGCCTAAGATGATACAGTCAGTGACAGAGAACCCCATCATCTAACTCAGTGGCTTCCAAGTTGTCTCTAGGCAACTACAATACAGCGACATTAATATATCAATCCAAATATGTAATTTTAGAAGAGCACATAACCTCTAAAGAGAGTTGCAGACAAGGTTTTTGCTCAATAGTGACTCATCTTAGCTGACTTTTTTTCCTGGATTCAGCCAAGGAACTCTGAGTAAGTTGGCTTTGCCACGTCCCAAAGAGACCCAGGATAACTCTCACTCAGCCTTCGTTGTGAACAGAGACTATCAGGTCACCTAAGAAACAGCAATTTGTGGGCTCCTGCTTTTATGCAATGATGACCTTGGCTTGCACAACCCAAATAGAATGTGCCCCAACTCATGAAGTCAAGGCAATGTGGTAAACAGAGCCTGTGCCAACAGGACATCATTTCAACGTCCTCTGGCATATGAAACATGTTTGGGCAGGGGCACACACATCATAAGCTGTATTTTGGTATGGACAATCTGGGAACTCAGTGGCAACTATGTCATAGACCCATTAGCTTCATAGAGACTCTGATGTTACTTTAAGTGAGCTACTGGTTAAACTTCTGAGAAGTCACTGAACATGAGAGTCTTTGAAACATGAACAATGGTCAAAATGGTATGGAAAACAGAACAGATGGCCAGCTGTTGGTGAAGGTGTCAAGTAAAGCATTTTTTTATGATGCTATTATGGTAATGATGGTTGGTTTCCAATACAGAATATTGTTTTGTACCAACTGACATCAGTTGGGTACAGCCGAAGTATGTTGGGGTTGTAAGAGTAAAGGTGAATTTCTTCTCTTAAATATCTCCACTGAATTTATTTCTATTGAACACCCCCCCCCCGTAGCCTCTAATAATACACTAGAAGGCCATAACCTAAAATGTCATGCTTATATAAAGCCCTACTACTTTAATAAAATGAACGTTTAGCTTACCATTTTATAAAGTTGTTTGCCACTCTAATAATTTAACCTCTACATTTTGGATGAAAGTCTTTTAGTTAATATTGAATGCTCTAAGACCACAGGCAAGGACTGGTCTTTGAGGCCTTTGGGCTTCTTCCTCTACAAGGTGCAGTAAAACAAAATAAAATGAAAGCAACAACAACAACAACAACAACAAAACCTCTGTAAATGGCTTGTTTACATGGATTTTCTTTGACATCATGCTAGGCTCCCTGGTAAACCAGGTGCTTGCAAGTTGCTAACTTTCTCAGTTCACAAAATTGAGTTGTACCTATGTCTTTCTAATGCTTGACTAGGATATATGTAAGTCCTGGCTACCTATTCAGAATATTTTGCTGAAGAGTATTATATTTAGGAGACAGTTAGAGTTCAAAAATCAACCAGTGGGGACGCCTGGGTGGCTCAGTTGGTTAAGCAGCTGCCTTCGGCTCAGGTCATGATCCCAGCGTCCTGGGATCAAGTCCCACATCGGGCTCCTTGCTCGGCGGGGAGCCTGCTTCTCCCTCTGCCTCTGCCTGCCATTCTGTCTGCCTGTGCTCGCTCTCTCTCCCTCTCTATCTGTGACAAATAAATAAAATCTTTAAAAAAAATCAACCAATGAAATGCTGTAGATTTAAAATATAATTGTTGTTTTGGAAAAAGGTTGAGAGATGTAAAATTCAGAGCAGGTAAACACAGAGTAATAGCTTGACCGAGTCAGCTTTTACTCCTGGCACAGACTAGAGACATCGCTACCCAGTCACTGCTGTGGTTTGCACATTCTCCTGCACCTAACAGCTATTTTTAAAAAAAAATAGATAAGTAAAATGAAAATTAGAAGTAGACTGTGGATTCTAAGACGTTCATATCATTACATGCAAGATATATGAACTTGGAAAATCAGACTGTGCACCTTGGTTCTTATTCCACTTTTGGTTCTCAGCTTTCTGTCTTTGGGGCAGCTTTTTAAAGATGCTATTACATCTCTAGGGCCTAATTCATACAAACATTAGCTTGTGATGGATAAAACAAATGTGAGATCTTATAATAAATAAATAACACCATTTCCTATGAACCAGAACACTAAAAGACCTGAGTATAAAATAGAGTATGCTCAGAAATATGGGGGCCATAACTGTAGAAAGAAAAGACATATCATGGTGAGTTCAGAAGTGTGATTTCACAAATCATCCAGACCAAAAAGGAGTTTAAAAAGAGAACCGTACTCACTGAAGCAATTTCTAATAGGTGATTTGCATTTCTAAAGAGCTTCCATGAATTTGTGGGGCCCCACGCTGGACCATGCACAGCGAATATCCTGATTTGAGTGAGACTATTTTTATTAGAGTTGACAAGTATTTTAGCGTTTTTATGTATTGGGATGATCATTGGTATCTGTACACTATTACAGTCTCTAATGGTATTCCATGTCTGAATAAGTAGAAATGTTGAGGTTAGGACACACTGAAATTTTGAAACACTATTACTAATGTTTACTAAATGAAAAAAAAAATTTTTGTCCACAATATCATCAGAGAATAAAATGAAAATTGTAAACTTTCTAAGTAGCCGAAGCATATCACTTGGTGAATTTTAAGTCAATTTTGTAACATTTTGAACTGAAACCTTAATATGTATTAAATCCTTCTCTACTTTTCTTAAAGAGTGTGGTCTGAACGACACGTAGGAGCTTTCATGAGGTTAAGCATCTTT
The DNA here is from genome assembly GCF_022355385.1 of Mustela nigripes. Taxonomy (NCBI): domain Eukaryota; kingdom Metazoa; phylum Chordata; class Mammalia; order Carnivora; family Mustelidae; genus Mustela; species Mustela nigripes. The sequence goes on from NC_081572.1 coordinate 9,094,581, forward strand.
GTGCTACTCAGGCCGGTGAGGAAAAGAAAAACATTGACTTGTGTGGTGTCACGATAAGGCACATTGGTTTCATGTGGACTTTTTCTTGTTACTTTATCTGTTGAGGGAAAAAATTTTCATTGTGTATAATTGATGTTAATACCTTCAACAAAGTATCCATGTTGTACTTTACTGGTCTATTGTGAGGATAAAATAAAAACGCCTATAAATGCGCATGGAACCTGGGATGTGCTCAGATTATTAGCTAATCCAGGTTGATAATTCTTATAGATAGTGTTCTCTGAGAATCATCCTCGAAAATGAAGGCTGGTGTGAAGCATGTCTTTATGAAGAACCCTGGAGGTCCACGCCTGGGGATGGCAGGGAACAAAGCAGGGGTGGGTAGAAGGAGAAATCCAGGGACAACTCAGTCCCTAAATCAGCTCTGGCTAACCTTGCGGGGAGCCCTGGACCTGGAATGACCCTTCAGAGCCGGCTCCCATTGGGCTTGAATGGCCAGCCTCCTTCCACGTTGATCCGCCACTGGGAGTGGGTCCCTTGAGAAGGGCAGGACCTTGGTGAGGCAGTTCTTCACAATGGAGGCAATTTCCAAAGGTTCAGTTTCGGGTAGGTAAAGCAATGTCCTCCGTGCAGAACTGAAGGGGCATCCAAAACTCAGGGATCAAGATAACTGATGTTTTAAGGCAATATTTTTTTAAAAGATTTTATTTATTTATTTGACAGGCAGAGATCAGAAGTAGGCAGAGAGTCAGGCAGAGAGAGAGGGGCAAGCAGGCTCCCCACTGAACAGAGAGCCTGATGCGGGGCTTGATCCTGAGATCATGGGATCCTGGGATCATGACCTGAGCCGAAGGCAGAGGCTTTAACCCACTGAGCCACCCAAGCACCCCTTAAGGCAACATTTTTAAAAGTCAAATTTCATGTAAAAAAAAAAATGCATGGTGTGCAAAATATCAGAATTTAAACAAAGCCAAGCTGTTGTTTGCTTGATGGCCCTGTGATGGAAATAGTCATTTCCAATCAGATGGTGGTTCTCAGGCCTTCACCGGTACGAAGTCTTCACTGGGCAGGTTTTTGACAATTAACACTGGGGCGCAAATAGATTAGGCAGAGCAAGGTTCTGTTTATAGTCATGTTTTGTTTTCGTTTTTGCCTTGTCTTTTTCCACCGATGGGCTTCTGTTAAATTTTGCACTTGGTTCAAAACATGGGGGTGGGGGCGCCTGGGTGGCTCAGTGGGCTAAGCCGCTGCCTTCAGCTCAGGTCATGATCTCAGGGTCCTGGGATTGAGCCCTGCATCAGGCTCTCTGCTCAACGGAGAGCCTGCTTCCTCCTCTCTCTCTGCCTGCCTCTCTGCTGCTTGTGATCTCTCTCTGTCAAATAAATAAATAAAATCTTTAAAAAAAAAACAAAAAACATGGGGGTGGATATTTTGATACGTGATTCTAGGGGCACACATTTTGCATTTTGTGTCAGGATCCAATATGGCTGCTGAGGGCATGGCTGAGCCCCCAAGGCTATTGGCCAGAGCATCCCCAGATTCTGGAGCAACAGGTTCATTGAAATGGGATCTGGGAAGCCTCTCAAAGTGTCCTCTAGCACTTTCTATATTGTTGAATGATCAAAAATAGCATCCAACAATGAAGTCTTGATTCATAGTAAATAATGAATATACTCAGCACCAGATTTTTACTTTCATCTCAAGTAAAAAGAGTGACCAAGCTCATTATTCACTTATCAGTCTCACTTGTTAATATTTAATATATCAGATATGGCTGGACAATAGCTTTTGGTTACAAATGAGTGAGTTGGGTTCTATCCACCCCCCCCCTTTTTTTAAAATAAAACAAAGCAAAACAAAACAAACAAACAAACAAAAAACAGCTGGCTGCATTCTAACCAGTTACCAGTTTCCGAGAATTCTAATTTCCTTCTCTGTAAAATGAGGACAAGGTAGAGTAGGTTGGTTTTTTCACATCTCAGCCAACTTGCAGTTTCAAATATTTGCTGCTTTACCCTTGTGAGGATGAACAAAAGTCATCCCTGAAGAGCAGAAATTAGTTTGTGTTTGTGAGCCTAGCCAATTCCTCGAAACTGTACTGTGTAGAATTCTTTGCTTCTACCCCCAAATGTTTCCAGCCCATCAGGTATCGTGAGTGTGACTGCTGTTTCCTGTCGTGCTCTCACCGTATGCTCGTCAGGGTATCAGCTGTTACTCATTGGTAGTGTACGTCGGCTTCATCCTCATGGCCGTGCCCACCACTCTCCTCTATTTCCTTCCACACTGCGCGAGATCAGGGAATGAGCTTGATATAACTGACTCCTGGTGTTTACTAAAGAGGTGAGCGATCGGGGTAAGGGCGGGGGGGGGGGGGTGAACTGTGAATTCTGAACTAGCAGCTCATGATATCCTCCCCCAAATCTAGAGCCAAGCAACAGGGTAGATCCTCTGAGAAGGCTCTGGAGGTTTGGAGCAGTCTGGAGATTTGCAATTTGGAGCAATGTGGAGATCAGCAAAACCTGTGAGTATGTTGTTTTGTATTTTATTTTGTGTAGATGTTTCTACAGAAGGATTCCTTATCAAGGAACATCCATCACACACTTGGAGAAAAGCTGGTGCAATGGGAAAGTAAGTAACATTGGAGGGAGGGACACAGCGGCTCCAGAAATGTGCATGGCATTCATGGTGCAGGGTCTTCTTGGCTCTCTACTTTTTGGATTTGCTTAGGATCGAGATGGCCACGGACTCAGCCTCTGGCTTTTGTGAAGTGTACAGGGTGCCACCATCGACTTTATTATACAAAGTAGAAAGCGAAAGCCAAACAAGTGAGTGCTGGTGATTAAGGGCTTGTGTCTCACTCTGTTATCTGCGCTCAGCAGAACTGAATGATTATCTATCGGCGGCGAGAACTGCTGCTTTTAATTCCATTGTCTCCAGACGTCAATATGTAACCACGAGTGTGCTGATTCCCTCTGTTCCAGTTCTCTAATCTAAAGAGGAAAAATGGATCATTTCATAAGTGGTTTTCAGGAGGAAGTGAATTCTCAAAGTGCAAAGAGTGATGGATTAACAGTGTTGAGTTTGTTTGTGGGAGAACTTGTCTGACTTGTTACCCTGGCTATCTGAGTAGAAACACACACACACACACACACACACACAACTACACACGCGCGCGCACACGCACACCACACAGAAATGTCAACAAAACAGATCTCGTTGGGGAGCCCACTGTCGTGACTTCCTAGCCACAGCACATTTGGTCACGAGTGTTCTGGAATCTTCGACACTTCCGTCTTTTCTTCAAATACTCTGTATGTCACTTTTGTGCTATGCCAGGGCTTCTGAGACCCTTTTGAAGAGGCAAGAAGGTAAATCCAACAGACAAAATTTTTTTCCTGTTTTATGAGATTTCACTTACTGTGGAGTATCTTGCTGAAATTAAATATATATTTATCTTTATATAAGTCGAGTACTCGTTTCATAAGCTAAAGGACTCAGGTAGACACACAGATGGGATTATACTCGAGTATGGTATTTTTTTTTTTCTGTGAGGGACAGTTTGAGCTGTGTGGTTTTAAAAAGCTAAAGCCTATGCTAAAAATATGCTACTATATTAATAGGAGCCTACTGCCTATACTTAGGAATGCCTTGATGTCAAAATAGTTCACTGAAATGCCACAGTGTGTTGCAAGAGAAAATAATAATTAGCACTCAATGAGCCACATAAATCTTGCATTTAACTGCTATAACCAATATAATATATTTCCAGTTATATGTTCTACATGTATAATATATACATTATGTAACATCAGTCTATCTTTTTAAAACGTACTTATTAATCTGTTTGCTTGCTTGTTTATTGGGACCATAAAATCAGAATTTGAACGATATACATTATTGACACTGATAAGTTGTATAGTAGAAATTATTATATTATTAAGTAAGTGAACAGTAGGGTTTGTGTATATATAATTTAATTTAATCATACAATTAATAATTAATATAATTAATAAATTATATATAATTTAATTTATCCAAAGGACTGTCAGTAAAAATTAATATAAGATCATGTAACTCAATATATCCAAAATGGGATGATAATTAATTCAGTTTAATATCACATTAAGCGAAAATAGGCAAATTTACTCAGTTAATACAGGCTGATCTCTAATCATTCTTTTTTTTTTTAATTATTATTATTCTCCAGAGTACTCTGTTAATGGAAGTGAAATTTAGTAATTTGAAAGCATCATTCAAATCTTGTTCCTCTACATTTAATTTGCACTTAATTTTGAATTGATCCAGTCCACCCAAAAAAACAATAAATCTATTGAACAGGATCACCTTGCTTGCTTGTTTCTTTATCATTTGAATAAGGATATCAATATGGCGCTTTTACTTAGAACAAGTAAATCCTATCTGATTCTGTCAACATCTCAGATATGTGTTGAGTCTTGGATGCATAGTTTTGAGGTCCATCAAGAAGATGAAAACCTTGTCTGAGTGTACCTGCCTCTTCCTGGCAGGGCTCTGGCTGAATCTCACCCAGTCCGGGTGATCTGAGGGAAGTTTTGCAACAGAGCTGATTACACTGATGTGGGAAGGTTTAGAGAAAGCTTCAGGGAAAAGTGCAGTTCTGTGGAGCAAGATGGGGCCAAGAGTAAGGAGACCTTCCTGGAACCAAGAGAGAAGAGTGTTCTAGAGAGGTTCTTGGCATGTAAGTAGTGACTAAGCCTCCCCGGCAAAGAGGGAACCAGGAGGATAAATACTTTCACCTCATCTTCTTCCTTCCTTCCAGTCTCTTTCCAGGGCCCCCCACTGGTTGAACCCAAATGGAAGTCAAAGAACAAGGGATTGTTGTTGTGATACTTATAGGTCTGCCTCTCAAGACACTATGTGGGGTGGGTCCACATGAAGAATATATCCGGAAGGGCAGACACAGTTATCCAGCATGCAAGAAGGTACTTCTCTGGAGTAACCTAGTAATTGAAGTCAATTTTACTCATTGTGAAGTATCATTCAAATCTTGTTTATATGCATTTAATTTATATATAATTTTGAATCAACCTTCCCCCCCCAAAAAGCAAAAAAACACTGAAATGTGCTGGTTTCATCCAGAGATGGGCTAAAGCTCTTAGGGGAATAGAGAATTTAATCCTTGTGGATCCACTTTTCACTGAATCACTTAGTATGGCTAGTACAAACATTGGTAATAATATACTTGGGAGAAAAAAAAATACTCTGGGGGAAGCTTAGTGACACTTTGAAGATTTTTTTAAATGTTTCGATAAATATTAATATGAATTTGATTCTATCAACTGAGGAATACATCCTCTTTATGAAGCATTTCTACGTGATTGAAAACAGGCTCCACACCAGAGCTTAGCAAAGGTCCTGCCTCTACCTTCTTCTACCCAGATGTCCTTAAGTCACTTCACCTCTTAGACTGGAGTTCCTTTTCCTGGAAGGATTAGCACAGACATTGCCTTCATTTCCTCAGGGACTTTGCAGGGAGCATGACATGACAGCAACTTCTATGCTCTACCGCCTATAAACTTTCATTGGAGTTGGTAGATCAGTTATTCTTACTTGAAAATTACAAAGGAAAAAGAAAATACCTTTCTTCTTCAAACCATGAAAGGAAGGATTGCTGCTGTCCTCAGTCTTTTTACTGTGACTTTTTTTTTTCCTTAGCAAAAGACCAATATATAAGTTAAGAACAAGTAAGGTGAAGACAGGCCTCCTGCTGTTACACATTTTCCAAAGTCTCAATTGTAAAATATGATAATAAGTTATTAATCAATCTTTGTTTGTTTTAGTAGGGGAGCTATTCTCTGTGGGGGTTTGTTCAGACCGTATAGGGAAAATCCTTCAGAATCTCCCATACGAAGGTTGCACATTCAAATAATAGCCAGCGTTTGTACAGTTTCCTTCTTGGCCAGCTAAAAATTCCCCCTGGCTTGGGAGAGCAAGAAGTCTTTAGTGAGGATGTCAACAGTGATTTATTATAAGCTGAGTTAATTCTCCCTCCATTTAAAGGCCTTGCATGCGACATAATCACTTTCTTTCCCCCCCACAGAGGGAGCTGCTTATTCCATGATTCTCAAGACAGCTTCTTCCAGACACCGGCCACGGTGAGATTTCAACTGTTTTCTTTGGAAAATTTTTGTTGTGGGGGTTGGGGCTTGGAGCATAATTAGTCAAGTATGGTTCTCACCCAAGAAAGCTTTAATGTGGAAAAAAACAAGATGTGTGTGTGCGTGCATGTGTGTGTTCTGTGAATGTATTAATATAACTCTGTGTGTGTCTTCATGAAGCTTAGGAGAGCTTCTTGGCAGCAGAGCAAGGAGAAGTCATAAACCCAGCCTTGGGTAGTGTACGAGTTAGACTTTTACTGTACTGGGTTGGTTGTGCTTTTGTTCTTTTCTGGGCTCATAAACTGAATAGGGGTAAAGGAGATCTGGAGGAGTTTCAGAGATGAGCCCAGGCAACTTCAAAGTCAGAAAATAAAACCTAATAGCAATATTTAGGTAATAGTAAGCATGAAGAGATGTGAGCTGCTTGGAGATTTTGACAATATCTTTAATCCCATGAGCCTCTTAGATGCTAGTAACTCGGTCTTCTCTAAAGATTCTGGAGACATCAAGTGAAAGTGCAGAGTTTAAGCCATAGCTGTCATGGCTTAGTTATTGGTACAAGGTAATAAATATTCATAAAATGCCATTGGGATTGTGATCCTTACTCTCTGAAAGTTCTGGACTACTAGTAAGGCAAAATTGATGAGTCTCCTCTAATTTTTTTAAATATTTCATTTATTTGATGGAGAGAGACACAGTGAGAGAGGGAACTCAAGCTGGGGTAGTGGGAGAGAAGAAGCAGGCTCCCCACTAGCAGGGAGCCCAATGCAGGGCTCCATCCCAGGACTCTGGGATAATGACTTGAGCTGAAGGCAGACGAGTAATCAATGAGCCACCCAGGCACCCCTCTTTCTCTGCTTTTATGCCCATAGACTTTCTACTCATATTTTGTAGTCACCAAAATTGTTCTACTTACGGCAAAGTAGCTTTACAGATAGTAGAAAACTACTCTGTATAGCTTAGACTAAAAAGGAAATGTGTTGGAAAGACCCAAGGACAGGATGTGTCAGAACAGGAAGAGGGCTTACCCAGAGTAGATGTCATCTCTCTGTGCCAAATGGTGTGTGTGCAGGACTTCCTCTGTGTTGGCCCTCTAGATCACTCTCTATCCTTCTCCACACAGTGACCTGCTCCTGCAGGCTGACCTGTATGGATGCTATCACATAGTCTTCTTACCCTCTGGTTTCTGGTCAGATTCAGCCTATGGGGAAACTTGGTAGAAGATTAGAGAGGAGGAGTGTGAAACTGAAGGATTGGTGCCCACCAGGAGGTTCACCTCGATTGATTATATCTACCCATCAAAGGACTTGTCTTCTTGGAATGAGCAGATCAAATATGAGGAGCTATTGGAATCATTCATTTCCATTTCTAGTAACTTCTCTCTCTCCCTGCCTCTTAGGCGTAAGGTTATTATCAGTCCTGTTAATCAATTGTCTGTATTTGAATGTGGCATCTGTTTCTTCCCAGAACCTGACTAATGTAATCTCTTCATCTCTCTCTCTCTCTGTGTCTCCTTAAGTCTTTTCTACATCTGTGCTCACTTGTCATTCTCTTTCTCTCCCCACACATGGAAAAGGCTACGCCTTTTATATCTTCCCAGTTTAGGTGCCAGTAGAACTCAACTCACATAGCAGTAATTTTAGTGGTTTTGAGTATATCCCATTCTCTCTTCTGAACTCTTTAATGTCAACAACAGCCCACGGTTTCTAACATCATCCAGTTTTATAGATGAAGACGTTGAGGCACGGAGAAGTTGAACAACCTGACTGAGGTCACATAACTCAAGATAAAAGCTATATTCTAACCTAGGCAGACACATTTTATGTTTTCAAACAGATTTTTGGTTGTTTGGTGCTTGGTCTGGACCACCGGGAATTTCAAGACCAATACTGATTCACTACAATGAGGTAGAGGTGAGAGGAAGAAATGCCATGATGTACTTTCTAGTGAGTTGGACCTTCAAGAGAAAATGCTCTGAATAGGCACTAGGTAGGGCAGTGAAGTTGACTAAAACATTGATTGTATCTCACCAGCTTGACTATGGTTTATTATACTTTTTAAATAATCCTTTGAAAAAGTTACCAGAGATGTTTACAAATTATTGAAATTACTTTAATTCTTTTTGCTAGTTGTATGTTACTGTCCTTACATACCCTAACTTCTCCAGACTTGGCTTAGAGCAGACTCAGAGAAGAAGCTACCTTATTTAGAATGGAACAAAAAGAATAAAAGATTATCTGCCTTCTCCTTACCATAGAGATTTGATGAGTGTCCCCCAACTACATACTGTATTTCCCCCAGTGACATTAGGCCTGGGCATCTTTATCAGATTCGTCATGGAAAGCATACAGGCTACCGTCCCAACTGTTCTACCACTGATGGCTCATGCTTTCCTTTTCTTTTTTTAAATTTTTTTTTGTTTAGGTTTTAATTATGTATTTGACAGACAGAGATCACAAGTAGGCAGAGAGGCAGGCAGAGAGAGAGAGTAGGAAGTAGGCTCCCTGTAGATCAGAGAGTCTGATGTGGGGTTCAATCCTAGGACCCTGGGATTATGACTGGAGCCGAAGGCAGAGGCTTTAACCCACTGAGCCACCCAGGTACCCCCATCCTTTCTGTTACATGGAACAGGAAACAAGGACAGCATCAAAATGGTTTGCAGCATTCACCAATCTTGCCAGCTTATACTTTTATACCCAGATTTTCTATATAGGCCAAGGTGTAAGTTGTTGTTTTTGATCCACATTCTTAAAATCTCATTCAGAGTCATTATTATAATTCCTCTGTGAGAAACAAAATGCAGTTAATGAACTCCCCCAAAAGTGTAATCTGAAATAATGTATGAGACTTTGTCCTAAGGTTGTTTTAAAATGTATACCTTTGTAGTTTTTTTTTTTTTAAGATTTTATTTATTTATTTGACAGAGATCATAAGTAGGCAGAGAGGCAGGCAGAGATAGAGAGGAAGGGAAGCAGGCTCCCTGCTGAGCAGAGAGCCTGATGTGGGGCTGGATCCCAGGACCCTGGGATCATGACCTGAGCTGAAGGCAGAGGCTTTAACCCACTGAGCCACCCAGGCACCCCTATACCTTTGTAGTTTTATACAGCTTTGAGATTAAGTGAATATATAGTTCTACTACTGCAGAAGGGTAAAAGGAAACCAGGTTCTCCCAGAAAGATGACATCATCTTACACTTTATTCCAGGAGTTGCTTTAGGGAGCAATGGAAACTAAAAAATCCATTTAAGGAAGACAAACTCAAAACCATGCCTTTTTGAAACAAAATGCATATGCATTCTGTTACCTTTTTTTTTCTTTGGTTACCATGTTCATATGTAGTTAACATGATATGACCTTTATTCTTTCTCTCTTGGGGAGTTAGCACCATGAGTTTTAGAGAATGTGTTTTATTTATCATTATGCTTTCAGCACCTAGTATGGTGCCTCACACATAGTAGATGACCAGTACTATTTGTTGAATGAATAAATGAAGTGTAAATGCCAATACAAATATAATACTAATTCTCATATGTGCATGTCTTTAACCATTTCCTGTCTCAGTGGTGATGTAATATAGGACAAATGTTATATATAAGAATGTGAAGATAGTATTTTAATTGCCCCATGTTGAGTAAATTCTGGGGTTCAGTACAGATTACCATGGTGTTTGGTTAGGGATTTTTGACATAAGAAATATAAAATTCTTGTTTAGGATCAGACCTAGAAGTCATGGGTGGTGCATAATTATAGCCTTCTCAACAAAGTGAAATTTTCCAAAGATGATGAAACTGTGAAGAGCTATTCTCTCATATCCTATGAGAAGATGCTTCTACCAACTTATAACAAGATTAAACCAACATGTGCCACAATGGTTGTACCTAGTGAGGATCATACTAAACTTTTAGCCCCCAGACATTAACGGAAGATAGGAGAGACATGAGGGAGGGCGTGAGAAAAAAGTGTTGGTGTGGGGGATTACTGTACATATAAAATGCAGATCCTCTATGTTACTGGGACCTTGACTGGAGAGTGGCCCATGCCAAGTTCTTTAAGCAAGAGGGCCACATGGTAGTTGAGTGAAATTTGATGTTTTGCTTAGTTGTCTTAGACATGTTTACTTTAGTAGAGGGTTATGGAAAGGTTGAATCAATAAACACTTTCTTTTCAGTCAGCAGACTTGCCATGGACATCAGTAGTCATGCTTAAAATGAAACTGGTCTTTCTCCATGAATGGAGGCATTCCTTGGTTTTTTTGGGTAAGGGGGAAGAAAATGTGATCCCAGAGATGCTAAGCACTAATTAGGGACCTGACCAGAGACTTTGATACTTTTCATTTTAATCTGAACAAGATTTTAAGTCATGGTAAAGGACAACTCAAACAGTAAGATTACATTCTAATCTTTACAATCATTTTGAAGAGGAAATAATAAGTAAAGCATGTAATTGTTGTATGACTTCCATCCTGTACTATTGGGATTAAAATAAGTCTCAGTGACCTTTCCAGCCTTACAGAGCTAGGTCACAAATGGATGTTAGGTCTTTCAGCCTCATTTTATCTTAATCTTTCCATATGTAAATCCTTCCTAAAAGAGCAAATTTAACTATCCAGTACAGCATTATCTTGCCCTATGTCTCTAGTACAACTAATGCAACTAGAATTAGAAGCCTGAAAAATAACCATGGAAAGTTAAAAACACAAGGTGGAGAGAATGGATTTTCTTTTCTTTTCTTTTTTTTTTTTTTGAAACTGCAGCTATCACACAATGAAGAAAAAAAAAAAAACAGCCAGATGAAGCATAATTTCAAGCCCTTCACGTTTCTCTTTTCCCAGATTTATCCTATCGATTATGCAGGGTGAGTAAGAAATTCATGCATGCCACCTTAATTCCAGAAGTCGTATATAAACACAGGACAAGCCTAGAATATTCTTGTCTTCCGTTGGCATAACTGTCTACCATAATGCACACACATAACAAAGCCACTGAATAGGGAAGTTGAACACAATACAATTTTATGGTGTTTGCAGTTTGTTTTTAAAGACCTTTATTTCTTATTACACCTTTGACATCCAGTCACTGTTATCAGCCCTGAGAGTTCAGCTTTCTGCAGACAAAAGCTTTTAGACATCATCTTGGACCTAGCCCAGCTTGACTATAATAAGGTGTTTATTTTATTTCCTCCCCTGTTTTGCTTGTTGAGTACCCCATACAGGTGCACATTGAGTGCTAGCGATTTTCCCTTATTCCTGAAATGGTGGGGGGGGGGGAGAAACTGATGAGGAAGTACTTAGCGAATTGGAAAAGGCCCAAAAGCAGGTGGGGAGGCTGAGCCATGACACCAAGATTATCATTGCCAGTGAAACCAGACTAGGTAAATTGATCTCTTCCAGGCTCTGGAGTCAGATGGGAGAGGCAGGTACAGTAGATGAGCCCAGGTTTCCAGACCCAGTAAGAACTGGAGGCAGCTAATTCTGGGTATGTTGAGGAAGAGACCAATGCATTGCTAAAGCAAATGCTCCAGTAACCTGGGCTGATAGGAAAATAAGTAAAAAATAGCCCCATAGTGCATGTTTGAAACAATAAATATAAGTATATGAGAATATACTTACAAATTATTCTTTTTAAACAAGTGGGATTCCAAGAGGATTTTATTGTTATCTTTACATTTACTTTTACTTTGCTGTCTTAATTTGTTTAGTATTGTTGACAAGTTTGTAATAAACCATCAGGGTTTTATCCGGGGCTTTATTCCCATCCTTCTGGCTCTGTTCTCCCCATGTCTTCTCATGAACAAAGGCTGTGTTTTTTTGAGAGCCTTGGAAGGTGAAGATGAGCTAACTGAGGAGTGATGCAAGAAAATAACCATGGATAGATGGAAAGATGAATGCACAGAGATGTGTCCGAAAAATTGGAAATGTTCTAAAGCTGGAGTTCAGGACAGAGGTCAATACATTATGGCACAGCTCAATGGGGCACCGTTCTGCAGTTATCTAGAAGAGCAAGCTGGGGGTGCCCAGCCGGCTCCATTGGTTGAGCAAACGATTCTTGATCTTGGGGTCATGAGTTCAATCCCCACGTTGAATGTAGGGCATACTTAAAAAAATAAATAAAAAATAAAATTCCTCATTATCGAAAAAAAAAGCCATAAGATAGAGCAATATGTATTGATATGGGAATCATTTATAATATCTTTTAATTTAGTGTGGGTTTATATGGTTTTCAGAAACATTTTAGTAGTATCTCAACCTCTGGGTGGCAGGGTTATGAATGGCTGCAGACATAGCCACTCATTTTCCCAAGTCAGACCGTCCTATCAGATGGTGGGTTTTATTTCTCCACCCCCAGACTCTGGACTGACCATGGGAATTGCATTGCCAACAAACCACTGGTATATACGTGATTAAATGTGCAAGCTTAGAAAAGGCTTGCACATTGGACTTGCCTTCTTGCTTCTCCTGGGAACCCTGCTACTGCAACCATAGAACAAGACTGGGTAAATTGACTGGATAATGAGACCTTTATGGGCCACTTACCCCTAGGTAATCCCCTGAAGAGGAGTACCTTAACTTATTGGCCGCAGAAGAGCCTTCCAGGTGAGTCCAGCTGAAATTGCTGACCCAAGGACATATAAGCTAAATAAGTGACTATTATGTTTTTTAAAGATTTTATTTATTTATTTGACAGAGTTCACAAGTAGGCAGAGAGGCAGGCAGAGAGAGAGGAGGAAGCAGGGTCTCCATAGAGCAGAGAGCCTGATGTAGGGCTCGATTCCAGGACCCTGGGATCATGACCTGAGCTGAAGGCAGAGGTTGTAACCCACTGAGCCACCCAGGCACCCCAAATGATTGTTATTTTAAGCCATCAGGTTTTGGGATGGTTTGTTATGCAGCAAGAACTAATGGATACCCTGTGTGCTTGTGTGTGTGTGTGTCTGTGCATGCACATGTGTGCACACACGCACAAGATTATGTTTCTGGAAGGACATGAACTGTTAGTAGTGTTTTTTTGGAGGTGAAATTATGAATGAATTTTACTCTCGTTTATATATACTTTGTTTCTCTTTTTTCCCCCTAAAAGAATCATGTTTATCCATGTGTTTAAAAATAAACAAGTGGGGAAACGAAGGGGAAAGCCTAAAATTAAAAAAAAAAAATCCTTTTTTTTGTAAATAAGGACTAACCACAAGGCATGGTAGTTTGCTGTGTCAATTTTTCCAAATCTATTTTTCTTGATTGTCCCGTTAACCCATCAGATGTACATGCCCCCAGATGTTACTGTTAAAAGCATAGGAACACTGACAACATCAAATGCTGGCAGCGGTGTGGATGGAGCCACAGGAACTCTCATTCGCTGCTGGTGGGAGTGTGAAATGGTACAGCTATACTGGAAGACAGTCTGGTGGTTTCTCACAAAACTAAATATATTATTACCTTATGATCCTGAAAATTGCGTTCTCTTTGGTAATCACCCCCAAAAGTTTCAGTACCTATGTCCATGCAAAACCGTGTCCACAGATGTTGACGGCAGCTTTATTCATAATTGCCAGCATTCCAAAGCAGCCAAGATGCCCTTCAGTATGTAAATGGATAAGCCATAGTCCATCCAGATAATAGAATATTCATTCATTGCTAAAAAGAAATGAGCCATGAAGTCATGAAAAAAACATGGAGGAAATTTAAATGCAGGTTGCTACGTGAAAAAAGCCGCTCAGAAATACTGCATACTGTATGATTCCAACTACACGACATTCTAGAAAAGGCAAAACTATGGAGACGGTAAAAAGATCAGTTGTCAAGGCTTGCAGAGAGGGGTGAGGGATAAAGAGGAAGAACACAGAGGATTTTTAGGGCAGTGAAAATACTCTGTATGAGACCACAGTGATGCGTAACTGTCACTAAACTTCGGTCCAAACCCACAGAATGTACAAGATGAAGTCTGGACTTTGGGTGATAATGCTGTGTCAGTGTAGGCTCATCAGAGATAATGTGTGCCTTCTGGTGGGGGATGCTGACAGTGAAGGAGGCTGGGGATATGTGGCAGCAAGGACCATACGTGAAATCTCTGTGCCTTTGCCACAATTTTGCAGCGAATCTTAAACACCTCGGAAAGACAAAATCTTAATAATACAACAATGACACCCCTCCCCCCCAAAATAGGAAAAATACATACGGAGCATATCTGGGTTGATACCATTTACCCTTTTCCCTGTGTCCGGGTCTCTTTGCATTCTTTACATCACTGAAAAATCTGGAAATGTCAAGCGCCCAACACACATAACATTTTCAAGATGCCCATGATTGTATTTCTCAGACTTTCATTTTCTTAATTATTTATGTAGACACAAAACAAAATGGAGAAGATGGGAGTGTTTGAAAAAAACACTTCGAAGCTTGATAGATTTGGTTCCAGAACGATAACACAGGTGACTGGGGAAGATAATGGAAGGTCAGGCCCAGGGTTGAGTGATGGAGGAAATTTGCAGAAGCAGGAAGATGCTTGCCAGATTGGGGCTGGGTGGACTTCGTACTTCCTGTGCCTTGAAAATGGATGCAAAGCTTATTACACTCATCACATTTTTTAAGGATGAGTGAGAATAAAGAAACCACAATTGAAACGCCAAGCAGCCTTCCAGTGAACCACAAATATCTTCTGAAAGAATAAGCTCACTTTTATACTTTGTATAATCAGACTGTATTTTAGAAATTCCCAGAAGTTTTACCATCTCCTGCTTCTCTACCAACTTTCCTTTACTTTGTCAAAGATCAGTTGGCCTTAGTGTGAGGGTCTATTTCTGGCTTCTCTATTCTGATCCACTGACCCATGTGTCTGCTTTTTTGTTTTGTTTTGTTTTGTTTTTTAATAACTTTCGTTTTATCTCTAATGTCCAATGGCTGATTTTCGGGCATGATGATCAATTCTCGGCTCATCGGAGGAATATTCCATTCGGAGGTAATTTTGAACAGATTTCTTTACTTTCGTGTGAGCCTTATCTTTGTAATATCTGTAAGGCTTAGACTTTCAATACATGTGAAATATTTAGACTGTGTCCTTTCAGGGGGTAGGAATGTGCACTTACCACAAGTAGGAGGCTGGGCCACTTGAAAAAAAGTTGAGTCTAACAGAGAATATTGGATTATTACTGTATGAATGGAGAAGCAGGGGAAAATCTAGCTGGTGGAATTGATTTTTCAACAACTTTATGTAAGACTCAAAGTTTCATCGTCTCCTTTTGGTTGTTGAGACAGTATTTGGGGGCTGGTTGGGGACTAGGTTTATTGTGCCAACTGCCGCATGCTGTTCTGTGGGGAACATCTTGAAAACTTCATTGCATGGATCTGTTATGTCACAGAGTTTGTTTTTTCAAACAATTTGACATTTTGAGCCGTCAGCAGCCTGGAAAGTTTGCCTTCCAGATGCAATTCCTCTGAGCGCCAATTTCCATGTGGCCCGTTTCTGCCCCCTGCTCGAACTATGGACCAAATCAAAATACTTTCTGACCACAGTGGCTGTCTTTGCCGTGCACTTGACTATCAGGCTTTCTTCTGGAAAATGCCAAATGTAGCCTTCTGCAAACCCACTGAGCCACACTGGTCATGTCTGAAAACTCAGCCCAGAGTAAAATATCCCTTATTTTCTTCCTGATACCGGGTTTCTTCCCTCCTTCCTCTGTTCCCTCCTTCCTTCTTTGTTTCCTTCCAGTAATTGACATACAATATTGTGTCAGCTTCAGGTGGATAGCGTTGCAAGTTCATATTTATATGTGT
The DNA here is from genome assembly GCF_022355385.1 of Mustela nigripes. Taxonomy (NCBI): domain Eukaryota; kingdom Metazoa; phylum Chordata; class Mammalia; order Carnivora; family Mustelidae; genus Mustela; species Mustela nigripes. The sequence continues at coordinate 9,110,480 of NC_081572.1, forward strand.
TATACATCTGCCACCCACAAGAAGTCTGATTACCATCTCTCACCATACAAAGTTGTTACAATATTATTGACTATATTCTCTATGCTCCAACTTATAACATCCTTGTATATTACTTTATTTTGCAGCGGGAAGATTATACCTTTTGGTCCCCTTTACCTGCTTCATCCATCCTCCGTCCCTTTTTCCTCCTGGCAACCATCAGTTTGTCCTCTGTATCTGGGAGTCTGTTTCTGTTGAGTTTTATCTGTTCGTTGACTTTGTTTTTTAGATTCCGTACCAGGTTTCTTGTAGGATCTTGGTTCTTAGACGGACGTGTCACCTTTAGTTTCTTGTTTTCGAACACAGAAAATACTAACTTAGTATAAGAAATATCTCCCATCATCCATTGTGCAGATATTATATTTCTAGCCTCAGCTGCTTTTTGTTTTTGTGCTTTTTTTTGTTTTGTTTTGTGGTGGTTTTTTGATGATTTTCAAAGACATTCTCTTTCTTATATTGCATACTGACTAGAAGAATTTTTTTTAGAACGAGGTAAAAGATAACATCGTTTTCTCAGATGAAGATGGGTATAGAATGGTACCTGGAGAAAATGTAGAGAAAAAGAAGACAATTGCCTAGACCTGGGGATGGGAGCAGTCATGACCGATCTTAGCACGGTGAGCAAGTGTTCTAAAACGGGGATGGCTGCACAGCACAGTAAATTTGCCAAAAACCATTGACTTCTATACTTTAAATGGATAGATGTTAAGATATGTACAATATAGCCCAATACAACTGCTTAATAAAGGAAAGGGTGGTATTTGCATAGTAAGATTACTTTAATGCTTCTCTATATAAAGTATTTCTGGGATTTCAACACGTGCTCAGTAACACTAGCCAAAATTGAAACTATTAACTTGACTGAAAGTCAGCTCATTTCCATGTTTTGTTATAGAAAGAATCTTTTAACAACTATTCACACATGTATACACACACACACACACACACACACACAAAAGCATCACCCCTCCCCCACTTTTTTTCTCCCCTACCCTCCCCCTCACACATGTATACACCCCAATCTCTCTGATTCCTTTAGGTATCTGGAGGCACAGAATACCCATTAAAACATTTTCCCCTTAGCCCTTCAAGTTTTTTGCAGCTGTCATTTTTACTGTCTGCTTTCCTGTCACACAGGATAGCTCTGGAGGTCCATCATGGACATCAAAAGCCTAACATTCCTTCCTTTCAGAACAAGTTGAATCTCTGAGTCACTCTGTTTTGCCAACACAGCTCCAAAAGATACCATTCCTTCAAATTCCACAAGTACAAACCTGGATTTCTCTCCAGTTCCCCACCCCAACTTTTATTAATAATTTTTCTCTCCAGTCGTGAATTTTCAGAGTTATCTTGACCTCTTCCTTGATCTCAGCACGTAGAAATTTTCATGAGCCATTAGGTTCACTCGTGTATGACTACCTTTGCTTCTCTTTCCGCTCCCTCTTTGGGAGTTTTTAAATAGCTAATATAAGGATTACAATGAGAAAAAAACCAAACAGTGAGCTAATCTCTTTGCTTTATCACTTTGTTCCGTGATATCCTGATTCCTTTGCCAGATTAATGCTCCCCACATTTCAGTTTTTTTTTTCCCAGAAACCTTAATTATTTAGTATTGCACTCAATCTACATCTAGAAAAAGTTTTTAAATCTAAAAAATTAAAGTCTGAAAGCCGTTGATAATGTGTGAGTGTGTGTGTGTGTGTGTGTGTGTACATGTATGTTGGAGGTAGGGCAGGTGTGGCAGGTGTACAATATCTCATTCTTTCCTAGAAGTCCATGGTATACCATAGTTAGATAAAGGAGATGAGAAGTCTTATAGCAAAGAAACATTTTTAAATTCAGTTTAATGCAGAGCTTGTTAAAGTGCTTTGAACGTGGACTATTTTGGCAACATCTGTAGCATCAGCCTGCTCTGCAGGACTAGTGAGCAAAATAGTAGTTTGAAGAATACTATCCAGGCATCATGACCTGAGCTGAAGGCAGAGGCTTTAACCCACTGAGCCACCCAGGTGCCCCTGAATTGATTTTTTAAATTAATTTCTTTATTTTCAGCATAACAGTATTCATTATTTTTTCACCACACCCAGTGCTCCATGCAATCCGTGCCCTCTGTAATACCCACCACCTGGTACCCCAACCTCCCACCCCCCCTGCCACTTCAAACCCCTCAGATGCTATCCAAATATGAGACTCAGTAGAAGAGAAAAAAGATCGATTTGACTTTTCTGTGTCTTGAAGAGGAAGAATTTGGGTACAACTCATTCCATCTTGCCCATGTGCCTGGTAAGTATAAATCTTTCACTGTTGTTCAGTGTGATTACATCTTTTTGAGAGTTTTCTTTCTTCTCTTATCTTTTGTGCCCCATACAAGACTCTTCCTATAGGAGGTGGCTATGGTGGTGGAATTTACCAGGCTTGGGGGCCCATCCAGTAAGGATCTGTTAATTAAATCGCTGAAAGCCAAGCCTGCAGTCACTGTAAGACAAATGTGGGGAATCCAGATTCTTCACCAGGATCCGCTCTCCTTTTTCAGGCTGGCTACAGATACGTAAATGTTCTTGGTGTCTGCTCTATGCCTAGGATATAGGATGAAGTTAGCATCAGTTGAGAGGCAGCCAAGAGCAGGCACTGGCCAGATCTTTGGTGGAATAAAATGGTGCCTAACACTAAAAGCAAGTCGTCATTCCTACTTAATCTTTCTAGGAAAACAGTGTCACACAAAAACATTTGAATCTATAATTGGCATCTTTAAAGATGCTTGCCATCTGGACCTCACTCAGTTTAATTAGTCACTGCAGGGTGGTGGTTCTCTTGTAAAAATCTTGCACTCCATTAACCTTGACTTTTCACACATTGACATTTCGAGCCCCTTCTTTGCTTTCCTATGGTGGAGTGGACACGTTTCCATTTAACGGGAGTCCACCTCAGGGTTCATGAGCCAGACGCTTGTTATTTGACAAGGCGACCGAGCCCAAGTCTATAAATTGTGGCAGCCAGGAAAGGTTGCAGGCAGCTAAAAATGGCAAGAGAGCAGGAGTCATGGGGCTCACCCCACCCTTCCTCTAGAGATTTCCAAACAGCATGGTGAGCAAGGATTGGGAAGGGTAGCGGAGGGAAATAACACGAGGAGACGATCCTGAGCAAAACTTAAAAATGGGTTCATGCACTGAAGCAGCTTTATTCAGCCGTGGAAAGCTACACAGACTGATTATTTAGCAATTTTAGACAGCTCACCATTTATTTCTTTACCATCTAAGTGAAATATTGTCAAACTTGGGCATCGGAAAACAAGGATTCTTGTATTTCAGGCAGACCGTGACATTCAATACTGTCTACCACTTTTTCCTTTCTTACCACTTTCAGTTCCCTTTCATTACTGTTTATTTTCTGAGGGTAGTTTTCAAGAATGGGAGTGGCCATGGTTGGTCAACAGAGTATCTATTTTACATATTTCTTATAAATTTGAAGCTGCACAGGAGAAATGGCTATAAGATGTGGTAAGAACGATGTCAGAGTAGTCTCAGAAGGCTAATAAGTTCTTGCCCCTTGTGACCCAAGAAGTAACCATCTTTCATGGCTCGTCAGTAATATCTCAAGTCTTAATTGAAAAAGGAATTGAGGGACGCCTGGGTGGCTCAGTTTGTTAAGCGGCTGCCTTCGGCTCAGGTCATGATCCCAGCGTCCTGGGATCGAGTCCCACATCGGGCTCCTTGCTCGGCGGGGAGCCTGCTTCTCCCTCTGCCTCTGCCTGCCATTCTGTCTGCCTGTGCTCGCTCTCGCTTCTCTCTCTATGATAAATAAATAAATAAAATCTTTAAAAAAAAAAAAAAGAAATAGGAATTGATATAGGAAATATTATAGTATATATAGATATATATATAAATAAAATCTTAATAAAATAAGTAGGCATAATGATAAATGTGAAAAATAAACAGAATAACATTAGAAGTATAATTACTTCTAATAATTAGAAGTATAATATTTCTACATTTATTTTTTCACATTTATCATTATGCCTACTTATTTTATTAAGATTTTATTTATTTATTTGAGAGAGAGAGAGAGAGCAAGTGGGGGTAGGGGTGGAGGGTGAGAGAGCGGACTCTGTACAGATCGTGGAACCTGATGCGGGGCTTCCTCTCACGACCCTGAGATCATGACCTGAGCCGAAATCAAGAGTTGCATGCTCAACTGACTGAGCAACCCAGGCACCCCTCATTATGCCTAATTATTAAAGTTATCTCTTCACATAGGGCATTTAATTATCTCTTTCAGTTGTTCCATAATTATTGTATCCATTTAACAATGCAAATAATTAGTGTTTGCCAAACATCTGATAATATAGAAGATCAGGAAATTTAAGTTCTAAATGTCTACTTGCTAGATACCACATACAAAACACAGTCAAAATAGAGAACTGAGAGTAAACAATAATAGCTTAGAAATTAAGTCCACTAAAATCTGGAAATGATATCTTTTAGCAGCATTCCAGCACGTGTGCCAGAATACATTTGTATCTCCGGAAGCACAGATATTATGCTGGTCATGGATGGAGCTCTAACATTAGCGCATTAATTAACCAATTGGTTAATTAGCTCTAGCTATGGTAGTCAATTACCAAAGTCTAAAATAAAAAAAAAAAAAGTGTGCCAACTGCCTTCTCAAGCAGTCTTCATGTATTCTTGATATCTAGAGGCTCACTACTGCATTGTACTAATACAATAAGATCTATAAGAATATGCTAGTGAAATAGAAATTTCTTGGAGGATATTCAGTCTTTATTTGTGTGTGCAAATGTGTGTGATTTTTAAAATCAATTTCCTTTTTTTTTTAAATAGCATACCAGATAAGTAGTATACTTTGTGGGCATGATGGCCAAGCCTGAGTACCTTTTGAGGTACTGTTACCTTAGGGAGGAGCATCAAACAGCCAAGGGAGAGTATGTGAGCATTAACTGGCTTGGGGTATGAGCTCAGGAAGGTTGCAGTCAAGCCCCAAGATGGTATTAGGAGGTATCAACACCACAACTGCTTTATAATTTTTTACAGAGTCTGTGTGTTTTGATGGCGGTTGGATACGGGACCCTTTACATTCTACCAGTTACCTATTATCTAGTAATACTATAAAACAAACCACATTGAAAACAGGTGACTTACGACAAAAAGCATCTTAAAAATCACAAGTCCGGGAGTTTAGTTTCTCACTTAGGCTGGGCTCACCTGGGTGTTTTTTTGTTCTCCGATGGGATCACTCAACCATGTGGCAGTTTGTTAGCTATTAGCTGGGAATCAGAGAGCACAGGGGCCTGTGTTGCTCATTGCCTGGCAGGCTAGCCCAGACGTGTTGTTACGGTAGAGATGGAGGAGCAAGAGAGAAGTGCCCGGGCTAGGAACTGGTGCGCCCTCACTCCGTGGCATCCTGTTGACTGAAGCACATCACAGATTCATCATAAAGGATGGGGAAACAGACCCATCTATTTAGAAAATGGAACTTCAGAATCATGCGGCAAAAGTGTGTGGGAACAGCCAGGCATGAAGAACCTGGGCTCTTTGTACAGTTAATCTATGTCCTTGTATCCTTAGCAGAAACATTTTGATCAGAAAATTTTATTTTTCTCAAACTTTCTTAGGTGTCAAGTTGCCTATAACATGACAAAAATACAGAATTAGAAAATGAAAGTTGTGAGAGAGGTGATCTGTGGAGTTGACTTAACAATTCTGCCCATAGGAAGCAAGAACAATGCCTTTTCTCTAGTCAATATAACAAATGTGCCATTTAGACTAAAATACCGATCAATTTGGGAGAGTTCAGAGCATTACATATGTCGTTTCTAAGAAGCATTGGGAATTTATGATCTATTGTAACCAACTTCTGGGAGGGTGACCTCTAACCTTACATCTCTGATTTTCTTAATGTTTGTGTTGTTTTCCTTAAAACTAAGTCCTGGTGATACAAGTGGAGGAATGATAAACCAGTCCACGGGAAATGAAGCTCGTTTCTTCCAGACTATCAGCAGTGAAATTCTTGTGCTGATATAGTGAGAATTTAGGAACTTGAAATTATGCCTAGGTTAACTGTATTCTGAATGCCTCTTACCAGACCCACTATTCCAACTGTAGAAGTAGATTTTAAATATGGATTCTATAAAGAAATGAACCATCATCAGGGAAAACTTATCTCGCTTTTAATGTTTTTAGGGAAGTGTGAAATTTTCCTCAGAGCGACTGACAAACAAGGCTTTATGAGACATATTGAAAACAATGGAAATAAGATAAATTACCTACTCAAGTAAGGTAACCAAGTATACCTTTCTGCCCAGACCTGAGGGTTTTCCAAAGCATGGGCTGTCCGTGCTCAAATGCCTTAGGCAAATGAGGACAAGTTGGTCACCCTATTTGCAAATATGCCCTTTGGAAGGATAGTTGATAATCTGGCAATATTTTCTTGAGTCAAACAAATTTGGTTTAACTGAGTTTTACAAGTATTCTATGTATGTCTTACAGGCATAGTTTTATTTCAGTTTGTATGGAAAATTCGAAATCATTCTACATGACTTTGCTGTTCAAAGCTGAAGCTGAAAATAAGTGAGGTAGAGCTTGTTTCACTTGTGTGAATATTGGCCAAAGGAATAAAAGTCACTACTTTTGTAGGGTATAAATAGCAGAAATGAGATGTTATTATTTTTAATGATTATTTTAAAAAAACCCTAATTTATCTATTTCTTTTTTACTCTGTCAAATAAAGGAGTATTTGAAGATTTCTAAGACCCTTCCAGCTAGAATATTCTAGAACTCTGTGTTTATAATAAAATGTATTCTTCATTAGGAGAGAAAGTACCTCAGAATGCAGACTGATTTTTAAAGAGTTAAATAGTCCTGCCAAATGCTGCCATTTTAACAGAACATTTTAAAGCAACGAAGTATACTAACTACTGTTATTGTTTATTTTCTTTCTAGTCTAGGGAAATTTTTTTTTTCTTTTTAATCTGCCAGAAGGGACCGTTAGGATTTGAGCCTTAACATTGTTCTTAAGACTTGAATTTATTTTTTAATTAGAGTTAAAATAAAAATAAATATTCACTTTCTAGAGCTATGTGAGTTTGGGAAGAAAAAAAAAAAGAAACTTCCTCATCTGAAAAGATTTAATGGTAATCTATGCTGTAAAAGAGCATTTTGAAAAATATAAAACAAAGAGCTTTCAAAGTGGTCAAAGACTAATGTAAAGTGATATATTTCAGACCGGAGAGATGGTGTAACTTACTCCTGTCACTGCTGCCTGTTTATTGTGTTTGTCTGGTTGGCCTGGCAACCAGCTCATGCCATTTCACTCATTTTATAACGTTCCTGTAAATGTTAGGTAGGCCTGGATTTATTATACACTGTCAACACCTAAAATGGAACCCACTGCTTAACGTAGTTTATTTGGCTGGATGCCTCTGCCTCCTTAAAAAAAAAAAATTGTGTGTGTGCATGTGTGTGTGCGTGTGTGTGGTGTGTTAGAGAAAAAAAAAATCCTGTAGTGCCTCCAACAGAAATGTAGCCCAGGCATAATTGAAGTTGGGTGGCATGGGCTCCGTCAAAGGAGCATTTGAGCTCAGGAGCTGTTGTGTTGTTGGGTGGGGACATCTGACTCACAATATTTGTGACTTGGGTTTAGTGGGACAGAAGACCAAGAGTCATGTTTATTGCTGAATTTATCATCCCCAATGAAACCAGATGGCCAATCACTGTTGTCCAGAAAGGCCGATGAGCCGTCAAAGGATGAATCATAAGCCTATTAGAAGTTGGCAGATTTCCTTCCTCCTTAGTAACATGCCCGTCTCATCCGTCTGCTCTATGACAAAGCAAATTTGATGGAGGCTTGAAAAGTCCAGTCCTGGAGAGGTCACATGTTCAGATAACCTTGACCGAGCTTCTATGTACTGTTGAGACAGCTGGCACATTAAGGTGAGACATTCCAAGAGCCAATGTGGGTTGAAATACTAAATACTCTGGCCATAACCAATGGTGGCAGTTCTCAGCCCAACAGTAATGAAAGTCACAGACAGGTACCCCTTGCTCTGGACCAGCCACACACTGAATCAGTGTCTTGTTCACTCAATAGCTTCAGGAAGGGGGGTAGGGTTGACTCTAAGTGGGAGTAGAATTTTGTCAATAGCTCCGTTCAAAATCAGTGAGCAAATCTTTAAATCCTAAATTCTTCAGACTCCTGGGGATCGATGAGCCCATCCTGTTTATTCCTCTCTCAGTGCGCATTTCCACCAGGGTGACTGGGTGCCAAAAGCAAAAGGTTAATAGAAACTCTGACACCTTCTTGTTAGACTTGGCTTGAAGTCATGTTCTTCCAGTTTCCCTCCTAGGTGTTCATCGAGCCATTACTTAAACATTTTTAAATATGGAAAAGATTCTTTCGAGAAAAATTACCATAAGCACGGTGGCAATCTGAGAACGAAAGCTATTCTAGGTAATTGTGTCTTTTTGTTCGTTGGGTAACTATTGTAACTATAGCTCAATATAGCTTGAGCTTATACATTTTAGAGGAACATTGTATTTTTTTTAGAATTTTTTTTTTCTTTCAAGTTTTTATTTAAATTCAGGTTAGTTAACATATAGCGTAGTATTGGTTTTAGGGGTAGAATTTAGTGATTCATCACTTATGTGTATGTATAACTTCCAGTGCTCATCACAACAAGTGCCCTCCTTAATACCCGTACCATATTCAGCCCACCCACCAGCAAGCCCGAGTTTGTCCTCTATAATTAAGACTGTCTTATGGTTTATCTCAAGAGGGACATTTTATTTTTTATTTTATTATTTTTTTAAAGATTTTATTTATTTATTTGACAGACAGAGATCACAAGTAGGCAGAGAGGCAGGCAGAGAGAGAAGGGGAAGCAGGCTCCCTGCTGAGCAGAGAGCCCAATGCGGGGCTTGATCCCAGGATCCTGAGATCATGGCCTGAGCCAAAAGCAGAGGCTTAACCCACAGAATCACCCAGGTGCCCCTAGAGGGATGTTTTAAAACAGAGAATAATTGAATAATTGTTTTACTCCCATCCCCACATCCAGCTTGAGTATTTTGGGAGTTAACTTGAGAAGGAAAATTTTTCCTAGAAAAGGACATCCCCCCCCCTTTTTTTAAAAGATTTTATTTATTTTTTGATTTATTTGACATACAGAGATCACAAGTAGACAGAGAGGCAGGCAAAGAGAGAGAGGAAGAAGCAGGCTCCCTGCTGAGCAGAGAGCCCGATGTGGGGCTCGATCCCAGGACCCTGAGATCATGACCCGAGCTGAAGGCAGAGGCTTTAACCCACTGAGCCACCCAGGTGCCCCCATTTTCCCCCTTTTAATCTCTAGGCTCCAAACCTAATGAACATGAGGCATAAACTTTCTGAGGGAAAATGGGAAAATTTGCTTTTAAAGCTCTAAAGAATATATGTGCCCTTTGATGTAAAACAAGTAGACTTCAGGGAGTTATCCTAAGAGAAAAGGTACACACACACACACACACACACAGGGTGTGTGTTTATTGTACGTGTGTGTGTGATATATATACACATACATATGTATTTGTTATTACACAGTCCTGTAATGTGCATATTACATTCCATGTAATATTACATAGTCCATGTTATGTACATGTTCTTAAGTGTTAGGGAAAGCTTTCATTTAGGTGATACAAATGCAGGATCTTTGGACGTGTGTGTGTCTGGGTGCATATGGTTGCTTCTTTATTTGCATTGAGTGGGTAATCTAAACTTAAGATAAAACATTTTAACCATGGTGTTTCTCTAGACAAAAACAGGGTCATGCAAGCACCCCCCCCAGGGTCACCTGCATTATGTAGACCCACTCTGGCAGAGGAACTGATGGCAGAGTCCATTTCATGCCAGAAAGTAGACTTGGCCAGTGTTGTTGTCACCATAGTAGGTGCTTTGTGGATGCCTCAGACCAATATACCTCATTTTTAATGCCATGAAATCCATCTCACCTGCATTCTGAATATGGACTTCCTAGGTACATTTTTGATAAAGGAGCCATTTCCGGTGATGGCGGTCCTGGGGCCAATGAACAGGATTCCTGACATTTAGAAAGGAAAACAAAACAAAATAAACAAAAAAACAAAACAAAAAAAAGCCCACTATATTAATCAGATAGAACTTTTCATGACAAAATTTTATAATAAAAGTTTTTGGCAGTTGATCATTGTGTGTGTGAGTGTGTATGTGTGTGTTTGTGTTTGTATTGAGTTATACTTTGTGTTTTTTTTTGTTTTTCATTTTTTTTCCATGAAATAACTCATTGTTTGAATTTATCCTTGCTCATGGCCCCAATGGGAAGGTGAAATTCTCAGCAGTGATGGTTTTGGATCCCACCAATGAGCTAAAATCACAAGAGAATGGCATTCTAGAACAAGCAGCGTAAGACAGATATCTAGTTTATGGCTGAGTCCATTCTTCATGGATCTGACATTTTTTACTTTAATATTCAATGAAATACATATATGTGTCTACTTCTGGGTTTTCTGTTAGTCCAGTTTTTCTATTCTTTGGCTTACATCACATATTTTAATTTTTGTAGTTTTGTTGTTATTCACCCCTCCCCTATTTTCTTAATTTTTTTCTTGTCTATATTCAAATTGTTACTATTTAGATGAACTCCAAAAGCACTTTACCAGTTAATATCAAGTCGTATTTCAATTATAACTAACAAATACTCTTAAAATAATTTTAGAGAATACATTATTGAGTGTTCTCAACTAAGGGTATGGCCTTATTTGAATCCTCGCTTTAATTTCCCATAAATTTTTATAGTTCTTAGTGTATTGACATCACATTTTTCAAGCTGGCTATTTCTAGTACATAGAGGGAAATTATTGATATCTCTATGTATTTGGGGGAAAAAAGCTTCCTATGCAATTCTTTTACGATTTCTAATAAGTATTCACTTGACTCATAAGCTTTCTAGTGATAGAACAGTTTATCTACAAAGAGTGGCATGTAATCTCCTTTTTTTGGTGGTCAGTTTTACTGCATCCACGAGAACTTCTAGAATAATTGATGTAATGATAGGTATTCCCGGCTCTTTTCCTGACTGCAATGAGAATTCTTCCATTTATGTTTCAGTATTTTGTCACCCATTGATTTGTATCATTCCTATTTTAGAATTTAAAAATTATAAATTTAAAAATTCCTATTTTTAAATAATTCATTATTTAGACATACATAGAGAGATTTCTCTTTTGACATATTCATGTGATGTGTTACATAAATGGAATTTCTAGTACCAATCATTTTAAATTTGGGATATATCCTGATTGGTCATGGTCATCGGTTAATTACATTAAAATAGGAATCTTTGGCTGCTGTTTTCACTAACACACCCAACACCCTAAAACATTAGCTCATAGTAGGTGTTCATTTAGCATTTGATGAATGAATAAATATAAATAATTTTCCAAGAAACATCAATTCCTAAGTGAATAAAATAGCATCTCTTATAAAAAGATGTACTGTCCTAATAAATGATTTCCATGTAAGTTATATTTCAGTCACATCAATTTCCATTATAAAATTCAGATGCCTTACTTTGCTCCGGCCATTTTGGCCTCCCATTTGTTTCCCTCTGGTGTTTGGCCCACTCTTACTTGTGGTCTCTGTACCCCTGATCCCCCGTCCTGGAGCACTACTTCTAGACATTCTCACATTTAACTCACCTCCTTCTAGCTGTACACACATTATCATTTCCAGGAAGTCAACCCTGACTTTTCCTCAACCCTAAACAGTCCTGTTACTTTGAAAGTGTTCTCTACGTAATTTGCCTTTTATTCGCCATCCTGGCCATACTGTTTAAAGCATATAGTAGTTATTTTGTGTCCTTCTAAAAGCTACAGACAACACACCTCACTGGATTATCTCAAAGTGCAAAAATATAAGACTGAGCAAAAAATGTACAACTCTCTCCCCTGTAGAGATGGAGATGGATTTTTTAAAATAACCTCATATAACTAGAGCATTACAAATCTTTGTCCAAACCATGTCAGCCAGAAAAACCCGATCTCTGTCTGCTCCGAAGGCTCACTCAAAATGTCGCTTTATCTACTTCGAGAAATCTTGTCACATCCTACCTGCCGGTCCATTCCATTTTGGTTCTTGGTAGCTTCTTCCGTAAACGTGATAAAGAAATGTCTGCAGTCCTACATTAATGACCACCTACATAATGAAATCAAATCTTAATTCTTGGTGACAAACTGAGTAAATATATGGGTAGTTTGTTTAGGCTCTATTTTGAAATGACTAAGTAGCCTGTGAAAACAAAGTTTAACAGGCTCATAAAAGTATGCTGTCTACATAACTAATGTGGACTTTGTTTTTATGTTGCCTATTACAGACTATAAACAGTAACAGTGGAGTCTATCCTTTATTCCATAGAGCTGTAAAATGTCCTGGCTGTGACAATGTTTAGATAGACTAACCACACTTTGTAAAGATGTTGCATTTATTTTATATGTAAATGAAAACAATAAACTGTTAAAAATACAAAATGTAGATAAACACGTTAAACTTGGAATATACCTAAAATTACATAAAATAGATAGGAGTTGTATTTTAATATGCCCATTGTCATCAGAGGAGAGAATTTTCCTGCAGCAAACTCTGCGTGTTTAAAATTGTTCCTTAATCAGCCTCTTATGGAATTTCTGACAGCAGGGGAAGGACCATGTCAGTGGAGCCATGACTGCCCTTTTTAATTATCTCACAATTTGCTCACTGGTTTTGGGTAATTGCAACAATTTGCTTGCAGAAACCTGTGAGGAATCAGATGTTAATTGACTTTGTCTTGCTTAATCAGCCCCTCACGAAACAGGCTTCATTTTCTTGACTGTTTCTTAAGCTGTGTGCTGGCATCCTGTGATACAGTGGAAAGAAAACATACAGACAGTTGCCTTGGTATTGACTAGCCAAATCTGATTATGAGTCCAACTCTGAATGGAGAGTTTCCAGGAATTAGCAGAGGGACCAAAAGAAAATACTCAGAAACGTGAAATGAAACTACAAAGTATTTCTATGATTTCTATGCAACATAGGAAAAAGATAGTTCACATTTAAAATCAGGGTCCCAGACTCATTCTGATTCCACAGGTATCATCTGGAACAATTTCGATTTAATATGTAGCCCAATTATTATGGGCATGGCCCATTTATTTGGCTCTTTGGGATCATTCTGAGAATCACAATTTAGCATCTTTGTTTTACCTTCTGACCTGACAGTAACTTCCCAATATCTGTTTACCTCTCTGTCTTGCCCTTCACAAAGAGCCCCATACTAAAGATAGCTGAATAGTATCTACATTATCCAGAATCGAGTAGAACCCACATATACACAAAACCAAACACACAGACCCACAGTTAAGATCCTAATTTTTCAAACCCTTGATTCTAAATCCAGGAGGTTTTGTGAACAACAGGGAAGAGTGAAGGATTGGGCAAAATACAAAGTAGTTAAAAGAATACTGTTTCATGGGGCACCTGGGTGGCTCAGTGGGTTAAGCCGCTGCCTTTGGCTCAGGTCATGATCTCTCGTCCCGGGATCGAGTCCCGCATCGGGCTCTCTGCTCGGCAGGGAGCCTGCTTCCTCCTCTCTCTCTCTCTGCCTACTTGTGATCTCTCTCTGTCAAATAAATAAATAAAATCTTTAAAAAAAAAAAAAAAGAATACTGTTTCTTTTTCCCGACCCATGGATCATTTTCCATACATCAGCCACTTTTCCTTTATATTGTTTACCTCATTTCATTATTACATCTTTCTCATGGGAGAAGTTACTATTCAATTGTTCCCATGTAAGTCCCTAGTTTGGCCACTTAATGAGGCATGTCTCTAGGCAGCTGCCTTAGTCTCTGTCTGAAGTCTCTTTAATTGGTGCTGTGTGCTGAGGTAAGTGTATAGATTTCAAAATGTTGAGCCACCCTTGCATTCCTGAATCAAATCTAGTTTGATCATTATGGAATTTCTTTTATACAGTGTAGAATTCAATTTGATTATATATTCTTTGGAAATTTTCGCATCCAAGTTTGAATAAATGAGCATTTCCATTTTTTTTTCTCCTTCTACACTTTTTTTTATGTGGTTTTAGCACAAAACTATACTGGCCTTAAAGAATGAGTTGAGACATAAGCTATCCATTCTCTAGATTTGAGTAAGATCAGAACAATCTTGTACTTGATATTTTGGAAAAACTCTCCTTATAAAATGCTGCTGCCTTGGTATTTTTGTATGTGTGTATGTGAGAGTATTTTAAATGTGTGCATTACATTTTTTAAAGTATAACTATAAAGATTTCATGGGGTGCCTGGGTGGCTCAGTGGGTTAAGCCTCTGCCTTCGGCTCAGGTCATGATCTCAGGGTCCTGGGATGGAGCCCCACATCAGACTCTCTGCTCGGTGGGGAGCCTGCTTCCTCCTCTCTCTCTCCCTACTTGTGATCTCTGTCTGTCAAATAAATAAATAAAAATCTTAAGTAATATAGAGCTTTCAGGATATTCTGAGTACAAAAATCTACGAATTTATCTATTTTATCTAATTCTCAAATTGATTGGTAAAAAGTAGTTCATTATGTCCTTTCTTTAAAACTTCTGTGGTGTGTGTATTTCTGCACCATTTCCATTACTAATTATTATTTTTGATCTTGAGAATTTCTTTAACAGGCTTTCCAAAAAAGATTTGAGTCACATTGATTCTTTTATTGAAACTTTGTTATACTGATTTATGTTCTTAACTTCACGATCTCTTTCCTCCTACATTTTAAAGATGACTCTATAATTCTTTTTCCAAATTGTAATGATGGGTGCTTAACTCATTAATTTCTTATGAAGCTCCATTTTTTATACATTCCACAATTGTTAATATGTAGTGTTTTCATTTTCATTCAATAAATGCATTTCAACGCTCCATTACATTGTTTTTAGAAGTACATTTTTATTACCAGATATAAATAAATCTATATTGTTTTTCTTGATTTTTAACATAATTTTGTTATTTACCAAAAACAGGTTCTGTATGTTACCTCCTTCCTGAAATTTATTGAGTCCTGAATTATGGCCTAGTAGCATACATTCAGTTTTCCTAAAACTTTATTTTATGCTCAAGAGAAAGTTATATTCTCTAACAGTAGATGCATGTATGTCCATTAAATCAAGTTTGTTAGTTTTGTTGTTAAATTTTACTTAAGTTTATTTTTTTACTTACCACTTATCATTGAGATAGGTATGTTATAACCTCACACTATGATCATGAATTTGTTAATTTCTTTTTGCAGTTCTTTTTTTTTAAGATTTTTATTTATTTATTTAACACAGACAGAGATCACAAGTAGGCAGAGAGGCAGGCAGAGAGAGAGAGAGAGAGAGAGGGAAGCAGGCTCCCTGCTGAGCAGAGAGCCCAATGTGGGGCTTGATCCCAGGACCCTGAGATCAAGGTATAGTTAAATTTTAAAATCTTTATAGTTATACTTGAGCCAAAGGTGGTGGGTTTAACCCACTGAGCCACTCAGGCACCTCAGTTCTTTTTTTTTTTTTTTTTTTAAGATTTATTTATTTATGAAAGAGAGAGAGCATGCGAGCCTGAGTGGAGGGAGGGGCAGAGACAGAAGGAAAGAGAGAGCCCTCAGACTTCCCACTGAGCACAGCCTGACATGGTGCTTAATGCCAGGACCCTGAGATCATGACCTGAGCTGAAACCAAGAGTCAGATGCTTAACCAACTGAGTCACCCATGCACCCCTCTTCTTGCTGTTCTATGCATTTTTTATTTATATATTCTAGAGCTAAATTAGTAGATGAATACATTTGATTTTTTTATGTTACTGATGAATTGAACTCTTTATTGCTTATTATATAATAATTATCTTTTCCTGATAATGCTTTTGTCTTAATGCATTCTTGGTATGACAATAATATTGAAACTTTAGCTGCCTTTTGTTGATTGTACCCTGAGTAGATCTTTTACAGTACCTTTGTTAAAAAAAATATGTGTCTTTATGCTGTAGAAGTCTTTATGAGCTGTTTAGAGATCAAGGGTGGTATATTCTGAATACATATTTATAAGCTGGGATATTTTAAATATAATTTCATTATTTCTGTCTTTTAAATAGCAAATTTAGTGCAACTTTCTAATTTCTACTTATCCCTCTCCCTTTCTTCTTTTCTTCTTCCCTTTCTTACATTCTTCAAGGTTGGTTGTAGCTTTTTGAATTGCTGTAGTTTATTTTTCCATATAAAAAAAAATTCACTGGGTTTTGAGTTTATCCATCTCTACCCATTAGAGATTAGTCTAGAAATTATATCATGAATATTGGATGAACCAAGGTTTTAACATACTAAAATTTCAAACTAGATTTTGAATTAATCTTAATATTGCTACTATTTTAGTGAACACTCCTGAACTTTTATCATGCACATTTGGTTACTCAAGTACAAAGCTTAACAATATCTTAAACCCTATTTTTAGCCCCTTTCCTCCCCCCACCCAGAAATATAAGGACCTCATAAAGACCTGACATCCTCCAATTTATATGCTATTAATTTCCTGTGCTTTATTACTGTTCTTTAAAAATTGCTATTTATTTTAAGTAGCAGCATTAATATTATTGCTTTAAACCAGATAATATTTGTCTAGATTTAATAAATGTTCACCACTTTTTCTTGCTATTTGTTTTTATATCTTGAATTTTCTTCATATCTTCCTCCTCCTTGAAGTATATATTTTTAAATTCAGTGTATTAGTGGAAACTTTTTTTTTTTAACCCAAAGATATTAGGATTTTATTCTTGTTTTTTAAAGCTGGGTTAGCCCAGTGCACTTAATATTAATAAAAGTGTACCTTTGTTTGATAGTTACTTTCTCAAGTACTCTAAAAATTCCCTTTATTTCTCATTTCTGTTTTTCTTTTCTTTTTTTTAATCTAAATCCAATTAGCCAACATTTGGTACATCATTAATTTTTGATACACTGTTCAGTGATTCATTAGTTGCATATGACACCCAGTGCTCCTCACATCACATGCCTCCCTTATTGTTGATTTCTCATTTCTCTTGATAATTTTAAGAAATCTCCTATGAATGTAATTCTTATTCCTTTAATTGTGAGATGTCTTTTCCTTCTGCCTTTTGTGCCACAAATTTATAAATTAAAATTTGATTGATTTGGGGTTATTTATTATTTTATTACTTTGTATTTTTATTATTTCATATTTAAATTCAGTTAGCCAGGAGCACCTGAGTGGCTCAGTGGGTTAAGCCTCTGCCTTCAGCTCAGGTCATGATCTCAGGGTCCTCAGATCGAGCCCCCCATGGTGCTCACGGCTCAGCGGGGAGCGGGCTTTCTCCTCTCTCTGCCTACTTGTGATCTCTCTCTCTGTCAAATAAATAAATGAAATCTTTAAAGAAATTCAATTAGCCGGCATACAGTACATACTTAGTTTCAGATGTAGTGTTCCATAACTTATCAGTTGCATATAACACCCAGTGCTCATGTATAATTAAGGATATATTCTACTTTCCTTTTTCTTGCAGTAGTGAGAAATACGCCACCACATGTGAACACGCACACACACAAAACCCTCAACACTTAAATCGTGCGAAAAAAAATCCATTACATGCCTTATTTAATTTTATACAAGTAGATATTTAATGTATATTTATTATGGTATATATGTATTGTGTGTATGCACACATACATATATATCTTAAATATTTTGAATGTGTCATACTTATTTAAACACGTAAATAGTGGAAATCATAAATAGCTCTTAAATACTCAGTGCTGTGTGGATGTACTTATTTGGGAGTTTCTGCAGCTTAATATTATGCCCAGAAGAATTTTTAAAAAATCATCACCCTCATGTAATGCTGTCTGAACAGGTCATTAAAACACTCTTGAGCCACAGCCAAGTTTTGCACTACAGGATTGAGATATTCTGAATAAGTGTTTGTGAGCTGGGTTCTTAGCTAAATCAACCCTCCCCATGTTGTATGGTAGTGCCTGACATTCTCTGCTGTTGACATGGCATAGTAAGCGGTGGAGGCTTTGGAGGGAGTTCAGAGAAACAGGATGATGATTAAAGACTAGAAAATCAGACCTTTGAGAAAAGATAAAAGGACCTGGGTTTCTGTAGTCTGAAGAATAAGTAACTGAAGAGTTATTTGGGAATAGTTTTCAACTTGAATGAGGAACTCGTAGCAGGTAATGGTGACCGGGGGTCCTCTGTCTCATGAAGCACGGCCCGATGGTACAGGTTTTGGGTCCAATACAAGAGTATAGGTTATCTAGAATTCATTACCTAATGCCAATAATTGTTTAATGTTTTGATTAAACCAGAGCTGGCTCAGAGACCATCTTTCCATAGTTTTACATGAGCACCCCCATCCCCGATGTCCAAGTAGAGTGAACTAGGTTTCCATGGTACTTTGCATATCATTTTTATAGCAGTAGCTCCAATTCTCCAAACACTCCACTGAGCCCCTTAGTGGAGGGCCTTCCATCATGTAGTTTCTCTCATCAGTGCCTGACGACTAGAAGGGACTTAACAGATTTCCACTAAACTGAGTTGAATGGACTGAGAATTACTCTATAACTGTTACCATTGTTGTGTCCCACGAATCATGGGAGACCTTCTAACCTTTGCAACTGGAGCACTACAAAATCTTCATAAAAGAGGTGGCATTGAATTAGATCTTGAAGGATACAAATGATTTTTTAAAAAATTTTAACCAGTAAAAGTTAATGACAAAAGGATAGATCTGATCAGAAAGTGTAGAGTGTGATGTGGTGCTGGTGTTGGAAGGGAGGGGGTGTAGTGTAATAAAAGACCAGACTGAATGGAGCACAATTATGAAAAAAATATGTCAAGCTAAGGAGTTGGAGTATTATGATATGAATGTTTCCCAAAGTATGTTATTTAAAATATTCATTCTCAGAGATGTTAACGATATTTATGTGGGAAAAAACGTTTCCATATACAGCTAAATTTGAAAAATGGGAAAGTGAAATAAAATGAACTAGGTTTTCCCATTGGTAGATTTCTTCTTCCAGTCCCCGAGATGCCGAGAAGCTTGGTGGATTTCCTACAGAGGTCACCACAGGCGGTGTTCCCCAAATGTAATTAATCACACACACCTTTTGTTGCTGAACCGATCAGCAGCTTGCACAACAGATGAACACAAGACAGAGACACTGAAGATGAATCACATGATCAAAATAATATTTAAAGAAGATTAATCTAGTGGTGGCACATGGGGCCAGTTGGTTGGAAAAAAGGGTCCAATTACAAGAGTACTGTAATTGAACAGGCATGAAATAATAGGAGTTTGAATTAAGGTCTTGCCGTGGGACAAGCGAGATAGGCTTGGATGGGAAAGAGACATAAAAGCGTTGAATAAATTTGGTAAGTGACTGGGCTAAGGGGTAGGAAGCCAAAAGAATGAAAACTAACTCCAAAATTTCAAGCCTGGGTGGCTGGAAGAATGGTGGCACCATTGACAGAAAGAGGGAAGCCAGCCAGCAAATACATTTAGTGCTGTGTGTGAGGTGATAGCATAGAATGAACTACAACATTTCACAGACTCACAGGGCCATAAAAGATCTTACAAGGCTCCGGGTTCATGTTCCTATAGGCTGGTAAGCCAATAGCTTACCTATCTCAAACCATCATGGACCTTGGCACAATACTGTGGGAGGGAAGGAATTAAAAATCTCGCCCTGAGTAAGATTTTGCCATATCCTCCTAACTAACATCATTGTTTTTAAATTAGTCAGGGTCTTCTGTTTGCTACGTAGAGTAGTCTCTATCTTACTCAGAATGGAGGATCAGTTGTTGCTTTTCACATACAAACTTCTAATTGAAATCGAAGGTACTTAGGATTTTTTTAGTCTTCTTCTCCCTTTTCCTGGACTCATGGAATTTCTCAAACCTTTTATAAGTTGGCATTTATAGTTATGGTGATTTAAAACTTAGTCATATATAGATCACATGTATTGGATAATATACTAAATATACATTAATAAATGGAAATCTGTTGGAAAAGAACACTATTAAAATGAGTGCTCCTGGCTTAGGAAACTCAGGCTCTTTATAGTGCTACGAAAATATCATCCCATTTCTTTGTCAGTGGTGATCTAGAGTCTAAAGGTTTCTGGATTATATTCTTCATAAGGTATAGTAATCACACACATTTAATATAGCTCATAATGTGATCTTCCGGCTCACAGGCAATGAGAGTGCCTGCAAAAGTGATTATACAGTCGATTCATTTTAAAAAATAGTCTATGTATGATTGAGTATTAGCCACATAAAATAATAATATTAAGAATAAACTCGTGGACTAAACGTTTTATGGATACATAAAAGTTTTATTATTTTATGAGATGACCATGAATAATACGTGTACCAGATTGACTGGAAAGTTTGTAAAGCTAAATTGTTATCAGCCACTTCCTCTGTATCATGAAAGATACCACGTAAAGGAAACACACACGATAGAACATAATTTTCTGATTACTCCGTCGTATTTAAGACTTTCCAGTAAATCATCATTATAAAATGCACGTATAATTGGGAGCCACCTGAAGAAATTACCATGGCTTGTTTATTTATTTATTTATTTATTTATTTATAAGATTTTATTTATTTATTTGACAGAGAGCGAGAGCATGAGAGGAGAGGTCAGTGGGAGAAGCAGACTCCCTGCCGAGCAGGGAGCCCAATGTAGGACTCGATCCTGGGACTCCAAGATCATGACCTGAGCTGAAGCAGTCGATTAACCAACTGAGCTACCCAGGCGCCCCCCATGGTCTTTTTATTAAAGAAATAAGAGGCTTCTTAATCAGTTGCACAATTTTAGGAAGGGGATGTTTACATCCATGTCACATTCATAAAAGACAAGACAGCTAAGGACTACTGTTCTTCCAAGCGTTCTTTCCTCCCCTACCAACTCCTCACCTCCATCGTCATATTCAGGCCTTCACACTTCATCACAGCCCCCTCAGACCTACACTTTGGGCACATCTTATGCGTTGATTCTTCCCTGATTCTCTCTTCCCTCTTCTATAAAGCAGCAATGACAGTCCGCTATCTGCAGCTCTGTTTTATCCAGAATTGGATCAAAGAGAGCTTTGTTGGATGCAGTTGGGGGATTGGCATCTGTCTACTATGTCTTTGCTGCAGGAGCCCAACCAAGCAACAGGCTTCAACTCCCTACTTTTCCTCCATCATGAGTGGCTCACTTTCAGATAAGTTTGACTAGACTTTTAGCCTGGCATCTTGAGTTTTACTACATTGCACCTTCAACCTGAGGCCAATGAAGTCTGAAACCCCAGGTAGTCACCTCAGGTTCTAAACTTTTGCCAACCAACCTCCTTCTCCTCCAAGGTAAATCTGTCTCCTCTCTCCCTTTCATGAGCTCATATGGATGATCTTGGTTTAAAATGTTCATATAACTGACTCAGAAAAGTGCTTTCAAGCACTTGCTTTAGGGAAGCTTACCATAACAACTCAGACAGACCACATTCTTTAATTCAACTCACCTATGTTATCGAGGATCGCTATGAGCTTAGTTCAGAAAGTCAGCCATGTTCAGAATAAAGTTCACTGGGCCTGAGTGTGTATTTCATAGCTCTTTCTCCACCCAAGGAACAGGGAATATGTGAAGGCCAAATTACTTTGTAATCCTTAAAATTTCTAGTTCTGTAAAAGAAATGGTCAACATTGATGGCAAAGAAGAATGGTGGGGCTTGAGGGATGGGAATCCTCACACTCTGTCTCTCTTCCCTGTTCAGATGTATAGCTTTGGTCCTAGGATTTTTGATTTCCCAGTCTAACATTCTTTTACTTTCCCAAAATCATGAAAATGCATTCTGAGGAATGGCAGGGAAGTGAGCAAAACCAGAGTAAGTACACTTCAAAAGGTCTACAGAGGTGAACGATAGAGAAAACTGGAAGCTGCCGAGTGCGGGAGATTACCGAGAGAGTGTTTGGCATTTTGCCATTCTGGAGGCAGAGTGAGAAATGGACTCAGGCAGATCAGCCCTGCAAAGTCTAGGTGGGCCACGTTAGCTCTGGGTTCAGATGACAGAGCTGTTCCTTTGAAAGTTGACTGGAAGAAAACCATGCCCTTTCTGCCCTGTGGAAAGATTTTTAGCCAGCAGCTCTTTACAGTCTAAAAATCACCCTGTTCATGGGGACACACACACACACACACACCCACACACCCACACAGAGTTGGTGAATCAAGGCATGATGTTGTACCTAAATCCCTTCTGATTAAGGCAATCCAGCAACAAAAGCTACTGAATTAAACTCAACGGAAGAACAAAACCCATTAAGAACTCTGGCACATTTTTCTCACCAACTTGCTCCGGGATCACCATGTTCTCTCATCGTTTTTCTCCATATGCCTGGAGCTTCAATAGGAGGCCTTCTCTCTTTACAGGAAAAAAAAAAAAAAGGGAAGGGAGGGAGGGGGAAGGAGTGTTTAGGAAAAAGTCCGTTTGTTGGCGGGAACCATCAAGACTTTGGCCATCCCAAGGCCAGTGTTTGTGTAACCTCGTTCCTGGGCTCAGGAAAAATTCTGATAAGGTCCAGCCCACGTAGATGAAGGAAGGGCGGTTCCCAAAGGTTAGCAGAGAGGGTAGCAAAAGGGAAGAGGAAAGGTGAGTGTCATGAGAGAACGGGGTGATGCTCTATGACTCGGGAATGCGTGAAGAAAGACTCCGTTTCTCGTTCTTTCTCTTTTCCTCCTCCTTTCTGTGCCTTTGGGTTGGGGAGAGCAATAGAATAATTTAGTGGTACGTGCTGTAGTCCTGAGAGTTATTGCTTAGAAAATACTATCTTTTTATAAAGTCACCCAGGGGGGAAAAAAAAAAAAAACACAAAGATCACCTCACAAAGATGAACCAGAAATCAATGGTTAATTTTTTTAACTGCAGATTCAGGTTAATTCATCTTGTAAAAATGTACTTATATTTTCCAGTGGCAAAGATGGTCCTCAGTTTTAACTTTGACAGATTACGAAACTGTGGATGGTAATATAGTTACTGGAAAATACCATAGAGAACTAACTCCTTTTTTTTTTTTTTTTTTTCAAATCGAACCCTGTTTCTCCATTAGTTCACATTATCATCTATGAGATGGTATATCTTTAATGTGTTTTATCATTATTATCTCTGCTCAGCACTGGCCACTAACAATTTCACAGTAAATTGTCTGTCTCCTCCTCGCTGTATCCCAAGACAATCTGAAAACCAACCCTTACCTCAACCAAACAAAATAAAATAAAAGCCACTAGGAATTCAGCAACATTTTTGGCAAGAAAACAACTTGGGGGTGAAATAATTCCTGCATTAGCGTGCTTGCAGTTGAGACTTTCACATACTCTTCAGGGAATATTTGAGTGTTTCCTCTAAAATATCTTCTGAATGCTTTGTCATGAAATCTGATGAGCCGATCATTGAACCTGAGTCTACATCTTTTATCCATCCCAGGATCCAAGCAAGAGGAAGGCCAGGGTTTCTAAATTGCATAAAGGACATGTTTTTGCAAAATTTAAATTTTTTTCTTTCCTTTTCAATCTGTTCCTCCTATTTGAACCCCTCTATTATAGTTTTAGCTAATGACTTTTATATTATTATTATTATTATTTTACTATTAATGTCTGAGGAACTGCTTGGTAGATCTATGACTGAGACTTGCTTTTAGTACCTATGTGCCCTGGTGGTCTTGTTTTGGTATTCATAAATATTACAGCCAGACTTTTAATAGACATTCTCAACGAAAATAGAACTCAACTGCTAAAATTTAATTTTCTGTGTAAAATAAAAGAAGTAGCAAGAGACTAAAACATTGACTGGGGCTGGGGCTCATTTGGGGAGCTCCCATAGGCTATATATCACCATGGGTGGCTTTCATTTTCTTGGTGCAAATTGATTTAACGTGCAACATTATTAGATGAATGATGTCTCCTTGGTAGAAATGATCTTTCCAAAGAGGTTTTTGCTTGATTCTACTCCTCTGTCCCTCTCTGACCTTTGTAGTGGTTTTTGATACAGAGACAATGGGATAAGATCTGGGGCTATTACCAGCAGCAGGCCTTGTTCTTAGGAAGGAAACACCTCTTGATGCACCTTTCCCCACAGAAAGATGAACGCTTTGAAAGGCCATGCCTCATGAGCGCAAGTAAGGACTCATTGCTTCCTTTTATTTTCTAGACTGGGTTTTAGTTCTGTATATTCTCCAATAACACAGTTCAAAGTCTTGCCCACTTTTGCATTAGATAACTTTCACAATCGATTCCTCTTAAAGTGTAGGCCTAGGAAACCATTGGTATAGTTAGTTAAATGCTTATTTGTTTTTATAATAGAAAGGTAAATCTCCAGAATTTGCTTTGAGAGAGATGAACCCAAAGGCAAATTCCATTTTTGTTTCTTGCAGCCATCCTACCATGTGGGGCCTGAACGTACAGCCTCTGGAACCAGACCACGTGGACTGAAATCCCAGCTCCTCCAGGATCAAGCTGAGTGACCTCAGGTAAGCGATTTGGCCTCTCTGTGCTTCAGATTCGTAAAAAGGAAGTAAGTAATAGGATTGATTACCTACTTTGTTGGGTGGTTATGAGGATGTTATTAAATAGGTTAATCTATGCACAATACTTAAAACACATTGTAGGATTAGTGTTATTATAGAATTTATTTTTGTTATCTCTCCTTTTTTTAAATGCAAGTGTAAATATATTTTAATATTGTAGGTTGCCTTAACTTGACCTTGAATGCCGATTGTCTGAATTATTTTAACAAATAACAAGTATTAGCTTATTCTAACAATCAAATGACAAGCATATTTAGTAGATAAAATTTGGAATTATGGAAAATTATGAAGAGGAAGTTAAATCAACCGTAATCAGCTATCATTCTGCTGAAGGAAATAACTTTTTAATTTTTGTATATTTATTTCAACCTCTTTCTCAAATATTTTATCATAAGGCTTATTTTATTTTAAAGATTTTATTTATTTATTTGAGAGAGAGCACCAGTGTTGGGGGGGAGGGTAGAAGTATAGGAGAAACGGACTCTCCACTGAGCTTGGAGCCTGATATGGGGATCAATCCAGGACCCCAAGATCATGACCTGAGCTGAAGGTAGACACTTAACTGACTGAGCCACCCAGCGGCCCCTTACTCTGGGCCTTCAATTACAGATCCTGAATTTTCTTTTTCATTCAAGATATATCAGAATTTTCTAAAGTCATTCAATATTCTTAGAAACATGATTTTTAAGACTTGCATAAACTTTTATTTATAGGACTACACCGTTAGTATTTCCAACAAGTGGGTACTCAATGTAAGTGAATTTAAAAAAAAAATGAAGTTGCAACTTCTAGTGAGAAAATGGTGTGGCATATCTACTTGTGAACAGAGTCAAATGAACACTTCTTAGTATTGGGCTCCCTTTCTTATAATGCCCTAAGGAATTTCAAAAGCAAAAAGACTGATTCTCAACTCCCCCTCACTCTTGAGATCATTATGTCCCCATGGTTAGGGCCACACAGATTTTTCTCTGCTCCTTGTAGAATTTTCTATTGGGCAAACCTTGCTCTTAATAACAGATACTTGAAGGTCAAAACACAGCACAGTGCTGAAGAGCTAAAGGCTCTGGGCTTTCTCCCTGCCACTTACGGTTCCCAGAAGGAAAGTATTTCTCATCACTGTGGCTGACCATTCCTTTAGGCTCCAAAATGGAGGCCGAGGATTTTGAGTTTTTCCTTAGTTGTCCAGCTTACACAGTGGTCAGCCATGAGGAGATGGGCCTTAGCCATGGGCTCGTCTGACAAAGGAATTGATGTGTTAGACGCCTTTGAGTCTCTGCCCGGGAGGTGGGGTCTTCTACATGAGCAATAGACAATATAGTTTCTTGTAAATGGAATTATATACATTTTAAATTTGTCGACTTGAAGAGCAAAACCTTAGGATTGAGCAATAAAGGAGATGGGGTGTTTCTGTAGTGAACGGATATATATTTGACATTTCTATATGTTGGGTTTGGTTTCTTTCTTTATGTATTTATCTGTTGGGAATTCATTTTTTTTTTTTCCTCCTGGAAA
The DNA here is from genome assembly GCF_022355385.1 of Mustela nigripes. NCBI lineage: Eukaryota > Metazoa > Chordata > Mammalia > Carnivora > Mustelidae > Mustela > Mustela nigripes. Next base: position 9,136,662 of record NC_081572.1, read on the forward strand.
AGAAACTTCCTCAGTACCAAATATGCTGGTGCATTTTCTCTATGACCTCAAGCTTGGGAGTTCTCTGAAATTCATACCGAAAGTCTCCTAGGCCTAGCGATCGACGGAACACAAAGTTGGTATTACTTAAGCAAACTAGCAATCAGCCTGTTGAAGAAATGAGTCTAGAACATTTCATCTCTAAAGAAAATAAAGGAAAATCATAAAAATAATGTTGCCTATGTAAATAATTTCTGGGAGGGTAGGATGAATTAAAAGCTGTCTGCCCATCGAAGAGCTTTTATTTTAGATGACACTTCTTTTTTTTTTAAGATTTTATTTATTTTTTTTGACAGACAGAGATCACAAGTAGGCAGAAGAGAGAAGAAGGGAAGCAGGCTCCCTGCTGGGCAAAGAGCCCGATGCGGGGCTCGATCCCAGGACTCTGGGATCATGACCTGAGCCGAAGGCAGAGGCTTTAACCCACTGAACCACCCAGGTGCCCCTAGATGATATTTATTTATGCCAAACTTAAGCAAATTAAATGAAGAGCCCAGAATAACATGAAGTTTTGCATTTACTCAGAGCTTGCGCATGGAGCCTGCTTCTTAACTGTAGGTTGTAATTGTCCCTTGCAGATCCTGCAGAACGGATAAAGTCTCTATATAGGATCCATTTTTTTTTTTTTTGTCCTGGATGGGATAGCATGTGATTTCTGATCTAAGAAATGAGCGAAAAATCTAGCTGTTTTCTGGCCCCTTGGGTTAGAATCAAGGTCTACCGGCCTCGCTCGCAGGAAGGGCGGTGTTATGTTTTTTTGAGGTGAGTGATGGGAAGAGGCGGTGGACGGTTAATATTTCAAAAAGGTAGCAATTACCTGATAGCAGAAAGCAGCGTGGACTGTGCCTTGTTACCGCTCCTTCGGGAGGTGCCAAACCCGCCACGGACATCATCGTCATTACGGCTTCGGTTGGCCGAGGTCACCTTGGTTCGTGTGTTTTATACATTGGTACCCTTCTCCTTATTACTTGCCAAACAAACCTTTTTATTTTTGCACACGTTTATGTTGATTTTGTGGTTTCTGAAATTGGATTCTGGCTCCTGGAGGCCCGAGTTTCCACGGCAACTGGAGGCCTTATCTGCTACTGGTTCTTGGCAGGGAGACAACAAGGTCTTTGAGTTTACTTTGGATTTTTTTTTTAACTTTTTCTTCTTCTCCCTTATTTTTCCTACACCCTGTCATTTAAGCATCACATAATTAATTGTGTACATCCTGTGCCACATGCAATTGCCACGGCTTTGAAGTCCCAATAGATCATTTTATAGAGCCGTGGGCGCCATTTTAAAAGAGAAAAAATAATGAAGACCCGGCTCCAGGGTACAACTGTGTAGGCTGTGGCATATCCTTCTGCAGGTATGATAAAGAAGCCTGGGTACCTTCTGTTTGTTTTTCCGCATTTCCTTTCCAAACTGGCCTTCTCGATATATAGGAAAGACCTCAGAGCGGACTTTGTTATTTTTCTCTCTGGAGCTAATTCCTTTTCCAAAACCAGCATGAGCTGCCTCCTTTGGTGCTGAGGTGAGGTTTTGCTTTTTTTTTTTTTTTTTTTCTTTTTCAAATTGGAAAGAAAAAAAAAAAATCTGATTTAGCCTCATGTCATTTGGAGGCTGCTACTGGTCCAGCAGGAGCGGAAAAAACAACAGACAAACAAGGAATAAAAAAATACCGACCCCCTTACTTAGACGCTATTAAAGTTTAGCAACAATAAATGATCTCATCACCTTCTTAATGTTTTTGAAAAAAATAAATGTAATCATTTGCTTCAGTGAAAAGAACACATTTATTGGGATAAGCTTTCAGAATTTTATGAAAACGACACACTCCCTTTGGAAAGCAGAAACGTGTAGGTTCTGAGGAAAATGAATAGATTCGCGTGTTTCAGAAGTTCAATTAGCTTTCACTTTTGCTTGTAGGGATAAAGGATTTGAATATTGAATAAAATATTTGAATAAACATATATAATATGTATATATATTATATATATATATTTCTCTTTTTGGTGGTTGTTGGCAGTTTTGCTTTCTTCCTAGGGAAAACACACCCAAATAATAATCTCTGGGCGGCGGGAGAGTCCTGTTTCCTTGGCAAAGTAAATGCTGCTGGATTTGTTGTTGGTGGTGGTGGTTTAAAGTTCTCTGTGGTCAGAACTTAATCTTCAGTACCTCCAAATCTTTCTTTGCCTCTTCTTCTACTTCCTGTTAGCATCTTTGAACTTTTTGGCTCTATCCCTGGGTGCCCCATATGCTCCCGTCCTCCCCATGAGGACGATTCCATTGGTGGAATCTCCATGCCCTGAAATTCTCCAGACATGGATGTGCCTCATCCAAACTTATGTGCTCAGTGTCCCATGGCCTCAGGGAATTTCTTCCTCCTGCCAGAGCAAATGTAAGGACCAAACTCTTCCTTATTTGTGTTTGGCCTTGGGTCTTGAGATTTAGGCATCAGCTCAAGCCTTTTTAGAAAAGACCTTTAGGGTCATCTTATCTAAAGCATCACACCCTCCACTTGCCTCTCCAATCCTATTCTTTCTTGTAATATCTTTTATTATATCATTTTATGTATTTATTTATATAGTTATGTAGTGATTATTTTTTAATTGGGTAGCCGATGGACTGTACTTCATCAATGAATGTGTTCAAGAAGAGTGAGCCTCAACATTGTATCAGGCAGTGCAAATGGTCCTGGGGAATATTAGGGTGACTAAAAGGACCATAACCTCATGCCATCATCAGAGAGTCTGTTGTCTGGACACAGAAAAGTATGTAAGAATATAGGTGAGTCACAGAATCCTAAAGGCGATGTAATGTGGTTTAAATAACTGCTCGGGTGTGATGTTCGCCAGATGTTCTGGGCAACTGGAGTCTTTGAGGACCAGGGAAGATATAAAGGAGAATATGACATCGAGGCAGACCCAGGAAATGCAAATAATAATTACCCAGGTCAGTTCGGGGACTGAGCTTCGGGAAAAGGGCATAGCATTTCTAAAGCCCCTAAACACGAATGTAAGGGGAAAAACAAGATATCCTGGGAACATTTCAATCAGTTCTGAGTGGCCGGAACAGAATGTGAGGGAGAGAGTGTCGGTGAACGGGACCATGCGCTGGGGAATGAGAGTCCCTCTTACGCCAGGCTACGGGAACCCGGTGAGTTGATTAAGCAAGGGGAAACCATGAGCAGATTTTTATTTGGGAGGTGAATCAACAAAGGGTCGCTTGGAAGAAGAGAGTTCCAGCAGCATGAAAAATAGTAAGGGGTAGAGGACCAAAATGACGGTGACCATCAACAAGTAAAGTGGCTGGGGGGAAGGAAGGCATGTACACGTAAGAACAATTCAGGGGGTGGCATGGCCCTCATTAGATTTGAGAGAACAGGGAATCTTATGGCCAAGAGTCCTGGACAGACGGTGTCTACTCTGTTTACGGTAAGCGATTCTTTCAAGAATCGTATTCGATGATGCACACTAAAACTGCTTTTTAATCGAATACAACAGTAAGGTGTAAGAAAAATGTTCTAGAACAGTTTATACAAGGAGACTGCCTTTTTGTCAATGAGAGATAATATCCTGATAGTTAAGAGCAAATGTGACATTCGAATAGGCCCTTTTAAAAGTTTTATTTATTTTTTTTATTTATTATTGAAGTACAATTGACAATGTTGTATCAGCTTCAGATGTAGAATATATTGATTTGACAATTCTATACTTTTTTAAAAAGATTTTATTTATTTACTTGACAGACAGATCACAAGTAGGCAGAGAAGCAGGCAGAGAGGGAGGGAAAGCAGCTCCCTGCTGAGCAAGGAGCCCGATGTGGGACTCGATCCCAGGACCCTGGGATCATGACCTGAGCTGAAGGCAGATGCTTTACCAACTGAGCCACCCAGGCGCCTCGACACTTCTATACTTTACTTAGTGTCCATTATGATAAATGTGATCACTGTCTGTAATCATGCAACATTATTAAAGTATTAGTGACCGTATTTCCGATGCTGTACTTTCCATCCCCTTGACTTCTCTGTTTTATAACGGGAAGTTTGCACATCTTAATTCTTTTCACCTATTTTTGTCTTTCCCCCCACCAACCTCTGGCCACCACCATTTTGTTTTCTGTATTTAAGAGTCCTCTTGCCATTTTATTTGTTTATCCATTTGCTTTGGTTTTTGGATACCACATACAAGGAAAATCATATGGCTTTTTTTTTTTCTTTCTCTGTCTTACGTATTTCACTTGATGTAATACCTTTTAGGTCTATCTGTATTGTCACAAATGGCAAGCTCTCACTGTTTTTGATGGCTGAGAAATAATCCATTGCATATCTGCACCACAGCTGCTTTATCCATTCATCTATAGGTAAACACTTGGTTCACTTCCGTATCTTGGCTATTGTAAATAATGCGGCAAGAAACATAGAGGGACACAGATCCTTTCAAATTTGTGTTTTTGTTTTCTTTGGATAAATTGGGTAGTGGAATTGCTGGGTCATATGGTGTCACTGTTTTTAAGTTTTTGAGGAAACTCCATACTGTTTTCCATAGTGGTTGCACCAACTTACACTCCCACCAGCACTACCCAAGGGTTTCCTTTTCTTCACATCCTTGCCAGCACTTGTTATTTCTGGGTTTTTTGATACTGGCCATTCTTACAGGCATGAGGTGGTATCTCATTGTAGTCTTGATTTGTATTTCCCTGATATCATGTGATGTTGAGCATCTTTTCATGTTTCTGTTGGCCATATGTATGTCTTCTTTGGAAACATGTTGAATAGGCCATTTTGATAGAAAGACATACATGTACACATGCTCATTCTCAATCAATTGTAGATATCTGTTTCCTGGGTAATATGGAAAACATTTAAGTGCATTTTGATCATCAGCCTTACTCTGTCATTTGGCAGAAGAAGAATCAAGGATGATATAAAGTTTCATCCTCAAATTATGCCATAGCTGATAATAAGATCATAAGAAGGAACACATGGATCTGAATGTTGGCAACCAAATTGTTTGCTATCCAAACTGGACTCTTTGAAAGTGAGAAGATGCACTATTAGTAGTAATACCAGTACAGACACACTGGGGTATATGGTCGTCCTAGTGGGGGTTCTTCATGATGCACAAAATGAGTTAGGTTGCTTAACATGTGTGATGATTAATTTTATGCGCTGAGATATTTCGTCAAACATTGTTTCTGGGCATATCTGTAAAGAGTTTCTGGATGAAATTGACCTTTGAGTCTATAAACTGGGGAGAGAAGATTGTTCTCCCCATTGTAGGTAGACCTCATCTGCCTTTGGACTGGACTTGAACTGGAACTTAAACCATTAGTTTACCTACTTCGTACTCCTTTGGTCTTAGACAGGAACCACGGGCTCAGCTGATTCTGAATTTCTCAACCTCCTGAATCACGTGAGCTAATTCCTTATAGTAGATCTCTTCTTACACATATTATCGGTTTTGTTTCTATGAAGAACCCTAACTAATACACATCCTACCCAGTACCTAGTAAATATTCAATAAATGTTCCCTGAATCAAAATGGCTGCCACAGAGTGTAGGCAGCACTCTTGAATGCAATCCTAAGAGTGGAATTATTGGGTCACAGAATAGTTGTATACTTAATTTTTTTAGAAACTGATAACATTTCTAAAATAATTGTGCCATTTTAAAGCCCAGCACCTCTGCATGAGCATTTCAGTTTCTCCATATTCCTTCCATCTGTGGTTTTGTTCGTCTTTTAAATTTAGTGATTCTGATGGATCTACAGTAATACCTTATACTGTTTCAACTTGCATTTCTCTTATGTTGATCACTTTAATATGATCATTGGTTCTTCCCATAACTTCTGTGTTAAAATCATTGGCTTTGGAATGAAATAGATTGGGGCAGACTCTCTGCCTTTAACTCTCTTGTCTCATAGAACAGGAAGAGTATCTATCACATAGGTTTTGCATTAGAATTAAATTAATCCCATGAGTGTAAAATGTCTGGTAGAGTGGCTGACACACGGGCAAGATCTAATAAATTCTAGCTCTTATTATTATTAAATTAGGAACCAGGTTAAAACATATTTAAGCAGTAAGAATACCACTAAACAGGAACCCCTTATAGACCATTTCTGGGGAAGATGTTAATAACTTGCTTTTAGTCTCTATTTCCAGAAATAGCAAATAAGAGCATGGGCCCTGAGGAAGTCAGACAGTCTACCCTGGTTTGCTTTCCAAGACTGTGACTTCCCACTGGATTAACCTTGAGGAAGTTATTTAACTGAACTACATAACTTTAGTTTCTTTCTATATAAAACATGGGGAGTGGTGGAATCTAATCCATCAGGCTGTGAGAATTAAATGGGAGTTATCCAGATAAAGCACTTAGAAAAGAAGCATCAAGGCTATACATATCTATCTTATGTACCAGGTGTTCTTTTAAGTGCTCCTCAGGTTTAAATTATGTTGTGTTTATTCATCCTAAACTTGAGAAAAATGTACAAAGTTTTGGTTAATGGCACCTTTCTTACCTAGGAAATATGTCCAGTTGGTGTGCTTTTATTAAAGACTGGCTAGTGGTAGAAAGACAACCAAGTTTTGGAGCATGGTTGTGGACACAGAACCACAGATAGTTTCTCTGTATTGGAACTCTGCATTTGTCTGCTCTGTTCACTGGTAACCAGTATACAATGAGAGAGAAAAAAAAAAACACTCTATTATTTACTAAGCATGCACCTAAAACCATGCTACTTTTTAATATCAATTTCCTTATCCTTCTAACAGCCCTAAAAGGTAGATTGTATTATTCTCCTTACATTGATGCTGAGGAATTAAATTACTTATCCAAAATACCAACACTAAAAGGTAGAAGAGCTAATTTTTTTTTTTCTTTAAAAAATGACTTTATTCTGGGTGCCTGGGTGGTGAAATTAGCTTAGTGTCCGAACCCTTGGTTTCGGCTCAGGTCCTGATCTTGGGGTTGTTGGGATCGAGCCCCAAGTCAGGCTCTGTGCTCAGTGTGGAATCTGCTTGAGATTCTGTTTCCCTCTGCCCCTCCCACCCATGCTCTCTCTGTCTCAAATAAATAAATAGATCTTTTTTTTTTTTTTTAAAGATTTTGTTTATTTATTTGACAGAGAGAGATCACAGGCAGGCAGAGAGGCAGACAAAGAGAGAGAGAGGAGGAAGCAGGCACCCCGCTGAGCAGAGAGCCCAATGCGGGGCTCGAACCCAGGACCCTGGGATCCTGACCTGAGCCGAAGGCAGAGGCTTTAACCCACTGAGCCACCCAGGCGCCCCTAAATAAATAAATATTTTAAGAAATTACTTTATTGACTAGAAAATATAATCTCGAGTTTCAAAATTCAAAACCATATCACGTCTATATAGTGTTAAATCCTCTTTTCTTGCCACGGTATGGACGACTTTTGTCATCTAAGGCCTGGATGACATAGAAGCAAGGGAACAGATCATGGCCCAAGATAAGTTAGTTAGGCTGTTTCCATAACTTTGGCAAATGCCATCAGTATCAAGACCTAAGTACATACAAATTACTTGCATCCACCAGATGCATCAGCGTGTGACTGTGCATGTGTGCGTGTGTGTGTGTGTGTGTGTGTGTGTGTGACTTACTTGTACTTTTATGGACTTCCAATCGCTAAGTAAGATCAGTAGTATAAGATAGATCAGTGGAATTCAGTTTTATTAACCATGGCATTTGGATGTTTAGCACGTGGCCATATGTTTCTCACGAAGTATAATTTACAATCTGAGCATTATAACTAAACAACACACATCACGGCAATTATTTTTTCCCAGCAACAGTCCATATCCCATTTCTTTCTCCGAGGGTCTGCTTTTAGTTCTATTTCCACTGAAGTCTCACTTGTCTCTAGCAACACCTCTTTTTTTTTTTTTTAAACAAAACTTGGAAATATGGGGTGTTATGCTGAGGCTGAAATATTCCATATTTTTCTTCCACGAAACCCTGATTGGCAACAGTCAGCGATTGTCTCTCTTTTCCAGCTCTAGCCTTGAGCCAGGGTCAAAATATTCATGAATAATTCTCAAATAATTAAATTCTTTAGGTTTTGTTCTTGTTCACAGGAGCAAAGTAATTTTGGTCTCCTTATGGATTAGATTATCTGTAAAGGTTATGATTTAAGCAGTTTCTTTTTCAGATGTGATTCCTTTGAATGTGTGGCCTGATAGGACTCTGAGCAGCACAGGGTCTGTGTTTTCTCTGTAAATAAAAGCCTACAAAATTTCAACAAGTCAGCCCTTGTATGCCACACGGAGAGATTGATGACAAACCACATTATTTTCCCCCTTGCTACAACAGCTCACGATCACCAGTGCGCTTTCTCAGAACATTGATTTACTTTACATCCAAAGCCTACGAGATGTTAGATGAGTCCGTTATCTCTTGAAAGAACACGACCTTCACTCGGGAAAACTATCTGTGTAAGTTACTGTTATTTTTTTAAGTCTTCCAATAAGGAGAGATTTTCAAAATAAAAAGCTCACTGTTTTACTCTCTTTGTCTTAGTAAAAGCAAAAATAACACAGAGTGTCAACTGTCTGCCTAAAGAGTTAACATGCCAAATATTTGTGTCGTTCCTCTTCAAAATCACACACCAAGAAAAACAAAAGCAAGGATAGAGAGTTTTGAAGATAGGTGTCACTAGGTATAGATAATTACCTTCAAAAGAATAATTTAGAAGTTCAGAATATCCAAGCTGAAAGGGATCTGTGTGTCCTCTTGCAGAACAGAGTACTGATCTGTATTCTCAGACATAAGCAACTGCCAATAATGAGCTCTGTCTTGGTGATCACTACTGTGTTTATAAAAATGGCATATGGTGGACCTGGGTGGCTCAGTCAGTTAAGCATCTGCCTTCGGCTCAGGTCATGGTCTCAGGGTCCTGGGATCAAGCCCCACATTGGGCTCCCTGCTCAGTGAGGAGCCTGCTTCCCCTTTCCCAACCCACCTGTCCTCTACTCTCCCTCCCCCATGCCCCCCTCATAGGCCCTCTCTCACTACCGCTCTTAAATAAATAAATAAAATCTTTTTTAAATGGCATATATCCTTATCAGGTCATTAGATCTTTACCCAACCTACAAACTGTAAACAAAGTAAACTTTTAAACTGCTGTCCAGAAGTTATCGTTTATGTTCTGCATTTCTTTTATGTTCTGCATATTTCGAGCATGATGATTTTGGAACAAACAGGCCACCCCTCTACCTAGGACCATTGCGTCACCCGTCATCTTAGGACTCTTTCCAGTCCCTGGAGATGTCACCTGTTACTTCGATATGGTGAGAAGTGATAAACAGGAATACGGTCCCCAAACTGTGGTTTTGTTTTTAAAAATGTGTATATCTCTGATTCCTAAACAACACATGACCACGCAAGGCCATAAAATCCTTTATATACCCCTTTGACAAATATTCTACATCAGGGAGTGTGACAACGTGAAAAGCAACAACAAAATATGCACCTATAAAAGCAAATTATTAGTCTTGGAAAGTTAGTGAACCAGGGTTCTGGCGACAATAGCTCGAAGAGTTAACTTTGGAGTGCATTTTGGCTTCAGGGCACTTCCTCCTCAAAAGACGTTCCTCACTGCCTTACCAAGTTTCCCAAAGTCCTACTCCTTTGCATTGTCCTTTTTAGTTAAAGCATGGTCACCAAACGTCAGTGAGGTGGCAGAGCCTTTCCTCTGATGTCCCAGCTTGGGATTCCTTTATCTGAGGAGGAAAGTCAGAAGAATACTTCTTTAACGTAAAAATTTAATGTAGGAGAAGGTTACTCTGATTAGGGGAAAAATGATTCTGCAACTGGAAAGGGTCTGAAGAATCCAGTTAATGTGGCCAGAATATCAGCGTCGATACAGGTGACGCAGATGTCTTCATGAACAGAGATGTGTCACCAGGCATGTGTGTGTTGGAAGGGGGTGGGGCTGGTGCTGAGAAACTGGCCAATATTGACAACCTTAGCCTGTTGCTCCCAGGAAAGACTCTGAAAGAGATACAGAAAAATTTAAAATATAGTTACATACGTGGCTTGTCTGCCTAATCTATTAGGTAGACAGAGTTAGACCTGTTCTATAAACAAACAGATGCAAAGTTATTATTGAGTTGTAACTATTATGATGGGGTTAGAAATATTTCCCTGTGGTCTATTATATTTTTTAAAATTTAATTCTAAGTGAATATTTTACAGAGTGTCTTTTCCTGCGATTTTTTTTTTTAATTAACTTCAGACTTTACAGAACTTCTTGCTTGATATTTTCTTAAAATCTACTTACTGTTTGAATTCATTGAGGGAAATGCCAAATATTCCACAGAAAACTAGAAACAAAATTTAATGTCGAAGGAAATGTATTATATTTTCCACAAATCTGCCCTTTTCTTATATACCCGTGGGTTACTAACGGTAAGGTTGTGTATTTTGGACCTCTGTGCATGGATCTGAATCGTGGATGTGCCATTTACTAGTAGTGTTATTTTGGACTAGTGATGTCTCCATGGGCCTCAGTTTTCTCATATGTAAAAGGGAATAGTGAAAATTCCTATTTCATTAGAGCCGCTCTTAGGATTAACTAAGTAAACCCATGAGAATTGTTTGCCATGGTGCCTGCCACAGAGTAAGCACTATTTAAGTGTTTATTAAATAAATTATGTCATCTTCTAGGTCCCCAGAACTAGAAACGAAAAACGTGATCATTCTTTCTAGACTTTTCTTCCTGAATTATCTTCAATACCACTATCATAGTATTCCTCTCCTTCCCATTTACTTCATTTCTCACCTAGAGCATTAAAATCATCTTCCGTAAGATCTCTCTGTCTCCAACCTTCCCTTATGTCCTAATGCTTTCCCTAGTGTCATTTTTCTCTAAGACATATTTAACCACATCTCTTCCAGTCATGAATAATTTTTCATTGATTGTCTTCCCCCTCATTTTCTCCATCTGCCATTTTTTATGTTCCTTCAGATAAGACGTTTGGGCTGAGGGAGATCCTCTCTCCCTCATGACCCTGAGAACAAAATCTTCCGCCATCTTGGGGCACCTGGGTGGTCCCGGCAGTTAAATGGCTTTTTATTGGTTTCGGCTCAGGTGATGATCTCAGGATCATGAGATGGAGCCCTGCATCGGGCTCTGCCCTTAACACAGAGTCTGCTTGTCCTGTTTGCTCTGCTTCTCCCCGCTACTTGTGCTCTTTCTCAAATAAATAAATGAATAAAGTCTTTAAAAAAAAAAAAAGAACTCCCACCATCTTTTTTTTTTTTTTAAGATTTTATTTATTTATTTGTGAGAGAGAGAGAGTGAGAGCGAGCACAGGCAGACAGAGTGGAAGGCAGAGTCAGAGGGAGAAGCAGGCTCCCTGCGGAGCAAGGAGCCCAATGTGGGACTCGATCCCAGGACGCTGGGATCATGACCTGAGCCGAAGGCAGCTGCTTAACCAACTGAGCCACCCATGCGTCTCAGAACTCCCGCCATCTTAAATGTACTGGATTATGTACCCCTTTTCTCACTCTTGGGATGAGTCGGGACTACACTGATTAGCCACCTGATGAGAAGATCACTACGATGTAGCCACTCTCTCTCAGCCTGCAGGCCATATTCATTCTCTTCTACTCTGTGTATTGAATATCCCAGCATCCTCTATCGGTCAGGTTTTTCCAGAGAAATAGAACCAACAGATCTGTGAAGAGATTTATGATGAGTCCTTGTCTCACGTGATTATGGAGGCTGAGGAATTCCATGATTCGCTATCTGCAAACCTAGCACTAAGGAAAGCCGATGTGTAATTCCAGTCCACGCCCAAAGACCTGAGAACCAAGGTTGCTGAGGGTATAAATCCCAGTTCAAGGAAGACCAATGGCCTGGGTCAAGCAGGCAGGCAAAAAGGGAGTAAATCTTTCCTTCCTCTGTGTTTTGTCCATTTGGGCCAGGATGGGTTGGACAATGTCCACTAATACTGGAGAGGGCCATCTACTGATTCCACAGATTCAACTGTTAATCTCATCCAGAAACACCCTCAAGGACACACCAGAAATAAGGTTAAATCTGGACACCAGGTGGTATAAGCAGATTGACACATAAAATTAACCACCACAGGTCTTTGAGGGAGTTTCACTCTTCTCTAATTTGGCTCACTTGTGCGTAGGTGAGGTTAATTCATGGGGAAATACGTAGAAACTTACATTGACTTCGGTTTGGGCTCCTTTCTGCTAATCTAGCATTGACGGTAATATAATTGAGATTTGGAGTCTGATTTCTCTATTTGTCCATCTGTTTAGAATCCATGAGGAAGGAATGAGTGGTATGATTAGTTGGCCATCCCCCGAAAACCAGTGTTAATGATATATCCCAAGCAATTTATGAGAATATTCCCAAAGAAGTTACAGCAAGGAATCTTACTATTTAGAGCTGATTACATTCCTTTGGTCCAATATTTCTCACACAACCTTTCCACTGTTGACATTTTGGGCTTGATGACTTGGTACGGTGTAAGGCTGTCATGTGTACTCTAAGACGTTTAAATAACCCTTGGTGTCTACCCACTAGACGCCAGTAGCACTCCTCCATATGACGATAAAAATGTCTTCAGACATTGCTGAATGTCCCCTTTTGGGGGGCAGTATCACACTGGTAAAGTACCCCAGCTTTCGTCTATATAGCTACGGAGCTATAAGAGAAAATGAAAATTAGTGGAGAATATGTGTAATGGCAGAAACGTAGTGACTCTTAGGTAATAGGGTCCTTCTGACGTCTGCAGGCTTCGACATTGCGAGAGAATAGCTGCGATGTCACCTGAAGTAACTGGGAGCGTTTTCCTTTCCAGGTTAGGAAAAGAACATCACATGGCCCATCATTCCCATCACTTAAAAAGGAGCTATAAAAATGTGTGTACTCATGGCCTTTAACCTCAGCCTTCTTAATAATGCCTTCTTGGGGTGCCTGGGTGGTTCAATCTGTTAAGTGTCTGCCTTTAGCTCAGGTCATGATCCCACAGTTCTGGGATCGAGTCCACTGGGGAGCCTGCCTCTGTCTCTCTCTCCCTGCCCCTCCATGCCCACCTCCCACCCCCAAGCATACTCACTCACTTTCTCGCACTCTTTCTCTCTCCTTCAAATGAATAAATAAAATCTTTAAAATAATAATAATAATAATACCTTCTTCAAATGGGATGATCGCAGATTCCTCCATCCCTGAATGATTTTGGCAAGCTTATTTAAGCCTCATCTATAAAATAGGTATGGTAATAGTGACGGACATCAACTGATTTTTTTGTGAGGTTACAAATCATACTGTAGGTAAAGACCACAGCTGAGCACATGGCAGTGCTCAGTAGCTATTACTGTTCTTACTATTGTGTGAACAGCTACCCAACGTGGGTCCAGAATTGCTAACAATGATGAATGGATGCCAAGGCCTGCTAAGTATAATTGTAGCATCCAACATTCAGTAGCTACATGAATTTTGGCTGAAAGAAATACATAAACTTGATTTCTAAACCAATCATTTCCATAGAAAGACATCATACACTGCCAGTATCTTCATCTTGCTTTCATTAGGAAGTCAAGACAAAGACAAAAAGCTTTGTCGAAACTGGGGTGTGTAACTATTCTATAGTTCTGTATAAACTGGGGTGTATAACTATTCACAGCCAGTGAGGTGTATGAAATACACTGGGGTGTGTGTTGAAACTGGGGTGTATAACTATTCACTGACTAAATCAGTTGTTTTCGTGCTCGCTTCGGCAGCACATATACTAAATCAGTTGTTTTCAACCAGACCTCCTTTTGCTCCCCACTCCTGTGGGACATTTGACAATGTCTGACATCTCTGGTTGGGGAGAATGCTGCTATATGTAGTGGGCAGTTGTCCAAGGATTCCACTAGGCATTTTCTTTTTTTTCATTTGAGAGAAAGGGAGAGAGAATCTGAAGCAGATCCAGCACTGAGCACAGAGCTCTATGTGGGGCTCAATCCCATGACCATGAGATCATGACCTGAATGAAAAGCACGAGTTGGACACTCAACTGACTTAGCCACCCAGGTGCCCCACCACTAGGCACTTTTAAGCAAACAGGATATCCCCCATAGCAAAGAATGATAGGACCCAAAATATGAATTGCCCTTAGGTTAAGAAATCCTGCCCTAGGGGCACCTGGGTGGCTCAGTGAGTTGAGCATCTGCCTTTGGCTTGGGTCATGATCTCAGGGGATTGAGCCCCCAGTTGAGTCCCACCTTGGGCTCCCTGCTTGGCATGACCCTGCTTCTCCCTCTCTCTCTTCCACTACCCCCATGCTTGTGCTCACTCTCTCTCTCTCTCTCAGATAAATACAATCTTTAAAAAAGAGAGAAAGAAAGAAAGAAAGAAAGAAAGAAAGAAAGAAAGAAAGAAAGAAAGAATAAAAGAAACTCTGCTCTAGTAATGTGAGTTTCCCAGACACCAATAAACAGTCTCCAGGAGTTGTATGATGATGGCCTCATCACCTGCCATTCCAGGCTTTTTTACTGTCACTCAGGTTTGACTCAGGCTCTCCTGTGGACATCAAGTTATTAGCGATGTGCAAAAATGTTCAGCTAATAGGACCTTCAGAAGCAGCTTTTCTTTCGAATACTTTCTCAAGGTTATTTTGTCCATTTTGTTTTTCAATTGAAGGACTATATTCATATTTTGTAGGCTCCCAGTCTGTTTCAGTCCAAAAATTGATTATTTGCTTTTTCCCCCCTGAAATCATTCTGTGACTTATATTTCAAATGCCTAAGCCCAATATTAAGCATTGCAAACTTTTAAAAGACATGTGCATGTAATTGAACATCCTTCAAAATCGGAAACACTCTGTTGCCTGCTGTGGTTTAACCTGGGATCCCGAACTCACGGACTGGCTTGTTAAAGAGTCCGATTAGGGGCCATGGTGGGACAGAGTTCCCACTCAAACTTCTGGGGAATACTGACAAGAGTTGAAGGAAGGGAAGGCCAGGGTTGTGTTTCTTCATTTTTTTCCCCCGCTGAAAAGCAGGGAGACTAAAAAGCAATAAAGCAAAAGGCATTTCCTACAGGTAGCCTTAAATCATTCAACACAGAGGTCTCCGGGGAATGAGCCGGTTCTATTTCCATCCCAGAATGAGCTTTCTGGCTAAATGCTCCCCGTCCAGCCTGGAGTGTCTTCACCTGGCTCTCCAAGGGCTTTTATCCAGACTTGTCCCGGCATAACAACATCCTTGCTTCTTCAGAAATGGGTCTTGACCCATGCATCACATTCAAAGACTTTTACAATTGTTCCCCAGCGGCAAGGACAGAGGGCTCTGTTTTGCTTGTGATAATGTGGTCATCTCCAAGACCCAACATAAATTCTCTTGCATTGTCATTTGTCAAAGTAGCAATATGGAGCTGGGGGAAAAAAAAGAGAGAGAGAGAGAGAGAGAGAAGGAGAAGGGGAAAGGGGGTTGGGGGGCCATAGAGTCATGATAGAAAGAAAACTTGGCCTTCGTTTTGTGTTCCTTTGTGCTGAACTTTCCCTTCCCTGCTTAATCTGTTAAACATCTGACAGAAAGGGTACTGCAAACACAAATAAATAAATAATTCTCTGTGACTCTCCCCTATGGCTTTTTGTTGCGTTGACATTTTAGGCAGAGTTAAACATAAGAAGGAATAAAGATAATTTACACGGTCGTCTCCAAATGGACGCTTGGTGCTTTGTGGACCTGTCTTTTGCATACTTTTACCACCTGCTCCAACAACATCAAGTGGACTTTGGTGACTATGGGAATATGCAGTGCTTTCCTTGTGATTGCTTTTTAAAGTTGTCCTGGCTTTGCTACAGCAAAGAATGTTTGAGACGATAATAGTAAACTAGGCATTATCTTCTCCCATCGGTAGTAACTTGGAGAAAATGAATAAATGTGAAATTTTTGTGGTTGCTGTTTTAAGAGCTTTATGGAGGTATAATTTACATACCACAAAATGCACTCATTTGAAGTGCACAGTGCAGTGATTTTTAATAAATCTACCAAGTTGCGGAAGCTTCACTACCATCCAATGTTAGAACGTTTCTGCCACCTGCATGAGATCCCTGGTGCCCATTGAAATCGTATGAGCAGGGGAGGAGCAGAGGGAGAGGAAGAAACAGAAATATGGAGCCTGATGTGGGGCTCTGTCGCAGGACCCTGGGATCATGTCCTGAGCTGAAGGCAGACCCTTCACTGACTGAGCCACCCACGTCCCTATGCCTTTTTTTTTTTTTTTTTTTTTTAATTAGTGGACAGTATTGCACTGTAATACCACATTGGGCTTATCCATTCTTCAATGTATGGACATTTGGAATAAAATGGTTTTTGGAAAATATCAGCAATGACAGCATGTCGACAAGATATTAAATTAGAGAGCTCGTCTAAAGAAGAATGTGTTTCCCAGCTGAGGCAGAGTGTTCACTGCAGAGGCCAGAAAATCCTCAACCCGATTCATTGTTTTTGGGTGGAGGTTTCTCTGAATCTGCACTCCCCAGAAATCAAAAGTGCTTACTCAAGTCCAGTGCACAGTGAAAACCAAGTCCCTGAACTTCATTCAGAGCAGAATTTCACTGATAACGACCAATGTCTGCCTAGCAAATTTCACATGCCACATTTCTCTCACTGCCTGGTCAGCACTCTTCTGGGAACCTCGGGGTACTAAAGAAATAGAAGAAATGGAGTTTGAGGCTCCTGATGAAGTTTGAAACCAACCCAATAGAATTCAAGAGGTTCTATGCTTAAGACACCATCTTTGGCTCACTTAAGGAATTAGTTCAGTACATGAGTGATAAAACTAGACAGAAGCTTGTTAGTTATTCAGACAGCAAAGAGTACAGTGATAAAAACCACTCAATTCCCAAGACAGAACTTCCAATGGGGTTAAACATGATTATTGGAAGTATTGGCTTTTTGTTATTAACTTTGTTTTGGATCATAAAAGTAAAAAAAAAAAAAAAATTGTTATTATGTGCCAAGTTCTCTGCTTGATGATTTATATGTACTTTTAAACTTCTCACCAAATTGATCTTGATTTTATTGATGAGAGAACTAACTAAGGTTCAGAGGGGAGGGTTGTCATTTGCCTAACGTGGTAGTAATAAGAGAGGGACTAAAACTCAAAAGACTAAAACAGGCTGCCCAAGATATAACCATGTGCACATACACGCACACACACACACACACAAACTTAGTTTGCAGCAAAAAAAAAAAAAAAAAAATTAGACTGAACCAAAGGGAGACATTTCTAACATTGAGAAGCACACAGCACTGAAACGTGGTAGGCCTTCTAAACTTTTGGATCCATAGAATTAATTTAGTGGAATTGAAAATGCCACATTAAAAAATTCCACATTAAAAATGTTCACATTACAAAAGTGGAATCTTTTAATTGAGGTGGTGAGCCTGTGACTATAGACCACTGCTTCTGGAAAGATGATTCTTTGTTTCTCTTCTTACATTCAGAGACCCCATGGGTGACCATTGGGTCCTCTTCCATTCTCCCTTCCTGGAAGTCCTTGAACGGCAAAATGTCTGAGTCCAAAGGCAAGGAATCAAACCTGATGGGCTTGGATGCTGAAAAGGCAAGGATAGAAAGTAGCCTGCTCTCATGATGAGCCTGGGGGTCCGTTCTGATTCAGATCGTGCTCCCGCTAGTGCCTGTGTCAACTACCTCTTGAGCAAACACTGAGAACTCGAGCCTTCCTACCTGGAAGTCATGAGCACAAAGACCGAGTTGCCGGGATTATGTGTTACTGCCTGATGTGGAGTTTTATAAAGGGTGGGAAGGTAAAAAGAAAGATCTTCTGTTAATTTGGTCTCTACTAGCACTTTCCATCCTCTCACCAGTGTCGAATAAGGTTTTTTTTTTTTTTTCCTTAAAAAAAAACAGTATTTTTGGAGTACAGAAATTTATACCAGTCTGGTTAAGAACAATATTTTCGTCACTGATGTGATTCGGTTATAATATACCAGCGAGTGTAAAGTGCCCTTTTGTTTTGCTAAGGAAACATGTGAAGCCTCTGTTTAAGCGTGTTCCTATGTCTTCTCGTTAAGCTCTGTTGAATGCATCATATTACCACGTTGAAAACCCAGTTTGTAAAACATAATTTCATTTAAACCATTAAATGGAAGCTTTTGCGGCTCATGTTGGCAAAACCAGAGCTTCCAAAAAATGAACAAAAGGCAGCCCAAAACTTCGGAAGGAGCGAGACTCAGCATTAAACGTCTCCAGAGCAGGAATCTTTGCTGCATTTTGTCATTCGGTATACGGCTGCTTTGCACATAAATGTGATATTTAATGTTGGTCAGTTCCTCTCTACTGAGGAAACCCAGTTCTATTTTCAGAAGCTTGCTGAACAACCACACCGGCTTTATCATCTGGCCCGAGCACATGGTATCCTAAACCGTGGCATGAAATCGGGCGCCTGCTAAGAGGGCTCGCTGTGTATCAGCTTGGCTCCTACCACTCCTGCCCTTGGCATCATTTTCCAATGGCCAATGTGCCAATTAGATTTTTACCTCAGGTTAACTCTTCAAAAGAAACGCCTAATCATTTTAATAGGATGGGCGACATCTTAGGGGGAAAAATAACAAAATTAAAGTTGATTTTAACCTGCAATGAAAAACAAGCCATGGGGTGTTTCCATGTGAAATCTTGGATGTGGTACAATGGATGGAGGCAAACAACCGAAAACAGGGGAGGGGAAGGGGAGGAGGGAAGAAGAAAAGTTTGCTCCAGTCGTTTTCGGCCAAGGTCTGCTTCTAACTAAAGGTTCATGGAATGGGTTTAGAATTTCAAAACGCTGCTGACAATTAGCTACACTTGGTGTCAGGCACTTAAGAAGAAAAGCCTTAGAAAAGATTCCTTCCTTTTTAAAACTTAGCCTATCTCAAAGGTCAAGTAATCAAGTTGACAATGTTAGAAAAAAAAAAAAAATGTCACTTCCCATTTGGGGATTTTTTTTTTTTTCTGTCCTAATAAATAAGTCATTTACTCTGTGGCCAGGAGCCTGAAGAGAGAGACAGAACACCAGTGTTCAGGTCTGCAATTTTATTTAAAATAAAAACAAAACCAAAAACACTTCTTTTAAAAGAAAGACATAGAAACAAAGATTGAGAGAGGAAAGAGGAGCCCGAGAGATGGACGCTACTCCTTCCAGAACCTGATGAGTGGTAAGATGGGAGATAGAAGAAACTTCTTCATTTGCCTCGTCTCTCTAAAACTCCACAGCAGACAGGAATAGACATAACCTGGCAAATCAGCCTTTGCACTCACGACTTTCAGGTAGGAAGGCTGGGGTTCTCAGTGTTTCCTCAAGAGGTAGTTGACACAGGCACTAGCGGGAGCACGATCTGAATGAGAACGGACCCCCAGGCTCATCATGAGAGCAGGCTACTTTCTATCCTTGCCTTTTCAGCATCCAAGCCCATCAGGTTTGATTCCTTGCCTTTGGACTCAGACATTTTGCCGTTCAAGGACTTCCAGGAAGGGAGAATGGAAGAGGACCCAATGGTCACCCATGGGGTCTCTGAATGTAAGAAAGAAAGAGGGAGAGATGGAGGGGGAAGTAGAAGGAGGAGCGGAAGAAGGAAGAGAATGAATAAATGGGGAAAAGAAAGTCACACCAATACTGTTTAGAGATTCATGTAATTTTTTTTCTCTTTCATTTAGATTGTTATGTGAGCTAGGAGGGAAACTCTGAAAAATTCTTATTTTTTTTCCCCTTCATGTAGAGTATAGAATACAATATCTTCTGCCAAATGGCTGATTTGTAAAATGCAGAAGAAAAGAATGCAAGTAGCAAAAGAGGGCTTTTGTGGAACTAGTTTTATATTCCGTGAGTGAAGATTTTAGGTCCTTCAGGATCCAACCAATTTAACTTTGGGAAGATGAGAGATTGTAGGTTTTAATCCACTTATACTACAAGGGGAATGAGTCTTCTGTGATTTTTTTTTTAAAGATTTTATTTATTTATTTGACAGAGAGAGGTCACAGTAGACTGAGGCAGGCAGAGAGAGAGAGGGAAGCAGGCTCCCTGCTGAACAGAGAGCCCCATGTGGGGCTCGATCCCAGGACCCTGAGATCATGACCTGAGCTGAAGGCAGCGGCTTAACCCACTGAGCCACCCAGGTGCCCTGATTTTTTTTTTTTTTAACCTTTGATTTGTTCATTTATGGACAGAATTACCTGTTGATGAATTAACACGTCTTACAGGCTCGCTAAGAAGAATAGTCGGTAAAAATGAGAAAAGATGTGCCTGTTTTCATTATGTCTCCCATAAACTACCCATGGAGGGACCTTCTGCTATGTTTGCTTCATGGCTCATAAACTTGGCAACAGAGCTGCTAGCCTGTGCTTGCAACACAGGCCTTAACTTTTTAATCACCTGGAATCTTATACATGTTCTTTTTGGGAATCTTCCCTCTGGTTCTCATTCTGACTCTTCTCCTAAGTGACCTTGAACTTCAACATCCTTAACTTCTGGCTCCATAGTAAACAAATCACATTCATAATAGGGGCTCTCTAAATTGACCCTTTAGTTTTGCATTATTACTATAAACCCTGTGCTTTGTTCTTCACCTAGGAACTGTATTCGCTTCATGTGCAAAATGTGGGGAAAAAAAAAATTCTAACCATTTCTTTAAAAATTGATTGATACCTGCAGTAAACCGTAGAGAAGCCTTCTCATTCGGAGGGCTGAAACAATCGTGAATCGACTACGTATATCCTTTCTTCGGTTTGGTCTGTCTTGATATGATCAGCATGAAGACCTTTGCCTTAGCAGACCATCTGTTCTTGCTGCATATTCCCTACTGGAGTCAAGTCCTAATGAAGGATGACTCTCCAAAGGTTCATAAGTTTGATGTGCAGAGCCATTCAAAGTTCGAGTATCCATCAGAATTTCTCTGGCCTGGAAATCAGGTTAGAAATGCCACGAGACCTTGTTCTCATGGGAGAGTTCTCTGAGTCAGTCTCTCCTCTTTCTTTGCAGACCAGGTTTAAATAAATTATATATAAAAAAAATAGCCCCCGTCTTTCCCTTTCCTTCATTTGACGGGAGTTATCATTCTACAGTGACCATTGTTTACGAATGTAACTTGATTATAAATGTGTTAGAGGTCACTCAATGCTGTCAGCTGTTGACCTTGAATACCATTTCAGGTCAGTGTTTTTCTGTTTTGTTTTGTTTTGTTTTTTCCCCACTCCATTGTTAATTACGTTAAGTCATAGAAAAAAAGACAATGGAAACAGGGACAGATCATCTCTAAGTTGAGCATGCTGGGACTCTGACTTCTGTATATCATAAATCCAAGACAGTCAGCCAACCTTTACATTTACAGAAAAGCACAAATTGTCATATTTCCAAAATAAATTATATCCCTAAGCGTCACCTATGCCTGAGTTATACTTACTGGCATGTTGATATAGGTTATGTACTAACGTGGTTCTTGCTCTGTCAAATGGCCATATCTGGGGCTTCCGGGTGGCTCAGTGGGTTAAGCCTCTGCCCTCGGCTCAGGTCATGATCTCAGGGTCCTGGGATCAAGGCCCGTATCGGGCTCTCTGCTCGGCGGGGAGCTTGCTTTCCTCTCTCTCTCTGCCTGCCTCTCTGCCTACTGGTGAGCTCTCTCTCTGTGTCAAATAAATAAATAAAATCTTTTTAAAAAATGGCCAGATCTAAGTAATCTGCAAAATTCCTCTGCCAAAATTTAGGAATCTCTTTTGGGAGTTTCAAGAACTGCATTATGTTCCTTCAAATGTATTTCAATTTACATTTACCACATGATAAGCATAGTTGGTGTGCCTTTCATGCTGCTTCAGTAGATATAATTGATGATACTATAAATAGACATTAAAGTAAATAAATTTTAAAAGATACAGACTATGAATAATATGAAGAAAGTAGATTTGAAGTAAATTATTGTATCATGCTACTTTATTTAATTATTTATCTTAATTTTACTTAGATCGAGGAGCAGTAGAAATCTACATTTCCTTACTATAGTAGAAAAATGACATGCCTTTGGGGAGAATTATTTCGAAATCATATATGCTATTAAATTATGCTGACATAAGTAAAATTTAAATTTAAAAATGTGATATAAAAGTATTGGTTTTACTCTTTTTGGAGTTAGAAATATAATAAATTCAGGTTCTTAGACATTATGTACACTGCTAAATTATGTTGATACAAGTAAAATTTAAATTTAAAAATGTGATAGAAAAAGTATGACTTTACTCTTTTAAAGATAGAAATATAATAGACTTAGGCTCTTATCAAAGACCTTTATGCCTAAATAACCAGTTAGCTTAGAAAATCCATTCTCTTGATTTCCCTCTTCTTGGCTTCTGTCTTGCTACTCACACCAAATATTACCTCTGCGGCACAATTTTCAAATCAGCTCGTCTTCATGTATTAAAATAAGGACCTGTCATTTTGCCCTTGATTGATGCTTCATTTGGAAGGATGAATGGCCACAGTCTTAGGATAGCCTCCTTCTTAGGGCCTAAGTTAAAGAAGGGGAATAAATACCTAGAGAAATTGCCCTGAGGATGTCCTTGTCTGGTGCCAGACAAAAGCACATATTCTGTTTATTTTCTTAAGAGTAATTTGCTTCAACAGATTATATAAATGTACTGAATTACATGTTTACATAGTAAATTAAATAATAATAATACTCAAATTCCAAGATAAGATGCTAATCGCAGTTTCCAAAATATACCTTAAAATAATTATTTTCTCTAATAGTTGTTATCAAATTATCTGGTGCCTACTCGACCTCACATAACAGGAAAAGTAAGATAAATTTAGGTATGTCTAAGCAAAGAAAAAAAAAAGATCACAGACAAATAGTTCCTTTAAGTTTATAACACAGGAGTATTTTCATGCTGATGGTAGAACTAATAGAGACTCAAATGATTTTTTTTTATGAACTAAGATTTTATGTTTTACATCATCTCTAAGAAAATTCTTAACTCTCTTTAAAGACTTTTATGTAATATTTTGCACTCAGAGTCATTAAAAGTTGAGTGAACACTAATAATGCAAAATGAGTGAACCATAAGGACCTAAATTTCAGACCTAAAAACACTGAATTGAAATAAGATGTTTGTATAAAAGATATATATAGGAACTTAATATTTGCAGTTAAGTTTTTGAAATAATATATCTTAAACAACTTACTGCTTTGAGACCATCAGTATTTTTTTAAATACAATTGTATTAAAAGATGCACCTCCAAGTTTCAATGTTGTAATATCTCCTCAATTAAATGACTAACTTTAGTGAAAAGTTTCCTTGAAAATTAGTAAATTTAAGATGTCTTCACCTGTGTGCTCTTTATTTATAACCATATGGAGTTACAACTGAAATCTAAAAGATCCATTTTTTAAGTAATTTACTTGCATGATTGATGGATTTTATTCTACATTGTAAGCAAAAGATATATTTTGTTGACTATGCCAAAATTCTCCTCTGTGCTATGTTGCATTTTTTTTTTCAATTTTATAGACTTGTTATATTTTGAATTCTTCCAGCATTTGGTTGGCTTGCAATTCACAAACAGAATGACAAGTGTCAAATTGCCTTTTGTCATGCATGAAGCCTATGAGCTCATTATATGTGAGAGATAACTGAGCAACACTATGTACGGCGAGGAGGGGATGTGGACACACTTTCAACGTCCTGACAGTAGCCTGATGAACTGGGAATGGACCCTAGGAAAAGAGTGAAGACAGAAAAATGGCTCCCCTTGGAAGAGGTTAAAAATTTCTCTAATAACAGAATGAGTGAGCAAATCAAGAGAACCACAGCTCTGCTACTGTTTAAAAGACTCTAGATAACAATGTAAACATGTCAGGGCAAGAACCATTTATTTCCTCTATTATCCTACTGGGTAAAAAGTTGCAGTTTGGTGCAGTGAACAGAAGTCCTTTCAAAGGTCTTGGTTTTCCCCTTTCATTTAATGTCTCTCAATCCATTAAAAGCGTTTAGTATATTTCTCTCAGAGAATAAGGTGCATCAAAGGAATACATTGTTAAGTTCTTCCTGATAGTGACTTAGCAACTCAAACAATGGGAAGTCTTCTTCCCTAGGAGTAATTTTTTTGAAATAACACAAATGAGAGGATGGGAGCAGGTGTTCATGGTACATGTTTGAAAGAAGGAGGAAGGGCTCTTTTATCTCTGAATTTTGGATACCAGGCTCAGTTTATAATTTTATTAAAATCAAGAAGCCATGGCGAATCTAGAGCAAAGACGTGTTAGTTAATGGCTAGTCTCTGAATCTGGGAATCAGGGAACATTAATTAGAGTCCAGTTCAACCACTAACAAGTTAAAAGACTTCAGATGAGTTATAACCTGTTTAAGCGTTATTTTTTTTTAAGATTTTATTTATTTATTTGACAGAGAGAAATCACAAGTAGGCAGAGAGGCAGGCAGAGAGAGAGAGAGAGGAAGAAGCAGGCTCCCTGCTGAGCAGAGAGCCCGATGCGGGACTCTATCCCAGGACCCTGAGATCATGACCTGAGCCGAAGGCAGCGGCTTAACCACTGAGCCACCCAGGCGCCCAAGCGTTATTTTTAACAATATAATAAGAATGATTTCTTTCAGAAATAAGTGACAGTAATATAAAATAACAAGGAGAAACATCTTTTGAAAAGTGAAAATATCTATAACTACTAACTGTCATGGGAAGAACAGTACAAATTTCTAGAATTCTAAGATAGTAATCCATAATATGTGTATTTTTAATTTATCTTGTTTTTGTAATGTAGAGATAAAGCTTTTCAAAAGCTTTTCCCAAGTTCTGTTAATTTCACTACTATGTGATGCAAGACATCTAAAGTCATACTATAAATAAATAGTATATTACACAGTAAACTTTGCTTTTGGTTTAAACTGCAGAATATGAAAATAAAATCCATATGCTTATCAGATTCATAAACCTCAGGCTTATGAATATATTTACTGGCATTATGATCAAAATAAGAAAAAAAAAAAAGGGTTGCAATCCATTTATCCCACTGGCCCTATCTAGCCCACCCACTGATTATAGCAGATGTGAATTAAATATAGATATATTTGCAATCAGACAAAAAGACAACATTGACCATATCTGAACATGGAACTGCCAACTTCGTAAATGTTAATGCCATAATAGTCTGGATTATGCAGTCACCGTTGCTATAATAACATTCGTCTGCTGTCAGCACTCCTATGTTAAAACAAATTAGCTAGATGATTAATGAATATCAAAAACAGCATGTGGATTCTCCGTAGTGAGGTCCTACCCAGTATGAAATCCATTGGCCTCCAAGTTAGTGAGATAATTTCTGGATCAAATAATGTTCCTATGGAATTCAGAACCGTATAGAAAAATGTAGCAGGGCACTGGATTGCGTTTGATTGAGGGGTGGAGGATACCCATCGCTACCTAACAGAGAGAAGACAGAGGCGAGGGTATGTGTGTGCTTCTGTTCCTATTGTTTGCTGTTAGGACAAAGCAGAGGTGTTTACTTCATCAAAAAATGAGCAGATTCAGTCCAGAGTAGAAAGTCTGAAGCGCAAAGAGTTGTAATCATATAGACTAATTTTCAAATAAATTATATTATGGGATTCTGTAAGAGCTAATGATTCCAGATGTTTTCTTATCTCAATTCCACTTTCCAAGAGGCAAAGCTGCTTCAGTTTTCTTCTTTGCAGTCAATAAATACCCAGAGGTGTAATATAAAAATGCAAATAAAGTTAGCCTTGAAATAAGATTCCCAAGACTGTAAGATTTACATTTATTAAGATACAAAGCAAAAACTGTATACACACACACACATAACATATATTGATTACATATCACAATATACATAATTTTGTTTTATATTTGTAAAACTCTGTATATACACATAAACATCTATGCATGATTATACTTAGGTAAGTTTGTGATATATATACATGCAAAATGTTACTTTATATGTTTGTGTATGTATACCCACACACACAATTCAGAAGGTGTTATCTATTATCACAGGATATAGAAAAAATGTATAAAGATAGTCTCACTCAATAACTCTGCTACCTTCAACTGATTCTCAAGAAAGTATTTAAGAGAAGTCATAAAATGCCACATTAAGATGTTCTTCATTGAAATTCTGTGTTAATGAAGAGCTTTTTCTTTTCCCTGATTGACTTATAGGTTCAGTTACTTGTATTAGTCTGGACTCACTGGTATTTATTGGTGGGTTATAACCCATCTCTACGCCCGTTTATTTTGTTGTTCAAATTATCCCAGAACCGACCACTGGGAGCTGCTTCCAGCTGTCCCTTGTGTTCTCCAACGTGGTGATGATGTTCTCTTAACACTTCCTTACTTTCTGGCACGACAGCCTGGTTGTTCCAGACTCAACTTGTACTGCCCCTGCCCCAGCACCATCCCCCAGGCCTCTTGGTTCATTTTACATGAAAATGATATTTAAAAACCAGGATCAGGACCTCGGTGGGCTCCTTGCTACTGAGTCACTCCTCTGTCTTTGTTTTTAAACCAGGGAGCTCCTATACCGCTGATTCCAGGCCAACACCGCAAAGCTCGTTCTAGCTTTCACAGTTTTCTTTACTTGTAACCCCTGTCTTCAGCAATGTGAAGCCTGGCTCTTGCTTCCACACTGTATTTACCTATGCTCTCAATCCTACAGGACACAGAAGGTGGCTTTAGTATGCTTCCTAGCGAGAGGACGCGATTCGTGTAGATTTCCGTTGCCTTTAGGATTACAGCACAAGTATTTGGTCGTGTATGTGTGTGTGTGTGTTTCTCCCCCCCCCCCCCCCCCAAGTTACTTTAAGTTAGTTCTGCTCTTGTAACCACGTCCTTCAATTTGGTAATTTTTTCCAGTAATAACAGGTTCATTGATTGCTGTTTGTATTCCATTTGGGGATCTTTCCCAAATATCTGGTTTGATTTGATTTGTTGATTTCTTGTATGTATATATACCCAAAAAAGAGCATGCTCAGAGAAACATGGCTCCTTCACCATCTCCAGAGCCCTCTTCCCAGTCCCCACTAGCTCTACCATTCTTTGTAGGTGACCAATATCATTAGTCTCCAGCTTACTCCTCCTGTATTTCCTTTTGTCAAATGAGAAGATACGTATGCATATACTTATAACCCCTTCTTTCTTCTGAAAGGTGCTACAGAAACTTTCATTCTTTTTTTTTTCCCCCCACTTAACTGCATATCCTGGAAATCACTCCATCTTCATTCATAAATTATTCTTTTTTACAGTAGCATAGTATTCCACTATGTGCATGTATGCTGGAAAGTTTAATCAGCTTCTTAAATACAGTCCTTTAGTTTGTTTCCAATATTTTGCAGTGACAGTGATGCATGATTATTTTATATATGTGTATTTTTGTATTGTTGAAGGTATACCTTCAAGAAAAATTCCTAGAAATGAGATTGCTGCATCAAAAAATAAGAGCATGGGTCATTATGGACAGGTGTTACTAAATTTCCCTCAGGCAAGTTTGTGTTGGCTTCCATATCTGCTCTCAGTGTATGAGAGGACTTAGAGTCCCTCATCTTTGCTAACAGAGTTTGTTTCATTTTTCACAAATCTGGTGGTAAGAAATGATATCTCCGTGAGCTTTTTTTAAAATGTGCATGTCACAAATTATGAAGGAGATTTTAAATAACTTTTCACGTTATAAGCCATTTTCAAATCATTGTGTACGTTCCCCAGATTTTAATAATAGTAGTAATAGTTGTCTCCAAATTTACTTGTGGATTTTAGTATAAGTGCCTCTATTGTTTTTTGATCTCTTAGTTTTGAGAAAGATGTACTTTATCCTATAAAGGAAATGTATTTCTAGTTCTAGACATTTTCTTTAAAAACAAGGAATGGGATTAGATTCTATTATATGAGTCCATATATCATCTTATGAATTTACTTTCGGACACAATTAAACGTATTATAGCCAAAATTTCCCTTTAAATAACATCACTTTTAATCATTTTCTGTTCGTTATCAATTAAAACTGGCAACTAACTGATCTTTTATTTGTTTTTTGTTCTCTTTTGTTTTAATTAGACTTTTTTTTTTTTTGAAAACTCAGCTGTGAGTTTACTATGCACAAAATGGCTATAGCAAGGCACACAAGGGAATTCAATTTCATTGTTTTTAATTCCCTTTTCTAAGTTATAAAAAAATGACTGTGTATACATTTATGTTTGTGTGAGGATAGATAGCTCGGTAGATACACCGGCCATATTTATCCTCCCTCAGTAACAATGTCTGCCATAAATAATCCATCCTTCAGCTATGTCCGTATTATGTAACATTACTGTACTGTGGGAAGCCTCTCCTATTGCTTGTTCCAAAAAATTATTTTATACCCCATATTTTCACTCAACCAAACAGGAATAGGCAGTGAGCAGTTTCATTTTATTCTTAGGCTTTTATCGATCATTGTAGAAACCTGGGAAATTTATAGATTAGAGAAACACATAGCTCTATACACTCCTGGTTTCTTTCAGGTTTTCTTTGTTCTTTTGAAATCCATGCATACTCGCTCAGATGCCATCGTAAGAGTGCTTTCCTGCTGACTGCTCCCCATAACAACACCCCGGTGCCCAGGAGACAGCAGTGCTGTTTGGGCTGAAATCTCAGTGGTGTCACGAGGAAAAGCAACGAAAAAGACATGTGTATTTTCTCTGCTAATGATATATGCCCTCAATACTTAGACCCTTTTCATCACAATATGTCACCGCTGATAGAAAATATGCATGTGCCCAGCTGTTCCTCTACCTTTTCTTTTTCTTCTTCTTTTTTTTCATCATATTTTACTTTTTAAACATCTACCTTTTACTACTTCCGAGAGCACATACCTGAACGGAATCAGAGTGAAATGCAGCCACAAGTAACTGGCGTCTGTAATCAAAACACACCTCTAGAGGTTTTGTGTTTGTTTTTCTACCTGTACACATGTGGTCTATAGACTTGTGGTATTTTAAAAAACATGTATGGGTGAAATACTCACCTCATTTTTTTTTTTAACAAACATAACCTTTTATTCTGCAGAATGCATTGGTGGTACACAAGTCAGTCCATTAGCATAAATGTTCTTGCCTTGTCCATATGCACATACTGCAAATAAAGTGAAACGTATTTAAACCGTGTAAAAATCATCAACCATAGGCAACATTGTAGATCTGGATGATGCTCGGAATCAGGTCTCATTGACTGAATCACAGGAAGTGAGTTAATTCCTCACTCTGAATTCTTTCACTGTCAGACCCTTGTAGAATATTGGGGAATAAGGAATATGCATTTTTTAAAGATTTTTTTAAAAAATTTATTTGACAGAGAGATCACGATCACAAGTAGGCAGAGAGGCGGGCAGAGAGAGAGAGGGAAGCAGGCTTCCCACTGAGAAGAGAGCCCCATGTGGGGCTCGATCCCAGGACCCTGAGATCATGACCTGAGCTGAAGGCAGAGGCGTAACCCACTGAGCCACCCAGGCGTCCCAAGAAATGAGGACAACCACATTTCACCAATCAGAGCATGCTGTGAGGGTTTGAATGATAGTGTCCGCATGAGACAAAAGTCTGAGAAGAGGATTTTGTGTGGTTTTTTTTTTTTTTTTTTTTACCATTACCTGAGTTTCCTACTTTGAGCACAGCACCTTTTCTTTGTGTTTAGGATTTCTATCTTGCCAAAAGAGAGAGCAGGACTCTGCCAACACTGAAACTCTATGTACCGTAATTCATTCTCAGCCTAGACATACAGAATACTATAAATGCTGCTTATCCAAGTGACTAATGACATAGCAAAGGCTGACATCAATTGGTTTATTGGCTGGCTTTCGAAATACAGTTAGTTCATCACAACGTATTAGATAACTAGATTTTCATGATTTATGTGAGGGTACCGATAAAACCCGTTTAGATTTTAAGTGAATGTTAGATCTCTGTACCTCGGGGGGTAAATGTCTCACCTGAAGAGGGAAAGACTGAGTAAAAAGGCGAAGCAGCTTCCGTCCTGTCCTTCCCTCTCTCTGCCTCCCCCCCCACACACTCCCTCCCTCCTCTCCTTTTCTCTTCTGTCCTATCCTTTTATTATTTTATTTGTACTAGTCCCACGTGGCACTCATTTTTCTTTTCCATCCTGTCTCTTTGCACCCAGCTAACCTCGGCTAAAGTCAGAAAAACTTGTAACTGTATGCTTGTTTTTGAGTGGTCAGTCGTTCCTGAGGAGAAACGACTCACTATTTTATTATACACCCCTCAGGGACTTGCACATAATCTACCCTCTTCAAAACACAATGGGAGATTTTCTTACAAAATCGCCATGTTTAAAAATCTCCTTCGAGGGGCGCCTGGGTGGCTCAGTCGGTTAAACCTCTGCCTTGGGCTCAGGTCATGATCTCGGGGTCCTGGGATCGAGCCCCGTCTCCGGCTCCCCACTCAGCAGGGAGCCTGCTTCCCCCCTCTCCCTCTGCCTGCCCCTGCCTACTTGTGATTTCTCTCTCTGTCAAATAAATGAATAAAATCTTTTAAAAAATCTCCTTTGATTAATGTCATTATCCTAATGTTGAGATGAGGAACCCATGTCTTGGAAAGATGAAAACACTTGTTCTCAGAGCCTACACAGCAGAAGAGCCAGAGTTTGACCCTTAAGCTTGGGTCTCCTACCCCCAACTCTATGACTCTTAAAGTTGCAGGATCCAACAGTCTGCTTTTTTCGGAAGAGTTCTCTTCTTCAGTTGAAACTATCAGAATCATTCCAGTGTAGGGACTCACTCAACACACACAAGAAGCAGAAACAAATTCGCTCGGTGACTAGTCTTTCAATCCATCCAGAAACACCATAACAGGACTATCAAAAATTGCCCGTGAATTGTGCTTTTATTGAATTCTTTTTCATGCACCTCAAACACTAGTAGAACAATTTTCCAATGTAGTTTGCTTTTTGGTGTTGGGACCCATGTTTTAATGAAGAACAATTTGGAAACTTTTATTAAAACCAAGTGGTACAAGACTGGAGATTGAAGAGAAACAGGTCGCAGCGTAAAGGTAGAACGAGATCCCCGTGCTGGGTCATTTATTTTCATTTGTTTTAATCTTTGTTTATCATCACAAAGCCTGGAATAATAGTGCTCTGAGGACCCGTGCTAGGGAAACAGAAGGAAATTGAAGTTCACGGTGTCAGTGACACACATTGCCACCCTCGCCAGGAAAGGGAAGGGAATCTGAGAAACCTCAGGACAATTAAAGTTTGATTTCCATATCCTAACTGACAATGTGGTACTCACCTGCTGTGGGGTTTGAGCCTCTTACCGTATCTCAGTTCCTACAGGGAGGGACTGGACCACATGTAAGCAATTTAATAATAAGTTTACATGAGTAGCTACTTGGCTATCGATGGCTGTTGCTGTGTCATTTTGAATGATGGGAAAGCATGAATTATAAAGGTAAATAGGAGAAGTTGGATGCTCTTGGCCATAAAAAGAGGTTGGACTCTTTTTTTGGCATTTATTGGGTTAATTGTTTTTTTTTTTTTTCCCTCCCTTAACATACTCTGAGTAGTTATACAATATAAAAAGCTCTTTTTCATATTCCCTTGGTGTGTACTGGGACTCCACATATAGAATACCCCCTCCCCCGCAAAAAAAAATTCAGACAGTGCCAAAATCTACATTTTCATTTGGCGAACTAGTTAAATCTATTCATAATCTGGTGCCTGAATCAAATTTCAGAGCCGACTAGACTGCCTTGGCTCCTGGTTTTTGTTGCTCGACCTGTCTCCGACTGAATTCAGCTATGATGTTACATCTTTAGCTGTAGAAAATTTCTAATAAGGGTGGCCTGTTTTCCTTTGCCATTGAACGGTTCGTACACAAGATCCAGCATTTCCAAGCAGGGGCCCATTTTCAGCCACATGGTCCATGTTTTTGGAAAGAAACTCCTTGTTTTTTTTTTTTTTTTTTAAGTATTTTTTTTTATTTTCCTTCTTTCTCTCAATGTTCACTTTAATGGCTCTAACACTACATAAAACTCGTGTATTCTCTAGTGAACAAATTGTGCAGGGAATGTTGTCAGGAACCGAGAGAGGAGGCACGGAGATCTAAGGGATTAGTTGCAAAAACAGATGGGATTTTTCTATTCACAACCCAGAAAGAGCATTTAAAGGGAGGTCAGGAGCAGTGTGGGGATCCTCCATATCTAGTGGGAGGGTTATTTACCTCTGGAAGAATATTCTGTCGTCAGGAGTGAGAAGTGGAGGGAAAAGAGAAGAGTGGAAGGTCAATTGCCAGAACACAGGGCTGTTGGAGACCTACTTGAAATGAGAGAATAATGATTGGATCGTTAAACCTTAGGAAGAGGCCACAGATTTCAGTTGGCTCTGGACGGTTCAGGTGTACGATACTGTTATCCTGTCTGACTTCTAAGTTGGAGGATCCATCACCTGGTCACTCTGTATGTTGTTCTTTTAAGGAAATCCATGTTGGGTAACGATTTGAAAGCATTTTTCCTGGATCATAGGCTACACTGCCCTTCCTCCTTTTTATCACCCCCCCCCCCCCGGAAGCATCGGGAACTTCTGTTACTCTATGAGAATATCACACAGGAGGCCATACCACTGTTTCCTTAGATACTACATGGAATTTTGTTAACAGCACAGTAGCATAGTTAGTAGAAATCAAGATGTGCAGCAGGAGTTGGTGAAATAGTAAATGTTTCGGTGTGTGTGTGTGGGCCGCAGGGTCTCTGTTGTAATTATGAACCCTCTTGGGGAACTCTGAAAGCAGCCATAGACAATATGGAAACAAATGGGTGTGGCTGTGTGACAATAAAACTTTATTTACAAGAAAAGATGACAGGCCTATGGACCTGATCCCTGCTTTACAAGACTGTTCAGTCATGAGAGTAGGTTGAGGATGTATTAACAAATGAAAAAGCAAGCCACAGTAGAATATGATAAGATAGTTTATTTATATGGAAAAGGAAACCCAAACGAAACAACCCATAGCTGCCTTATATGTTAAGAGGTGGGTGTCTGGGTGGTGAAATCAGTGATTTAGGTAGTACCTGTGTGTACTTCTATGATTTTCTCAAGTTTCTGAGTGTATTTTACTCCAGTACTCGAGAAAAAGGAAAAAAGAAAAAGAAAAGCGACATACCCCAGGTTACGACGTCACTGGTAAATGTGTATTGACTCATGGGGCACCTGGGTGACTCAGTGGGTTAAGCCTCTGCCTTTGGCTCAGGTCATGGTCTCAGGGTCCTGGGATCAAGCCCCGCATCGGGCTCCCTGCTCGGCGGGGAGCCCACTTCTCCCTCTCTCTCTGCTTGCCTCTCTGCCTCCTTGTGGTCTCTCTCTCTGTCAAATAAATGAATAAAATTTAAAAAAAAAAAGTGTGTTGACTCATTTCTACAGCGTGTTGTTGTACTTCAGGGTGCAGAATCAAACTGTTGGGTTGGGTTCCAGGCTTCAGCATTAACCAGCTGGGCGTTTGGCCCAAGTTATGTAACAGCTTCTTGTCTTAGTTTCCTTTTCTGCCTACAAGGAGAGTCAGGAACAATTACCCCATGAGGTGTTTGTGAAGTTTGGGCTTCTGTCTATAGAGAAGAGTATCTTGCCTCTATTCAATAAATACAATTCTTTTTTTTATCAACTACACAGGATAAGATATCTGACATCCCTCTCGCTGAAGGTTTTGGGGGTTCCCTGAGAAAACTGGGTAGTCTCTGACTTTTCCCAATTCATAACTTGTAAGGTAATGCAAAATAAATATTGCTATTCATTGATATTATTATTATTTTTAAAGATTTTATTTATTTGACAGAGAGAGAGAAATCACAAGTAGGCAGAGAGGCAGGCAGAGAGAGAGGAGGAAGCAGGTTCCCCGCAGAGCAGGACCCTGGGATCATGACCTGAGCCGAAGGCAGAGGCTTTAACCCACTGAGCCACCCAGGCACCCCTATTCATTGATATTATTATTATTTAATTGCCATACAGTTTGCCTGGCGATACCACTAAAGGAAAAACAACCAACCGAAAAGTCATTCTGCCCTCATTTTTTATATAGTAACGTTTAAGTCTTAAATGGCTAAAACTTGGAGATGTCCACAGAGTCTAAATATTACAGCTTTGGCATGATTTTAGGATTAGTAACTTCTAAAAGGTGCTTCCTAAATGCTGTTTCCTAGCAAACGTCTTACCTTCTTGGGGCTCAGCGCCCATGTGAGACTTTCCGACTCTACCCCGGTGTATGCAGGGCCCGGTAGCTCACACAGTGCACACAGAAGCTGGAAAAAGGCACCGTTTCCCCTTAAAGGATCCACAGGTACACACTAGAAAGGCCACTCAGACTTAGATCCAGAAATAGCTTCTATATTTTGATTAATGGATTTTTTTCTCCCTGCAATTTCTCTACAAATAATGTCAGAGGAAATGCATTCACCCCTCCCAGAGTGGAAGTCTCCGGCGTTTTCTGCCATATCCAGCAAAGGAGAGTCTGACGCAGAACCCGGGGAGGAAGACATGAGGAAAAAGTGAACGGAGCGGGTGGGGGACTGGGCGGCCATTAACGGAGATCAGGATTTCTGCATTTGGGGGGAAATCCTTCTGTGATATATTTTTTTAAAAAAAAACTTTTCTCTTCCATTCTTGAAAAAAAGAAACCAATCATCTCACCTTCTTATTTTGTCTTTCCCAACGTTACCACTGACCTCTCTGTAGCCTTGTCTCCCCACTCCCCATGTTTACTCTTCTTTGTTAGATGTTCTTCCTCTTCCAGGGCAAGCACATCGGGGTGCGTCTTTCAGGGAAGCCCAAACCGAGGGGCTCCAGTCGCGAAAAATTCTCCTGCCAGTAAAATGTCTCTCTATTAATTCTCTATTAATTATTCTCTCGTAGTTAATCCTTTCTGCTCTTTCCCTGCTCAGCCACATTCCCACTTTCCATGCAACAATACCCGTCTTCCTCTTTCATATTCTAGTGGCATATCCTTTTGGTTTTTTTTTTTTTCTTTTTTAATCATCACTATGATGATAAAATGTCTGTTGCTTTCATCAGACGAAGAGGGTAAGGGTTTATTTGCGTCCTGTTCATAATTCCCTCATTCTTATTGCTTGACACATTGCACACTATAGATGCTCAATAAATGTTTATTAACTGGATTACCTAAAAAAATAAGCTTTAAAAACTCATTTATTTTGGCTTACTATTAGTTTGAAAATATTACTTTAGGACAACTCTGTTGCCCAACACATCACAAAAGACCATCAGTTACTACAGATATCTCAGTTAATTTGACTGTAAAGATTTTATGATGAAAAACAAAAAAAGTGGGGCAGCCGGGTGGCTCAGTCTATTAAGTGTCTGCCTTCCACTCAGGTCATGATCTCCGAGTCCTGGGATCGAGCCAGAGTTGGGCTCCCTGCTCAGCGGGGAGCCTGCTTCTCCTTCTGCCCGTCCCTCGCCCCCTGCTCATGGTCTCGCCCTCCCATTTAAGTAAATAAATAACATCTTTAAAAAACAGAAAAAAGAAAGAAGCAAACAATAAGAAACACATTTATTAAAAAATGAAGCCCATTTGTGCCTTTTCTCTTAATCAAGTGTTGTGGTTTCTTCCCAATTCTTTCTTTCCTTTAATAACAAGGCAGCCAGGTCTGCGAGTTCCCCAGTGTAACTGCACAGATGACTGATATCAGGGGGTTCCCACAATGTTTCTACTTGTCCCTTTATGACTAACGAACAGATTTCAAAGAAATAATCTACCTGTCATGAAATGCAGGTACACTCTTACCCTTGAATGTTCTTTTCCAAACTTCTCCCAGTTTCATCTGGATTTTAAGCAAATTCAGCAGCACTAATACAACATGCTGCTAAGAAAGTGTAAGAAGAATATACATCAATAGCAATTATTATTTTTAGGTAAATCTTCAGTTTTCTTCTTAGAATATAAGAGAGGGTAGTGGACCAAGGAGTAACACTACCTGTTACTATCGTCATCTCTTTTTCATGGTCCTGGTCTAACATCATCATTGGGTGAATTCCCTTGAGATTGATAGATATCTATCGATCGATAGATAGATAGATAGATATCTATATATCTAAGATATATATCTTAAAATATATATGTATATATATTTTATTTGAGAGAGAGAGAGAGAGAGCACTAGCAGGGAGGAAGGGCAGAAGGAGAGGGAGAAGCAGACTCTCCAGCTGATCAGGGAGACCGACATGGGGCTCGATCCCAGGACCCCAGGATCATGTCCTGAGCCGAAGGCAGATGCTTAACCAACTGAGCCACTGGCTCTCTGCCGTGGCCAGTGTGGTGTCAGTGGAACCAAGAGCAGTCCATACTTGCACTCGGGCTTTTTTCTCCAAGGACCTACTTACTTCTCTATCAGGAGGCAGGGAGCTAAATGCAGTCTTGGAGGGCGCCTGGGGGGCTCAGTCAGGGAAGCCTCTGCTTTCAGCTCTGGTTGTGATCTCAGGGTCCTGGGAGTGAGAGAGAGAGAGAGAGACGTCTGGGTCCAGCTCCCTGCTCAGCAGGGAGTCTGTTTCTCCCTCTCCCTCCACTCCTCCACCTCGCTCATGCTCTTTCTGTCAAATAAACAGATAAAATATTTAAACAAACAAACAAACAAATAAATAAATAAATGCAGTCTTGGAAACGGGCGTCTATGGAGCTGGAATGTTAAGCTCTCGCCGTTGTTGCTACTGGGACTTGGAGACGATTTTTCTCACCTGACATGTCAACCCCGCTGCTCCACAAACAGAGTTGTCTTTGCTTTTTGTCCTTAAGGTGTTGACACAACACAGCCCCAATCTAGAAGACAAGAAAGGCCCATAGTCCAAACCCAATTTTTACTAATTTAAGTGCCTTTAACCTGGACGGAAAGCCAAGAGGCTGGGTTGGTTGGGGTCATTACTCTGCCAAGTTGGGGTGGGTTTGCACGAGCTGAGCATTTAGTGCCAGCACTGGTCATTACTTGCTGGCACAGTAAATTAAGCTACCACACCTTTAATGAATGTAATTCCCTTATTTTGACGAAGTTCCCATTTCCAATGATTCACACTTTACCTTTAGACACTTCTCCTATAGGTGTTTGCCAAAGGCCTTTATTGGCAGCTAAGCCCTGGATTGGTTCGAAATTAGATTGGGAACCATCAAAATTATCTTTACATGTTCCGTGAGTCAGATTTGGACCTTAGAGATCCGGGGTCAGAAGCATCTCCAAACACATGCCCCAAATCCTTTCCACCATTCATGTTTCCATCACATATTATGACATTCAGGACCCAAGCTTTTGGTCAGGGACTGCAAAGGGTTATCAGAACCTGAGCATAGTAAGTATTTATTAACTGCAAAATACCATCATCAGAAGTGTGACTCTGGGGTGTCTGGGTAGCTCAGTCAGTGAGGCGGCTGTCTTTGGTTCAGGTCATGATTCTGAGGTCCTGGTTCTGGGATTGAGTCCTGCACTGGGCTCCTTGCTTAGTGGGAAGTCTGCTTCTCCCTCTCCCTCTGCCCACCCACCTTGCTCTCTCTTGTGCTATCTCTCTCTCTCTCTCTCTGGGTCTCAAATACAAAAATAAAATGTTAAAAAAAAAAAAAAGAAGTGTGACTGTGGAAAGAGAAAGAAACAGAGCACTTAAAGAAAGCCTCATCAAGGGGGTGCCTTTGTTCTCTGTCTTTGTTCTAGAAAGGACAAAGTATTTCAGTTTGAGGGCTGGTGAGCACGGAGGAAATTTTCTCATTCAGTTTAGGGAAGAAATCTAGTGATGGATAACATGACTTCTGTGTCCCAACAGGGCACTCATGGTTTCAAAGGCAGGACTTGCTTTAGTACTTAAACTTTATTCAGAGTTGAACAGCTGGTTTTCTAAACTCTGCCTGAAGTCCACATTTCCAAATCCCATGCCCTTAAACACTACTGCAGGGATAGGCCAAGTAGCAAGTATTTTTAGGGTTGGCCAGTCAGATGGTCTCTATCGCAAATACCCAGTTCTGCTCTGCAGCTCACAGAAGTGCCAGAGGCCGTATGTAAATGAGTGAGTATGGCTGTTCCCACAAAAGTTGGTTTGCAGAAACAGATAGTAGGGTGGCTATAGGTCAGGAACTGTAGTTTGCCGAACCCTGTCCTACTCTATACGCTGAGATACGTGTGTGTGTGTGTGTGTGTCTATTATTTAAAGTTTCCGAGATATATGTGTGTGTGTGTGTGTGTGTGTGTGTGTATTATTTAAAGTTTCCTTTCAAGCTTTTAACAACTTCTGGAAGACTGGATCCTAACTGCATTGTGTAAGTTCTCTTTTTTTCTCTCCTTTCATACATTCGACAAATACGTATCGATCACTACTTGTTCTAGAAATGACAATCCATGAGTCCTTGACTTTCTTCCTTATGCCTTCATTTTGTGATCTTTCTTATTTGATTCATCTTTTCTTTCTTGAGATCTCAGAGCTTCTGTGATTTGCCCAGTACTCCCCAAATTTCAGATTATGAGAAAACCTTTACTTTCTGTCTTTCTAGAAAACTCACTTTGAGCTCAAGACGTTGGGTGACCTTCTTCTGATATAAAGCACTGGCTCACCCTCTCTTAGATTTCCACTCAGGTTGTGTATAATCAGCACTTTGGGAATCTGTAATGGATTTTCCAGGAGGCAACTCTGATGAAAATGTCAACTTTCTAAACAAAGACAGTTGTCAGAATGTTCTTTCAGAAATCCAGATTAGTCACTGTTTTCATCAGGTTGAATTTTCAGTTCTTCAATCGTAAGGGGGCATTGCCACCTGGTGGAAAAAATACTGAGGGGGTTAGGTGATCACCTGGGGAAAACACAGTGAAAACAGCACATTTGCATAGACTGGAAAATTTTACCTTGGTAATGTCATTTCAGTGCCTAGTGGCATGAAAACCCACATCCTTCCACATTCAGAACATAAAACAAGGAAATGCAAGTAAAAACTGTTAATGATTGCATTTTAATAGATCCAGGAGAGCTTATTTCTTAGAAAGAAGTGACTTGAAATACATGTTATTCCTAATTGTTAAAACTCCTCTGGATCCATTTCTTCTCCATTTATAGGGTTTTTCACTCTTATTCTATAATTTTCAATTACTTCTTCTGCATGGGCTTTTTTGTTCCTATTTTCAGTAAGTAATGATATATATATATATATATTTTTTTTTTCACACATTTGTGTGTGTGCATGTGTGTGTGTGTGTGTGTGTGTGTGTGTATGAACTGTCCTCTTAAGTTTAACCTAATATGCCTCTAATCAACTTTGTAATTCCTGTTCGTCATTGAGCAGTCTCTACCAGCTGCCCGTGCATTCTCTCTACCCCTTCGCAGCCAAGCCTCCGGAAATCTTCCTTCCATGTCCCATCCCCTGCCCACGTCTGCTCTCAGAAATGCTTAGCGTGGCTTACTCAAACGGCCACTCCCAATCCTTGTTCTCACTGACCTCTCTGTGGCCTGAACTTGGTCCCTGAACTTCTTCCTTGGTTTCCTAACTCTGCTCTCGCTTCTCTCCTGGTTGCTTCTGCATTTGCTTCCCAGCCCCACTTCTCTTTGCCCCACTTCCTGTGCACACGAAAGCCAAACACAGTATCTTCAGCCCTCTCCTCTTCAGGGTCTCACTTTCTAGATGCATCCATTCACCCACGTGGCTTTAACTACTCTTCGGACCACAGGCACATCGGCTTCCCCGAGCCCGTACCCAGAATGCGTTCTTACCTTCCTTTCCTACTTTTTCGCACGGGATCCTAAATTCAGCTTCTCCTCATATCAGCTGAAACCTACTCTTGACAACATTAAGAGGAACATATTTCCTATAGTAATAATCACATTGACCAATTCCTCCATCAAAACAAAAGCACATTTTCCCTAATATTCAACTGTACATTTTAGAGCCGTTCACAAACGATCCCTGTGCATCGTTGTTCTTATAAGGCTGTCATCCCATGCTGAGTTGGCTTCTTTTGTAGTATTTATCTTGAGTGCAAACTCCGTGAGGAGAAAGGCCTTGCTTCTTCTTTTTAGTGCCTGGCACAGGACTTGGCATATCATAGATGTTTAATAAATACTTGTTGATAAATAAATGAAAAACAAAACAAAACAAAAACCTCACAAACCTTTCTCTTTTCCATTTCAACAGACAGGGTCTGTGTCATCTCCTCTTTATGGATCCCAGGACACTGGATGCTTTTGTAGATTTCAGCCCTCTCACTGGACTTGATCAGAGTCTCCCAGGTGACTCATTAAGTGGCAGTTTCCTGGTCCTCATTTCCAGCTGTTAGGATTCGCTGGAGCTCCGTATCCAGAAAAGGAACAAACACAACACTTTACTCAGAGTCCTGGCTTTCCTTTCTCTTCTGGGCTAGTTTATGACTGTGAACTTCTCTCTAAATGCTAACGAATTCTACCGGAGCCGGAAACCCAAAATTCACGTCCAGTGGTCCTCTTAGGATTTCACTCTTACTAGTTGTCGTTATTCAAACAAATTAGGTGCACTTTGGGGGAGGATTAGGAGATCAGATCTCAGTGCCCCAGCTTTGTTTCTTATCTCCTTAATCTCTTAAATCGTATCTGTATCTTGTCCTTTCTGTAAGGATCAAATGAGACACTTTTCGTAAGGATGATTTCTAAAGGAAAACACTCAGTACCTGTCATTTCTGCTATTTTGTTTCTACTGTAATTGTAACAGGCTTAGCTGCAAAGTCGTCCATGGCCAAATGGTTACAAAATTATAAATTCAGTGGAAGGCTTCTCTGAAACAGTGTATCCTATCAAACTGTTTCTAGAACACTCATTAGTTCATACATCCTTTATGAGAAATAACAAAAAGACTGGTATTTGGAATTCTGTGTGTTGTCTTTGAAAGAGTAAGCGTAGCTCCGCCTTCCAGGAAAGGAAGCTGGTGGAGCAAACACAAGTCTGTCTGTCTGTCTATCTGTCTGTAAAACTACCACAGAACATGTTGCCGAGCCAGAAAGGGAACAGTACTTCCCCCTGCGTGAAGCATCTTAGAATGCACATGGATGCCACGCACGAATCTCTCAGATTATTAAGTAGA
The DNA here is from genome assembly GCF_022355385.1 of Mustela nigripes. Lineage (NCBI taxonomy): Eukaryota > Metazoa > Chordata > Mammalia > Carnivora > Mustelidae > Mustela > Mustela nigripes. The sequence continues at coordinate 9,177,791 of NC_081572.1, forward strand.
TCACTGTATTTCAGCATTTATGGAGACCACGTGGCCTTTTTACCTCTCTCTCTATTCCCAAAGTCTGGCGTATGGCAGAAGCTTGAAAACATTTATTAGGTAAGAAACTCAGCCTTCCATTATGAGACCTTAATCATATGAAAATGTTATTCTAGCTGTCTTGCTTTCCAGCCGGGTCTTCTCCAAGGCTATTGATTTCTTAATCAGTTGACCCCATTGCTAGGTCACACTTTATAGTTGCAAAGTGGAAGGTTAATAGTAATGAGCTTAAGCTGGCCACACAGCCTCACCTGGAGACGATATATACGTGTGCGCGCGCGCGCGCGCACACACACACACACACACACACACACACACACACACACTGAAACTTCTAAGTGACTGGATGTTGCCATGTGACCAAATTTTCATCAAAGGCATATGTTGCGAGAGTCTAGAATTGTGGCTGGAACAAACTGGTGTTCAAATGTCTGTTGAGTGAATTAAGAAATGAGTGACATGGGTGGGAAAAGTCCCATGTGCAGCTCCTGCCTCTCCTTAAAACACCTCTGCCTTGCGTCCCTCCCTGGCACACGGCTGAGCCCATGACCCAGATTTCAGCCTGCAGATGACAACACTCTAGGACAGGGAGGGGTTTGCCAACTTCTTCTCTAAAGGGTCACGTAGTAAATATTTCAGATTTTGCAGCCATGTGGCTCCTGAAATACTCCACATTCTGCTCTTAGGGCATCCAAACAACCACAGACAACTCGTTCGCAAGCGGGTGTGGTCATGTTCCAGTAAAACTTCATACACAAGTACAGAGAGCAGGCTGGATCGGAGCTCTGAGTTGGGGTTTGTGTGCACCTGCTCTAGGGGGTAGACAGGGAATAAGACAGGGGAAGGGGGAGAACTTGAAGGCCCTCATGCAGCTGAGCCACCTAATCCGCCCAAGCTGCTCAGCTCGGGGCAGTAATATGGCAGAGAAATAAATACCTTATTCTTTAAACCATTTTATTTTAAGGTTTCTTAGCTATAGCTGAGTTAGTTAACGAGTGCGTGCAGGATATAATAAAGTGCTGACTTTATTACTGTTGTTGTTCTGTTGCTATCATCATCATCCTCGTCGTCGTCATCATTTCAAGTCTGTAACGATCCTGGGATCGATCGCCTATGATTAGACACAGAAGTACCCAGTGTGCGGGGGGACGAGGGTAAGACACTACAGAGCTATTCTAGTGTTTGGTAAAGTCCCTTAATTCTGTCATCGTAACATTGAAATGAATGGAGCATTTTAATTTCATTTTGTCAAATGAGGAAACAATGTATGAAATAGAGTCAGTGTCTTGCCCAAGGTCACAGGACCGGATTGTAGAGAGATGGGGGCATGATGTCAGTTGTATCTGATTCCAAAGCTTCTGCCCACTGCGTTGTGTCCCGGGGTAGTTACCGTTTTGTTTGGATGCGTATATTTATTGATATATCCAGGCCTACTAAGACTAGATAGAAAAACCATATCCCAAATGTTCTTTAAGTTAACCAAATACTTAAAAGTATCCATAACAATACATACAACAGTCCTTTATTTGGGAGCATATCTCGATAGCAACTTGCCGAAGGGTCCGCACAAAGACATGGGGCTCTATGAATGGCTGCTCCATAGGTCCCTATGCCTTCCAGTATGGTGGTCAACTGACCACATGTGGCTCTTCACATTATAGGACATTAATACAATTAAAAAAAAAAACAAAAAACAAAAAACAAACTCCATTGACCCCCAAATTGGCACTACTTTAGTGGCACTGACCATACTGACCACATTCACCTGCCACATGTGACTGGCGGCCACTAGTTGGGACAATGCAGATTATGGGATATTGGCTCACTGCGGAAAGTTCTATGGGCCAGCACTGCTCCCTTCAGCTAGATTTGACTTTTTTTGTTTGTTTGTTTCTATGCACGTTCGAGCTCTCACTGCTTACCTTTAGGGCGCCCAGATGGCTAGTCCATCACTGGCATCCAGAAGAAGCTGCCCCACTCCCAGGTCCTTTCTTTATTTTCCCCGTGGCCCCTCTCTTCTTTTCTCCCCTTCTTCTGCTCCCCACCCCCCCACGCCCCTGCCACTTGTGTGTTGGCTGTCATTCCTTCAGCACTAATTGCTTCCCAGCAGGATGGAGCCAGGATCTCCGATGGCGTAAAAGCCAAAACGAGAAAGGGAAAGAGCCACGGCGGCGTGTGGAATCTGGCCTCCAAGTGCGGAATCTGCAGACAAACCAAGTTTTCACACTGTCCATAGGAACTAGCCCCGAGTTATTGTGCGGCAAAGAGGTCTGCATCTCTTTACTCTTCCTGCGAGAGCCCAGACGGAAGGGGGGACGGGAAGGGGCCGGCCACCTCCATTTTGGATAGTTAGTGCTTGTGTGTATGCTTCTCTTTGGGCGAGCATTTTCCTGTCCTGTGAAGCGTGTAGAAACCCCACCTAACCGCAAACGGCCTCCACCATCCTAGACCATCCTCCGGGTGTTTAAGAAGCTACAGCATGGGAAGCCAGTATGCGTCTTTCTGCAATGATTTTGTTGAGGTTGGGCTCACTTTTTTAAAAGAATTTATCCCTTTATTAGAGAGAGAGCATGCGCAGGGCAGGAGCAGTGAGGGAGCAAGAGGGATAAGCAGACTCCACACGGAGTGCAGCGCAGAGCTCCATGCCACAACCCTGAGATCATGATCTGAGCTGAAACCAAGAGTTGGCCATTCAACGGACAGAACCCCCCAGGCGCCTGAGGTTGAGCTCACTTGTATTAAGAGAACGCAATGGCCAGAGTTTATAAAAGCGGAAGCTCAAAGGAGATGGTTCAAACAGTCCGAGCAACCAGACAGCCCTGGTGGGATCCGTAATCATGGATTAAACTCGGGTCTGCATTTCTGTCGGCGTCACGGGGTGTAGGACCATGAGCAACTGCAGTTGCTCGGCTCATGCGGAAGATGCGGGTGCCCTGTTGCTCTCGCAGTGATGTCTCATGAGGAAACCACAGAGGGCCAGCCTGGGATCGTGACCGAGGTCCCTACCACCCACCTGTCATCTTCAGGAATAGCTATTCCAAAGATAGAGACGCATGCAGAGATCAACCCGCTTAGTGTTCCTTGCCACTGAACTTGCTAACAGAACAACATGTTTTTGGGAAAGTTAATCTCATATTAGAAAACTTGAGACTTTTTAAGTGTTCATCACAAAGGGAGGGATTTGGGGGAAACTGCTCCCTTTTGTTTATATCTAGAACTGGTCCAAGGGGTACTTTGTGATTTAGATGTTTAATGAAATAATTGTTATTTGCCTTCCGGAGTGAGAATTTACTTTCTTTGACCCTCCTTTGGAGTTCTTCATTTTAAGATAAGCTCAAATATTGACAGAACTGGGACCGAGATTAAAGAGCATATAAAATGCATTAGCGTTCTACCCAAGGAAGAAGAAAGAAAAACCAAGGGGCCTCTCCCACAGTAAATAAAAGCGACAGAGGTTCTTAAGAAAACACTGCGGAATTTCATTCGTGTGTATAATGAAATGGATTAAGTTTACAGTGGTCTGAAGAACAGGATGGAATCTTCACCTTGACACCCCCAGGAACAAACCACAGTATTACCAGAACTCCCTTTTTATTCATTGTGACCATTTTCTTTTCGGTGTGTATCATAATCTGATACATAATGAAAACCAGCTGTTGCCCCTCAGAGGAAAAGAGGAAAGAGTCCGCCAAGTATTCTAAAGCCTGGATAGGCAGGGGATCAGCAGCCCAGGATCTCACTTATTAAGTCCTTAAAGAAAGATGGAGTTTGATGGGAAGGAGGAGGGGGAGAAAAGAGTACTCTGTTGATCATTCTACTTTTTATCAGATAATCCGTCATCCACACGCCGTTCGTGTTATCTGAGGCTCCCGATTTTTCTCAGTCGAGGGCTGCATGTTCCACTAGGTTTTTTAGATCTATCCCAATCTGGCCAAAATTTAAAAAAAAAAACAAAAAACAAAACAAAACAAAAAAACTCATTTATGATAGAAGCAGGAATCAGGATTCAAAATGATGACTAATCATTGATGGGATAAATAGAGAATCATCTGGTTCCCAGTTAATATAAATTAATATGTTTAATGTAAGGGTAGGACAGAGCAAAGGGAAGTTCCCATTTCCCCTCGTAAAATATTTACTATCCAGGTCCTCACCAGCTCTGCCAGTCAAATATTTACTGTCAAAGTTCAGGAGCAAGGTGAGACATGTGGCCACTCACGGTGTAATGGTCTGAGCTGGCTGGACTGGAGTCAGATCCCCTACATCTTAGTCCTCATCTAGCACCCTGGCTCTCTGGGCTCGTGGAAACAAATCACTGAAGGGTTTTCTGTCAAGTGAGTTATGAAGCAGAAATTCTGTGTTTTAGAAAAGCTGTGATAAACCCATGTATTTTTTTTTTTTTGAGGTCTGTGAGATTCTATGATAAAAGTAATAACTAAATTGTTTATTTGGAAGTCGCCTTTTATTTACTAATTTGATCATAGATATATATAAGATATATATATAAGATAATGAATGGATATATATATATAATTATATTGAATGCATAGATATAAGATAATGAATGGATATATATATATGTATAAGATATATATAAGATAATGAATGGATATATATATGTAATTATATTGAATGCATAGATATAAGATAATGAATGGAGATATATATGTAATATATATATAATTATATTGATTAGATAGATATAATGAATGGATATATATTATTATAATGAATGGATATATATCTTTTTCTTTCTTTATCTTTAAAGTCAACTTGGAATACAGCAGAGATAGGTAATTTATCTTTACACCTTGTTCAGTTGTAGAATATTTTGACCATTCTCAGGATAAAGGTAACGTTTACTCTAGAGTGGAGAGTATACCTTTCTCCAAGGAGCACCGGATTTAGTTTACTGTATGAATAAATACGTGTGATTTACAGTATGGATACGTGTGATTGGAAATTCCCTGTTGATGTCCTCTGATGGCTGAAAGTGAGGCGAGGGCAGGAGGAGGTGGGACCATTTAAGGTAAAGTGGGGGGAGGGGCAGAAGAGCAGAAGGAGACTTTTCCCTGCCCCCCACCCCAGCCTGTCTTTTCACCTATTGCACTTGGCCTCCATTTTGATATTAAATCCACATCTAACTTTTTCTTTCTCTATCTGTCCAAAATAAGCAAATATGCGCTGTTTGTTGCAACAGGATTTACACGTCTGAAATGACTCAGCTTTCAACACGTCCTAAAGATTTGTGAGTAGGACTCCTGCCCTCTGTCTGGCTTCTAAAAGCAATACAGCCCTGAGTCAACTTCCTAATAAAACTGACCAAAACACCTAACTAGAATTCATCTATTCCTCCGAGGAGTATCAACAAAGGCTGTTGGAAAGAATAGATCAGTTCTGCTACTTCGGTTGGGTAAAATGGGAGCTTTTCTCTGGGACATTTCTCTTGTGTTTTAATGTTTTCAACTGCAGCACTGTGCTAAACGGAGAAAATCCATTCTCAGGACTTTCTGGGATTTGGGTCAAATGTCCCTTGGTTGTCATTCTAATCTTAAAGTCCTTTAAACAAAAGAGCTTTGTCTCAAAACATGGATCAGTTATTTCCTAAATTAGGTGAATAGCTTACCTAAGCTAAGACAGGAAGCCACTTTATTAATGGAGTTCAGAACAAACCCACAACATTAAAACATTTGATATTGCACATAAATACAAAAGGGAAATAAATCTGGCTGAGAACAAGAAAAAGGCCTAAGTCCAATCTCTCTTAAATTCCTTGAAGTTAGGGAGAAAAAAAAGCCTTAGGATGCCCCAAATTTTCATACTATTTTTCAGCTTTTCTCAATCCCTTACACGGTTTTCATTAAAATCTCATGTCTTGGGCACTCTGTGCTGTATTTATTGTGCATTTCAAAATCGCTGTTTGGAAAAACTGCTTAAAAATTTTCATCAGAAGACATGGATAAAATAAAGAAAATATGCCTTAGCAGGATTTTGTTAATCGCCCATATTTCTTGTTATGACATGGATTTACCCTTCCTTGTTTCAGAAATACTAGGACGGGTTGAAAAAAGTCAGTATTTCCTCATCGTTACCAGAGTGATTCTGCACATTTATCTCCATGCACTTCCCCAGATTCGCTTCAGACAGAATGCCCATAATTTTTTTCTAAAAAATGTCAAAAAGAAAGAAAAGGATTCAGTGGAGGGCAGTCTCCTGGTCTCCTGACTGATGGTAATTCCAACGTGGTGCACGCCAGCATTTTCTAAAGTAAGTTTGCAGATCACCTTGCATGAGAATTTTTTTTTTTTTAAGAACTTACTATGCATACACTTTACCTTAGAATTCCTGAGTCAAGAAAGAGTGAGGCCAGGAATTCTGTCCTTTGAACTAGCTCTCCAAATGATGGTTATGCACGCTAGAGTCTGACAACCATTGGACTTGCATAAAACTATATCAAAACATAATTTCAAGCAAAGGCTTAGAGCATTAAAATGAGATGAATAAATATGGCTATGGTGAAACAAAGAGGAAACTGTATAACCACAGATACCATAACCAGTGTTAACATCCACAACCAGCAAGAGATTAATATTCCATATAGAGATCAGTAAGTCAATAAGGAAATGGAATATAACTCGGGAGAAAAATTGGGCAAACTATTTGAAAAAGCACTTCAAAAACAATAAACTCAAATATTCGAAGACTATGAAAAGACGTTCAGTTTCACTGGCGATCAGGGAAATGCAAATCAGAGGAAAAAGAAAATGCTGTTTTGTAAAATGGAAAAAAATTAAGAAGCATGGTGTTATCACTCCTCATCAGAAAGCAGGAACTTTCCCAAACTACTGAAGCATAAATCAGTACTACCATTTTGGAAGGAATGTGGAAATATCCAGCAAAACTAAAAATGCGCATGCCTAGAACTCAGAAAGTCCATTTCTAATTATAGAGTTTACAAAAACAATGGCAGACCCCAGTCCCACTGATACATGCACGAGAATATTCATGACAACTCTGCTTATCATTGTCCCAAGTCAGAAACGACTGAAAAGTCCATTGAAAGGTCCAAGGCAAATGAAATACAGGATTTTTATATGACAGAAGAATGTGTGCCACTTAAAAGAAATGAACAAGAGACAAATCCATCAGAACGAATAATTTTCAAAAATTAAATTGAGTGAGAAACTAAGTTACAGAAGGAAAGGAACATGTTATCATTTATGTAAAAGAGAAAGCACCGTGGGTGCCCACGTGCATAGAGAGACATGATAAAAATGCGTGTGTGCTCATAACTTTATTGTAGATTGTAAGGTTATAAACCAAATTCATTACAGCAATTGCTTCTAGCGTAGGGAAGACAGATGGGACACCGGAGGGAAAAGTCCATTTTTAAATATCATCAATAATAAAGTAATACGAACATTTTTTTATTTGCTAAGTGCTTTATGTAGATCACATTTAATCTCATAACAACCCCAGAGGGTAATGCTACTAATATCCTCTTTTTTTCAGATATGGGTTCTCAGATGTTTTATTTCTTGTATCTATACACACACACTTTGAGGGCAGTGAAATGGCTATTTTATAATGATAGGTACAAGTCATTATGTTTTTGTGCATATCCATAGAATGTATGCCACCGAGAGTGTAAACTACAGACTTTGGGGGACTATGATGGGTCAATATAGTTTCATCCATGGTTGTTTTTTTTTTTTTTTTTTAATTTTTTGTTTGTTTGTTTGTTTTTGAAAGGTACCATTCCGGTGAGTAACACCGGTAATAGGAGAGGCTAATAAGCCAGTGTAGAGGTAGGGACACATCTCTGTACCTCCCTCTCAATCTTGTCATAAACCTAAAAATGCTTTAAGAAAATAGTCTTAAAAGAAAGCAAACAAAACCTGATTCGCAGGAGTGTAAATGACTTAGCAGAGAACAACCGACAGAGAATGGAAACCGGCTTGTCTGACTCCATAGGCTGTTGTTAACGTCTAGGCTGGAAACACTGGTGTGGTTACATCACTACCTAAAACATAAAAGCACGAAGGGCAGTCAGGGGGACAAACGGTGAGCCTGAGATGGATAAAGGTATATTTCAGGAAGAAAGAGAGAGAGGGAGTGAGAAAAAGAGATTGAATTTCAATCCAAATCCCTTATTTCATATTTTTTTCCATGAAAGAAGTAAGCTAATACCTTTCTCAGAAAATATTGTAAACATGACTCTACACATTACCGATTCATTAAAAGTCAAACTCAGGAAGAAATCTGGCCTTCGGTTCTTTCTTCCTGCCTACTCTCAGGGCACCCGTTGCTCTTCCAAAAATTTGTTCCAACAGCTGAATGCTGAATTTTTTCCCCAATTTTTCCTCCTTTTTTAGATGTCATTCTTGTTCTTTCAACTTTGTAGCCCATGATTGGAAAAGAAATTACTCCATAAATGCATTAAGACATCAAGACTTCCTCCTTTAAATAGTGGCTAGGATTTGTGTCCGACTTGAGGACAAACAAAATGCTCTCTTCGAAATTCCTGTTTCCCAGCTCTCAGAGCCTGCTTGAGACAGTCAGTCATTCATCCTTCTTAAACTCTCCTATTAGTTGTTCTTTGCTTTTGAATCAGATCACGGAATCCTATTATGGAAATTACTGACCACTTTGAATGTCTTAATCCCTAGAGGCTGGTCAGCCCCTCCCAACATCCAACAGGAAGCAGAAATGAACAAAGAAAGAAATCTGAGAGCCTCTACTTTTCTTCGCCTCTCTTTGGAATACTACAGATGTATCACTTTGCAAGCAAAAACCAAATGCTCCCGGTCCCTATTAGCTTTGCCGGGGGGGAGTTAATTCAGTCCATTCTGTACACCCACATCATAGCTTAGCGAGGAACGAGTCAAATCGGTATGGTGCTGAAGGAATGTTCTTTTTGTTTTCAACATGAAGGAAAATGTTTGAGATAAGTGCTCGGTAGCTTTGTTAAACGGCTATGATAAGGAGACCCTGCCGTACTATTGTTGTGTATTCAAAACTCAGGTCAGGTGCGTTATGTTGAACATGTTGTCTGGAATTTGCAGCAGATGGCCACAAAGGTGGTGAAGGATGGTCCAGATTCCTGTAGGAGATGAACACACACGGGTAATTAGCTTCAGGAGTGTCCGTTCATGGAACTCATCAAGTTTGTGTGGTCCTTTGATCTCCATGTACTTATTTTTAACCATGTTGTGCAGGATTGGCTGCTTAATCAGGATAAGGATACGGATCAATTGGCACGACACAGAACTAAATCGCACCTCTTTCCGTGGCTGGGATGATCTCTCTTTGCCCTATCTCGGTTCCTCTAGGTGTGCCTTTTCCATCTTGCTCTTAGTAACAACTGGCCGATTATCTCTATTTCTTCAGGCCAAATCCCAGTAAAAACCAATCTTTATTAACGCATTTGGTCAGGTCTTTTTGCACTGGAGTTGTCTCCTGGACTTGCCTGACGCCAGATGCCTATCTTCCTGGCATGGCCCGTAGCTCGGGTGGGACAAATTTGAAAAAAGCAAATTTATGAACGTCCTGATACCATTTTCATAAAACCTAAAAATACGAAAAATAGCCATATGCTGATCTAAATGCTGTATGTGTCTGATCACATTCTCTTTTTTCCTCTTTCCAGTTTCCACTCCAGCTGAACCTGTTCATAACCATGATGGAAACTTCTAGTCATTTTCCTTATCCCCCTCTCCCCAGTGCTTCCGACCCCCTGAGCTTCATTTGGCCGTGTTCCCAGTTGTGAACCAGTGACGGGCATTTTAAACATGCTATCACCAGAAGCCACTTTCATTTCATCCCTCACTTCCTTGATTCTCCGATTTCAACTTACTGACAAAAGAAAACCCATCCATTATAACATCTTGCTGCGTTTCACCTCTCCATCACGGAATTTCTCTCTTAAACCAACCAGTCTTTTCTAATTCTTTCTCTTTGTTTTTCATGGTGTTCTTATTAAAAAATTTTTTAAAAATGTTATAAATATCTATAATATTTTATATGTATATATAAAACATATATATAACATATATATAACATATATATGTATAACATATAACATATATAACATATATAAACACATATATAACATATATATTTCTTAAAAAGTTATAATTTTAAATAATATAACATTTAATTTTATTTATATTTATTTATATTATATTTATTAATTTTATTTATATTTAATATAAAATTTTAAATAAATAATATTTAAATAATTTTTTAAATGTTATAAAAAATAAAAAATGTTATAAATATCTATAATATTTTATATGTATATAAAATATGTATTTATATGCATATATATTTATATGTATATGTATTTATATGTATATATAAAATATTATAGATATTTATAACATATATATTTTTTTTATTTTTTAATAAGAACACCATGAAAAACAAAGAGAAAGAATTAGAAAAGACTGGTTGGTTTAAGAGAGAAAT